>NC_028454.1:2352493-2679166 GCF_000263155.2 Setaria italica | reverse complement strand
CAGCTGGTGGCAGATTAAATCTGTTCTCTGTGCACCACTGTAATATCATGCTTCGAACAATGTGACTTAGGAATGAGAGTTGTGTCCAGAAGAGCCTTGATGAGTCTGCGGGCACCACTTGTCTTCCTGCACTAAACCCACTCCCTCAATGCATCGACGATCATAGGTCTGCATGGAAAGAAACATAATATTATCAACACCTAGGCTAATAATAATCCAGCTTTGCTAATTGGCAGGGGGGGGGGGCTGCGGGAGAACCTTGGACATGAGTTGAGAGGCCCAATCTTGTCATGTCCGTCTCCCGAGCCAGCGACCCGACTGATTGACGTGTGATGCCTCACTAGCTGAGGGGCGCCCGCCCGTCCCTTTGTGGCAAATCGCATCACCAACAGAGACGCCTGGTGTGACGCCTTGTGAAAACCCTCTCTTGGTTTTCTTTCACTCTTCCTCTCCTTCCTTCGGGGGTGTTTGGGAACACCGTGTTAAAGTTTAACACCTGTCACATCGGATGTTTGGATGCTACTTAGGAGTATTAAACATAGGCTAATTATAAAACTAATTGCACAGATGGAGTATAATTTGCGAGATGAATCTATTAAGTCTAATTAGTCCATGATTTGACAATGTGGTGCTACAGTAACCATTTGCTAATGATGGATTAATTAGGCTTAATAGATTCATCTCACCAATTAGCATAGGGTTCTGCAATTAGTTTTATAATTAGCTCATGTTTAGACCATTTAATTAGCATCCGAACATCCGATGTGACACTGTTAAAGTTTAGCTCATATCTTTGGTGGCGCTGTCTTCTCTCTCCAGTCTCCACCACCCTGCTCTCTTTCTCCTCTTCCGTCTTCTCCAGAGGGAAACCGAGAACCAGAAGCCGCGGAGGGATGGAGCGGCGGCGGAAGGCAATGTGGCTGTACCCCAAGGTGGTCGGCTTCAACCCGCCGGAGAGGTGGGGCCACTCCGCCTGCTTCTTCGAGGGGGTCGTCTACGTCTTCGGGGTACGTATCCCTCAACCAACCGCCAATTCCCGTTCCATGGTGGTGTCTTGATCCCATCTCCTCCTAAGCATATTCTTTGATCTCTCACCTCCTGAGCTGTGGAAGCTCTCAGTCAGCAGGAGAGTAGCCTGCCGCCAAGTCTTGCTTGCATCTTTCAGTTTATCAGGAGCATGCATGCTGTGTGATCTCTGGTGACTTTTTCTTTTTATTTGGGTGAGGATCGGAGGGGGATTCTTTTGGAGAAAAAGTTGTATCTTTTCTGGTGTTCATCCTCTGGAGCCGCGTTTTGTCCTCTTGCACCCCGCACTGATGTAGCAAGCGAGCGAACCAGCAAAATGTTCCGCAGCTTTCACCTAAAGTGAGGGGGCTCCTTGGTCCTTGCTGAATATTCCTCCATAGTAATGAGAAAAGTAGGAGTGGTGGTAAAGCAAAAGTAGGTTTGCCTTTTCGTTGAATTACTGCCAATTCCTCACCAGCCACAAACAAATCCTTGAGACCTCAAATTTTTGTTCTTCAAACCAGCACTTTCTTTGATTTCAACCAAGATTCAGTCATTCAGCAGAGCGGCTCAAGGTAGCGGCAAATGCACTGCGGTAGTAGGAGTACGAGCGGGAAAGGGGCAGAACAGAGCCTTTTTCGCTCTTCTTTCTCTTTCCCCCCGTCGCTTGGACCACCCCCTGCGTTTAAGCTTCTTCCTGATTGGTATGCTGTGATGGCGGTGTGGTCACGCACAGAAAAAATGTTAAATGCGAGCAACGCTGACACCCGCACCACCTCACGTCGTCGATCGCCAGTACTTACTGCACCGACCGACCGAGGCGCTGTCCTCTGCGATCGATCGAACTTTCCAGTGCAAATCACGTGGTTTCACGGATCATCAGTCAATCGAATCTGCAATCGCAATCTGTTTGTTCATGTGGTCAATGGCCATGGTCACTTTCTCTGCAGTAGTTGTAATGGAGTAATTCGTTGTTGTGACGGGAGTTTGTTCAATGCCATGACCTTCAGGGATGCTGCGGCGGCCTGCACTTCAGCGACGTCCTGACGCTGAACGTGGAGACCATGGCGTGGAGCTCCATGGCCACGACGGGGCAGCGCCCAGGCACGCGGGACAGCCACGGCGCCGCCCTGGTGGGCCACCGGATGCTCGTCTTCGGCGGCACCAACGGCGGCAAGAAGGTGAACGACCTCCACGTGTTGGACCTGCGCACCGGGGAGTGGACCCGCCCGCAGTGCAAGGGGGCGCCGCCGTCGCCGCGGGAGAGCCACACCGTCACCGTCGTCGGAGGCGACCGCCTCGTCGTCTTCGGCGGGAGCGGCGAGGGGGAGGGGAACTACCTCAGCGACGTGCACGTGCTCGACGTGCCCACCATGACGTGGTCCACGCCGGAGGTGAAGGGAGACTACGCCCCCGCGCCCAGGGACAGCCACGGCGCCGTCGCCGTCGGCGGCAGGCTCTTCGTCTATGGCGGGGACTGCGGCGACCGGTACCACGGCGAGGTGGACGTGCTCGACGTCGACACCATGGCGTGGTCAAGGGTAAGCGACACGTCCTTGTCATGTATGGTGGCTTGGCTCAAATGTGACAGCGCTGCCAGATGCACATGTTTCCGGTGTAGATTGATTGCCATTATCTTTCGCTTTCCAAATGTGATGGTGACTTGCTGGATTAGATTTCTCGCAAAATACCCAGGAGTATATTCATCTTCGATGCTGACTTCCACAATGCATGTTTAACTGCAGAATTTTGCCTTTTCAGCTTTAAAGTTACTCTGTCTAAGATTCTGCTCAGACAGAAATTTCTCAGTTCAATTGCAGCTCATCTCAGCGTAGTCGTGTTGCTAACTTAATTTCATTGATTTGCAGTTTCCAGTAAAGGGAGCATCTCCTGGTGTCAGGGCAGGTCATGCATCTATCAGTGTTGGTTCTAAGGTTAGCATCAGCTACTGAAACAACATTAAACATTTTGCAAGAGAACTCTTTTACTGGATTCTGAATAAAGCACATCCTTGTAGGTCTATATTATTGGAGGAGTTGGTGACAAACAATACTACAGTGATGTCTGGGTTCTTGATGTTGCAAACCGTTCATGGAGTCAGCTTGAGATATGTGGGCAGCAACCACAGGGACGGTTTTCTCATACAGCGGTAGTCATGAATACTGACATTGCAATCTATGGGGGGTAAGTTTGCTGGAACAGATGCATTTGTAATAGTTTTGATAATGTAAAAAAAAACAACCACATTATATTGGTTAACAATTTGATATACCTTGGAAAATTTACAGATGCGGTGAAGATGAACGTCCCCTGAATGAGCTTCTCATTCTGCAATTGGGCTCCGAGCATCCAAATGGCCGGTACAACATTTCGATGTGCAAGGTTCTTAGCAACCATTGGAGCCAGGAGAAGAGAAAATTTCTGAGATCAGAAACTGTGAGTAGCTTAATTTGTCATGAGTAGTTTTGATCTTAATTTGTCCTGTAAACACCAATTTTGACGCAAAAGACAATGCAGCAGAAAGATGCAAGTGTGAGCAATGGAGAAATGGTTCAGAAACCTCGAGAAGCAGAAATTGAGCAAAGAAATCCGTTCTTGCGTGGCCTTGGTAAGTTAAAAAAAAAAGCTTCTATTCTGTCGGTGTTATATTAGTGACGCTCACATGTATTTGTTTCATACATACTTGACATCTTCAGAGAATGGCCATGCGAAGCGAAGAAAAACTGGTGAAGCCCGCCCAAATGAACCCGAGTCAGAGCAAGAGGAGCACTCACTGTCTCTTTCCCAACATTCTTCACCGTCGCAGTCTGACCAGGAGCAGAATGGAGCTCACAAGCTTTCAGCCTCTCCAAACACGTCGATTTCAGCCCTGCAACCATTCACCCGCCTCAATGCCAATGGCACGCTGAGGGCTCCTGGACCTGGAGGTGCCAACGGCACGCTGAGGGCTCCTGGACCTGGGGGTGTTTCGTCGAGGCCTCTGAAGACTGACCAGTTTCTCCGCACCATTGCACCGCATCGGCAGGAAGTGCAGTTCCTTTCCTCCGATCACAAACCACAGCCCCGGCCTCCCGGTCCTCCCCTAGTATGCCACTCTATCACATCACTTTCTCAACAGGGAAATGTTCAGTGGTATCATTCATGTTTCTTAACGGCTACTGTCATGTTTGCTCAATCCTGCAGATTGGCGCAGAGGTTCATGGGACGATTGACGGAGCATTCGACTCAGGGTACCTCATGACCGCTGTGGTGAATGGCCAACTCTTCAGAGGCGTTCTCTTTGCTCCTGTAAGCAAAACATTCCTGTAAACGAACTATTCCATACATGGTTTGCATGTTTTTTTTGACGTTTTCCATCTCAGGGACCTGGAGTGACGGCTCCAAGACCGGCAGTACACCACCAGATCCTGACGAGCTCGGCCGTGCCTCCCCAGCAGCGGCCACTGCTGGCGCACGCCATCCCGGTCCACGCCCGGCCGGTGCCGCAGGCGACGGGCTTTGTGCTGCCGGACTGCGCCCACCACGCGCGGCAAGGAGGGTTCCCAGCGAAGGCCGTCAAGTCCGAGCCGGAGCGGGGCAACAGCGACCTGCACGACGTTGTGCTCACGCTGGGAGGGCCCGGAGGGGGCAAGTGAGCCCCTCCCTGCGAGCCCTGAACAGTTGAAATCCAGGCCTGATGTTTGTCTCTTGGCTTGCTTTGTAAAATAGACGTTCTGGTTGAGAAAAAATAAGACTAGCAGCGTTTCTGTAATCTTTCCCGGGGGTGGTTTTAGGTTTCTTTGGTCTGTGATTTTACATATGAATATAGTGTTAGCTTAATGCAGCTAGTTTTGCTATGGGCAATTGGTGTTGTGAGCTTCCCTGGACCTCCGTTCATGTAACCGTTTTTGTTTACAAGGTTACTCGCAGTAGCAGAAACACTGCTGCTGTCTTGGGTGCAGTTTAGCTGACTATTTTTTCTGAGGAATAGTTTAGATGACTATTAATGTGCCAACGTCCACAGCAGTTTCCAGTTTCTTTTCGGCTACAAGAATAACAAGATGGTGCAAGTCCAGTTTCTTTTCGGCTACAAGCAAGTCCAGTAACACCTGTGGGCCTCTTTCATCATAGCAAAAATCATTAAACAGCCGAAAAAATTTGTATGAAAACTATGATCACTACGAACTAGACACTAGAACGTATACGGTGGAAACCAGTACTAAACACCGGAAACCAGATATCCTGTGCAACCTTAGAAACTCTTAATCAAGATCACAGGATGCTAATCCAATGAATCCAACAAGATGCTAATCCAATGGATCCGATGGATATGATTAGAGATGTGGTTAATTACGTTTAACCCCCGCCGGTCAGCAGGTTTTTTCCGAATCCCCCCGCCCCTCGAATCCGCTTCCCCCCTGCCCCTTCCATCGTGATAAGCCGCCTCCGCCCCTTCCATCGAAGGTTTCTGTCGCGGTTCGCGCCTCGCGGCGCCGGAGCTGGAGGAGGGGGAGGTGACGCTGCTCGTCGGTGATGGGTCCCAGACGACGAGGGCGGAGGCGGAATCCTGGTGGCCCGTTGGTAGATCCGTCCCGGCACCCGGTTGAGGAGGACGCGGCCATGGCGTGCGTCGTGCGTGCGGTAGCCTCGCTGTCGGCGCGGGGCGTGCGGAAGCCAGCCGTGGGGAAGAATCGGGCGACGCCGTCGGTGCGGCCAAGGTTGGCGAGGAAGCCAAGCATGGGCGCCGGCCGGTGGCGCTCGCGGTACCGGCGGCGGAAGCCGCGGTCGGCCATGAGGCGCGCCCAGCGCTTGCAGGTGAGCGCCGAGCGGAGGAGGCCCGCGGGTTCGTCGGCCGGGACGCGGAGGAGGATGTCCTTGACGATCCCGACCGGGAGGTGCGAAATGCGACGGAAATCGCGATGGAAGGGGCGGCGACGGCTTATCGCGATAGAAGGGGCAGGGGAAACAGATTCAAGGGCGGGGGATTCGGAAAAAACCTGCCAACCGACGGGGGTTAAGTGCAAATTAATTCCATCTGCAATCTTATTCATTGGATTAGCATCTTGTGATCAGTTTCTGAGGTTGCATAAGGTATCTAGTTTCCACTAGATCTCTAATCGTATCTATTGGATTAGCTTCTTGTGACCAGTTTCCGAGGTTGCATAGATGCCGCATAAGGTATCTAGTTTCCACTAGATCTCTAATCGTATCCATCGGATTAGCATCTTGTGACCAGTTTTCGAGGTTGCATATGGCATCTAGTTTCCACCATACGGGATTCCTAGACACCAGATTTAAACCCTGTTACATGGCATCATTCCCTCACGACGAGAGAGAGATGTATCCCATAACTATTAATGTACCCTCATTCCTCCATCCACCGCGAGAGATGTTTGGCAAAAAGTTCAAAGTTTTGAATGCAGTTTGAACATTTGGAGGCGGTCAATTTCTGATGCATCATTTTGTACCGTAAAGTGGAGAGAATACTTGGCGCAAATAAAATTATTACAGATCACAATCATGAGACGATATGATTCAGTTCTCTTTGCGAACAAATACATTGTCATCGTATCTGGCTCACCATTTTTCACGGTATGACAAGACAGTCTAGGCAAACCATCACCTGTTGACAGCCTTGGACTACCGTCCTGCAGGCAATTATTTCCAGCACGAAAGGCTGCCCTGTTCACAGAGACCTATCCACACCACACTTCTCCCGAGCATGCACATATCATTGTCAGGGCATCAATCTGATGGCACACTGACCACAAGACATGGAAAGGGAAACCGCTCTGTAGTAGGATTCTTGCTCCAGTAGTAGTCTGTAGTAGTCTGTAACAGCAATCTCAGTTCATGACATAAAAAAATAAAGTATGAAAAAGGTATCGCAAAAAAAGCCTAGCTAGACAAGACCTCACGTTGCACTTGGAGGAATCTCATTGCTCCCTGTTGCTTCTTGCAATAGCAGCAAAGGCTGGAACACCACCAGTCCAGCCATGAGCTATCTGCTATCCCTTACATGAACAGCCAAAGAACACCATGACTGTTGGATCTATCACATTGCTTTATGATGCTCATGAAAGAGGTCATTTAAGAATCAATCACTACAGAATTGGAGGTCAAGAGAAATATATGTATCTCATCGTCCCTTGTCACCCATCCTCTTCAGTAACTTCCCGATGTCGTAGCAGATCTCGATCTTATCATCTTTGATCTGTTGACGGAGAGAACTGCTTTTCTTACCGGCTGCCAAGTATGTGCGCAGGAGGGACTCGTACGCTTTCCCATCAATGCACCCTTGCATTCTCAGGCAGTTGCAGAACCTCTCAGCACCGTCAGCGTCCTTGTGCTCCTCAAAATATTTCTGGAACTTGTGGATCTTATCCTGATCGAGCTTCCCTGCTTTCTTGGGGAGTTTGACCATATTTTCCACCCAGTTCAGTGCCAAGTTCATGTCCCCCTTACCCATGTAGTGATCAAGAAATAACTCGCATGTTTTGGAGTCGAACTCTGCACCTTTTTCCTTGGCCTTCTCCCACAATGACTCTGCTTCGTCAGTCATGCCAAGCTTCAGATGGCCACGGATCATCATATTTGTCAGCCTCACATCATAATTTTCATAATTGGATTCCCAATCCACATAAATCTGCTTCATACGGTCAATATCATTGAGCTTATAAAGAGCTTGAAGCATGCCAAGGTAGCTTGTGTTGGTCACCTTCGAGAATTTGGCCTTTATCACATCCCATACCCTATTGACCTCGCTCAAATTGCCTACTGAAGCATAGAGGCTCATAAGGAAATCGAAAGGTTGCTTGCCATCATCAACACCAACAAGCCCTTCAAGTTTCTTCAAAGCAGACTCTGCTTTTTCAACCAGACCAGCATTTGCATAAATAGAAGCGAGTGTGCTATATGCAGACCACCCAAGAGCCACATCCTTCTCTACCATTTCTTTCAGAAGTTCTTCGATAGCATCTATCTTGTTTGATGATGCATAGCTGGTCATCAGAATGCAGCATGTGAGGTTATCCGGTTTAACATTCTTCACCTTCATCTCCTTAAAGAGACTGTCAACCTTCCCATGCCGGCCTAGCTTCATGTAAAGGGACATCAGATTATTGATGGGCAACCTACTGGAACAGATGCCAAGCTCATCCATCTTGCGGTAGATATCTATTGCTTTCTCTTCCATTTTTGCTGAGCAATAACAATTAAGAAGTGCACCATAAGTTCGATGGTTCTTGGCTGGATCAGGGAGACTAGCAAAATAATTCTCAGCTGCCTCAAGGCCACGCACTTTATAGATGAGATCCAGACGTATTGCATGGTTAGTGTGTGACATGTGCATGCCCCTTGCATTGACCATCCAATCCATTAGCTGCGTGAAAACGATCACACATTATAGTTGAAGTACTACCAACATAACTAGAGCATTAATAGCATATGTACAAAGAACTGTGAATCAAGACTAGTTGATAACTTAAGAAACACTACTAATATTTTGTGACTGATGATTATAACTCAGGGTATAGTTGTGCCTACATAGATTTGGATAACAAACACACTGATTCTCCTTCCTGACGTGCTTAAATTATTCCAATTAAGTGCAATACAAAGTCGCGAAAACAAATCATGTGTAAAATGGGTGGCACTGCTTTGATGTGCCGAGAACGAGTGGCACACAAGGAATCTAATCAGGAGAATTTTAACAGTTACAGTGAAATATTTTGTTACTGTCCATGGGATAAAATTGGTTATAATTAGTTACTGAATCCAAAAAATAGTAACTATATGTGTGGTCCAGAATGAGTGTAAACAACCACAATTCACAAGGAAAGTTTGTGAGCCAAAATAGATCTCAGAAGCACACTCTAGAGCTGCACGTTGAAACCAATAAGCAAAATAAAAGCAGTACAATGACAGCAGCCCAGCATACCCAAAGACAAGTGAACATAAACCTGATCAGCATATGTATGAAGCAATGTAGCACATGGTAAAACTAAAGTAAAACGTTTTTAACTGAATAACCTACAATAAGCCAAAGTACCAAACCAAGCCAGTTCAGGCTAACAAGCATATCAACACCTACTGAAAATAAGTGGATTCAGCAATATCGCTATTCAAAGTGAAACTATACAGCTAAATTAGGCATTGCTTCTGCACACTAGAAGGCATACGAGAAGTGTGCCAAACCCTCTCCCCCGGGGTACACTCTAGCTGCCCCAACTGACAACTCCCTGCTGTTATCTCCATTATTACCAAGGGCTGAACAGAGCAGCCTGAGCAGGACCAGTTCAAACTGTAACTAGGATTCCACCGTCGCCATCATTGATCTGTGCCATGGCCAGAGAGGAGATGGTCCCCAACTAAATGCAAATCTTCCCAAGCTAATGTAACCGGTAATTCCAGCAAAGCACTGGACGATTCATCTCCATCTCCAGGTCGATTGCTACTTGCTGCCGCAAAATCTCACCTATCCTCTACCACCGCCCCTCCCATAAACCACCAAGGAACTATCTAATCAGAGCTCAAATCGAATGGGCGGTCGATCCGCGGTCGTACCTCGAGGGCGTGGGCATGGCGCTTGTACTTGCGGAGCTCCTTAACGTGCTTGACGAGATCGTCGACGCGCGGGGTACCACCCTCCCGCACCCACTTGTTCAGCACCCGCGACACGCTCCCCTCCCCTGCGCCTCCCAGCGCCGACAGACGACGGTAGAGCGGCCGCGAGCCCCCCTTCTCCCCCGCCTTCGCGGCGGCGGCAGCAGGGGCGGCGGCGGCGGCGGTGGGCGCAGCAGCCTCCGCCACTGCTTCGGTAGCCGTAGAGAGGAGGCGACGGAGAAGAAGCAGGCGGGCGCCGGCGGAGGGGGCCGGCGGCGCCATGGGTTTAGGGTTTGCGGGGTTTCGGGTACTGGAGACTGGAGAGGAAGAGAGGAGAAATCAGGGGCGTTGCTTATCGGTGCGAAATGCAGTATCTCAGCTAACAGTTCCAGGGAGGGTTTGCCATTTCTTTTCCTAGTTGAATTGCCTTTGGTAGAAAGAAAAAAAATTTCGGCTACATTTTTCCCAAAAAAGAACTACAAGCTTCATTTCGTCACATTTTTTCTTGCTAACGTTCAAAACGGCATAAACTTTGTGGCGAGAAAAAAAAGAGAATGATTGTCGTATCTGATGATTTTGGACAATACATAAATTCATGTGCATTCTTTTTTGATAATCATATTTCACTTTGGCACAATGATCAAGAAAAGATAATCCTACTTATCATCTATTTAACCATGCTATTAGTTATTTCTCGTAAACCAACGATTCATTAAAGCTCAAACTTTTTGATACCTACCTAGCCAATCTCACGTTGAGGAATGAAGGGTCGCGCGTCGAGTCCGAGACAACTATTAAATGAATGGATAGAAATAACCCTATCAAAAGAGAATGGAGGGAGTAATGTGCTTAGGAATCATGGCACGTGACAATTATCATACAGAAAACAAAAAATGTACGCACAGTTAGACATGCCTAACTTGAATAGAAGATAGACCATAAATCAAATAGAATAATTTGTATCTATCATACAACAACTTGCATGATGATACACGAACTGACAGTCAGGGGTATGCATGTACGGTCACGAGTGGATTTTAGTATGTACTAAAAAAATCACTCATAAATGAAAATCAGTTTGTGCAATCATTTGGTTAGTATATGCCCTTATTGACCGCCAACACCAATGTGAGTTTCTACTTTAGTTTGCTGCTTTCTTATGCAGGGAAAGAAATCATTCAACAAGTTATGCTCGCCTACTACACATGGTGAGCAACCAAACTCGTCTGCTCGTTAGGGTAAAAAATGTGAGTTCAATAAAAAAAATAGAACAGCTAAAACACTCACTCTGATTTTTATTTATATAAGCATAAAGTTGCATCCAACCCCTTGCAAGCAGGTCCAAGAAAGAGTAAAATTATACCGAAGCTCTTGGGGTCAATCATTCTTCTCCATTGTCATCACGAATCGGCCGGAGCCGCCTCTTGTCATTGCCGAGGAAGAAGCGAAGCCGATTCCATGTGGATGCAACATAGTTGAGCAATTAAAGAAACGAATTTGGCCTCGTTGATGAGAGTAAAATGGCTAATCCATTTTAGTGAGCTAGAAGAGGTGATGTTAAAAGCCTATTCCCATACTGCATTTTAGTGGGCAACCGAAGAACCAATGGGTGGGAAAAAATTCGAGAAAGACAAGATGCTGATGTGCAACTACCAGTTAAGTTATTTTGCCACGGAAATTGAAGAGCAAATGGACGGATCGTATACGAAATAACGAAACGAAATTCCTAATCACTAGCAGGTTGTCTGATCATTGTATCCTGCTAATGTTTTATTGCAAATCATCTTCTTTTATTCCTCACAACAATGCTCTATTTCGTTGCAGGGACTGTTCATATGGAAAAGGATTCATTTGCAATGTTTGGCATGAATGTCTCGGTGAGATATATTTTAGTGATGCAGCAAGCTGGTAGAGATGTGCAGGCTGCAAACTGGCATTTGATTCATTTACCTCTTTCAGGTTTGATAACTGCTAAATCATATGTAGAATACTTTAAATTCTAGAAGCTGTCAACAATAGAATATATAGAATATATGGCCCCAGTTAGATGATTTTAGCACCTACTATGGATTGTTAGAAATTTGTCAGGTTGAGAGCTTGTAAATATTTGAAATTTCTCTTCAGCTGCACAATGATGGAAAAAAAGATGTATGGAAAGTTCCTCATCTAAATAACTGGCATGTTCCTGATTAGGATGGACTTCTAAATTGTTCTTGTTCTATCCTTCTGCCTACCTGTGCTATTCTTCTATACATCATCTTTGTTGCTGCCCTGTCTGATCATTCCATCTTTGCAACTGCAATTAAGATACAAGGATAATCTAGCATGGCAAACATGAGACCTGTTAAAAATTTGTTCCATCCCTCATTTTCAGAAAGTCAAGCTCTCCCTTTTTCATGTCTTGCAAGTTTCAGTTGCTTACATTTCCTTTTTTGAACTTTGCATAGCAGGAAGCCCAGATGGTATGGATGCGAAACGTGGTGCTCCAATCTTCTGGAAGTTGTATGGGGGGATTGAGTTTCGATAAGGCGCTTATCATTGAGTTTTGATGTACATTCATACAAATGAGTGCTTCAAACATTTTTGTCTTGAAATACGTGCATGTATGTGCTGTGGAAATTGTCACCGGAATGTTGGGCTCTCCTACATTTAACGGTGAACTTGCATATCATTAACGTTCTAGAATTCTGTTTTTCTGTTCTTTATTCGTGCACGTTTAAGATAATATCATGTTTTTCCATTCTCCATGTTTTTTCTAATGGGCAGAATTCTTATTTACTTTTACAGGTTGATGAAACTTCAAAAGCTGGTGTGTTGGATAACAGAAACTTGATTTTTAAGGTATAGCTCTGAATTCATTTCATGCGAGTTGGGTAACAGTAACTCAAAGGGCCAACGATTTCTCTGTGACTCAGAAATGAGACTATCTTTTGAAAATGGAGATTAAATTCATTCCATAACAGATCATACACGTGCGCTAAAACACTTGTTACTCATCATGGTGCTTGCAAAATATTGAGTGCTTACTGATAAGATTACTAATGTCTTTTGAAATGAATTTGTTGATCTAATATGAAACGACTTAATGGTCTATGCTAGGAGGGGGCAACCATGGAGATGTTATGGCAGCAACCAGCAATGCGTGGTGTCGAGGAGGTTGCCGCTGGTAGCATGTCATCATAGAGTGAGACTCCACCTCCCCAACGCCAACGTCTAGGTGATAGTAGAAATAGACACGCGTGGACGGAAGTGGAGCGAGAGAAAGCTTATGAAGTTGCAACAATTTATATTCCTATTATGTTGTGGGTTCATATCCAGTCCTATGCATACTTTGAAATATGTACACAGAACATGACTATTTTTAAAAATATAGTGTATGCATATATTTTGATTCCATCACAAATGTTTCGTACATGAAAATTGATGCTCATAAAGGAAATTTGTAAATCTGTTATGCCCTTTCTTAGTTTTAAAAAAAGACGCCTTAAACGGGATGTGCTACGAAGCCGCTGCTAATCTCCACATCACCATCCCAAAACTCTCCTCCACTATCCAACGCTACCTTGACACCTCGGTCGCCCTTCTTCCCCTTGCCTAATTGCGCCCGCGCAGCGTTGTCGTCGTCATCGTCGTGGGCGTCCCGGCACGCGCCGGCGACGCTGGCCGTGCGGTCGTACTGGATGAGCTGCTGCAGCACCTGCTTCATGGTCGGCCGGGACGCCGCGTCCTCCCCGGTGCACATCACCCCGAGCATGAACACGGCCACGGCGTCCCTCACGTGCACGGCCCTGTCCCGGATGCCCCCGTCCACGGCGTCGTGCAGGAGTCCCCCCGCCTTGTAGCGCCGCCGCGCCCAGTCCACCAGGAAACACTCGGCGGCGCCGTCGTTCGCCGCCCGGCCGGTGACGAGCTCCAGCAGCACCACGCCGAAGCTGTACACGTCCACCTTCTCGTTCGCCTTCTCGCCGTAAACACACTCTGCAACCACACCAGAGCAGAGTGACCACGTATCAGTATTTAGTAGTCTCCATTTATGTCTGAGATCAGAGGAGTTGGTGTCGATCTTGCCATTAGTTTACCTGGGGCCATGTAGCCGGACCCGGACTCGGGCTCGCCGGACTTGACGAGGATCCGGGCGAGCCCGAAGTCGGCGATCTTGGCGCGGAAGCCCGGGTCGAGGAGGATGTTGCTGGACTTGACGTCGCGGTGCATGATGGGCTGCGCGGACTCGTGGTGCATGTAGCTGAGCCCCCTCGCCGCGTCGATCGCGATTCCCAGCCGCGCCGGCCAGTCCAGCGGCGCCGGGGCCATGGCAACGCCGCCGCCGGCGGCGGCAGGGCGCAGCCACCGGTCGAGGCTGCCGTTCTCCATGTACTCGTACACCAGCAGCTTGGTATCGTCGCTTGAGATGTAGCAGAGGAGGCTCACGATGTTGGTGTGGCGGATGTCGCCGAGGATCCTCACCTCCGAGTCGAACTCCTTGCCAACCTTCTCCTCGGCTTTGCCCCTTCTCCAGAGCTTCTTCACCGCCACCACGGCGCCGCCGCGGAGCTGGACGCGGTACACCTTGCCGGAGCCGCTGCTGCCGATGACGTTCTCCTCGCCGAGCTTGGTGAGGATGTCGCTCTCGGTGAAGTCGACCTTGCGGAACGGCGTCACCTTCCACGTCATCAGGTCCCTCTCGCGCGTCTTCCGCAGGATGACGAAGCACCCGACGGCGCCGATGAGCAGGACGACGGCGACCACCGAGAACAAGATGATCAGGCTGGTTCTCATCTGGTTGCGGTCGTGGTAAGGGCACGCCGGAATGTTCATGTTCAGGCTCGCCGTGGCGCAGAGGCCACGATTCCATGAGGTGAGAGTAGAAGGGCTGCCCCAGGCTTTCTTGACAGTTAGGAGTGTCTCATGGTCGCTGGAGTTGCTCTGGGCCAGGGATGGCGAGCTGGAGATGAAAGAGAGGAACACTAGAAGGAGGAGGAGATAGGAGTGAACCATTTCTGTCATTGTTAGTTTGTGAGAGACTGGGCTCGGATAATGTACTCTTATAAGATGTGACCCTGGGGCTCTTGGCGTGCGATTATTGGGACAAGGATTGACGACTCGTTAGTCAAGTCTTTGCGCGTGAGTCACCAATAAATTATGAGTGAAAGGTACTCTAACTGAAAAATTTGTTATCAAGCTCTTTATGCTTCTAGATCCGATTTGGGGCCCAGATCATCAATAGCTGATGAGAGTGTACTCCCTCAATCCGGTAAAGGATGCAATTTTAGGGGTGTTTGATCTTTAGGACCTGAAATTTATATCACATCGAATATTCGGAGGTTAATTAGGAGGATTAAATATGAGCTAATTATAAAACTAATTACCCAGATGGAGGCTAATTCACGAGACAAATCTATTAAACCTAATTAATCCATTATTAGCACATGTTTACTGTAGCATCACATTATCAAATCATGAACTAATTAGGCTTAATAGATTCGTCTCGCAAATTAATCTTCATATGTACAATTAGTTTTATAATTAGTATATATTTAATATTTTTAATTAATATCTAAATATTCGATGTGACATAAGTGACATAAATTTTAGAAGGTACCGAAGAAACAACCGGCCCCTTAGCTCCTTGCCTTGTCCGAGAAAGAATGCAATCTAGACTTGCAGGCGCATAGGGTAGCCAACCAGTGGTCCTTCTTTTCACGTACGGCCACAGCTGCATGCGTCTTCTCAGCCACACACACCTTCTCTCCGCCCACCTTCTCACTTGCAATTTGATTGACATCGATCCTCGTGTACCGATAGTGCTCCTGCGAGCGTTTGCCAATGGAATAAAGCAGGGATATGCAGGTAATTTCGCTCGCTCACTAATCTGGCCTCGGGAACGTAGAATTGCATTCTTTCACGGACGGAGGGATTATCAATTACAACGTCCGCACTGATGACCAAGACTAGTAGTATGAGGCAGGGCAGTCAATGAAAAAAATTTCGCTTTATTTTTTGCTAGCCAGATGCTGCTCACAAGAAGAGATCATGGCCTGATCTACTGTGTTCGCCTTTCTCCCAAACGTTTTGGATGTCAGGCAACGGACTCGCGTATGGTCCTCTGCTAGCTTCACCCGAAGGCAAGATCTCTCCAAGTCTAATCTGCCTCTCCATCAGATTCAGAGACGAAAGGATGAGGCGTCTGTCTTTGTGTTATTCCGGCGTCAGCATCGGCAGCAAGCAGCGGAGGAGTAACTGTTGAATGGCCAAGCCGTTGTCATGAGTGAACGGTTGAGCTGGCAGTGGAAGAAATTTGCAAGGTGAGATTCTACAGTGGTGCAAGACTGAAGTGAACGGTTGAGCTGGCAGTGGAAGAAATTTGCAAGGTGAGATTCTACAGTGGTGCAAGACTGAAATCAGTCTCTACTCTCTAGACAGTAGGAAAAGGCTGAAAAACTGAACCAGAAATGACGGCAATTCGTATTCTCATTTAACTTGTTTGGCTAGGATTGTAAATTGTTTATTAACAGGCAATGTTTAATAGTTTTCTCATTTTGTGTTTATGAATTACCGTGTTGTGTATTTCCTGTCAAAATTTCTTAAATAGTTTTGTAGCTATTTACGTTATGTAGGGTGTCATTTCTTTGGGTCGCGTCAACTTAACGGAAGAATTTTGTAATATCTTGTTAGTGTGATGTATGTTTTTTTTTTGTCTATTTCACTTTTCGTTTGTTTGTTTTAACTTTGTGTCCTGTCTATGCCATCGTTCTCATTTTCTGCGCGTAACAATCTAGTTGTAATTCTTTTTTAGTGTTTTTTATTTTGTGTTTATGAAATGGTGCAATGTGTTTATCTTTGTCATTATTTTCTTTTTTTTTTGAAGTTGCTTGTGTTTTGTAGCTTTCTGTCAAATCAAATTTATGGAAGAATTTGTAAAGCTCAAGACATGTTAAATACTGTTAATTTCAGTTTTTATATGTTTTTTTAAATTTATGTCTTGTCCATGTCCTAGCCCCTTGCAATCATCTGAAGATAAGCTTCTGATTAGACGACGGGTCCATTACCTGTTCATGGCGGCGTCCCTTTTTTTCGAGTGGTTGTCTCTATGATTTTCAACCGAATTCCCCCTACGCTCCCCTGAAAAAATCGAGTGAATTTTATCTTGCTGTCACTCAAGTATTGGTTGCTACTAGTTTTTCGTGGCCTCATTCTATTTGCTTAAAAGATTCGACTGACAGCATTAAATTTTTTTACTCGATTGTTAGGTAGTCATTCCCCGAAACGAAAACATTACAAATTGCAATATAGTGCTTTGTTACGATATACGGGGGACCTTTGGCCAGCCCAATAATCCGAGCCTAGCCCAATTATTTTTTTGGAACTAAATAGCCCAATTATCATAGATAGGCAACTGAACCCCCCCCCCCCCCCCCAAACATGTGACTGCTTCGTTGGCCAGCCCAAAACATTCCTTGAATGTGAGTACCTAGAGCGCGCAAATAAGGGTGCGTTTGGTTGGGAGACAATGTAGAACGGGACGGTCCCGTTCCAGTTTTTCGGGATGGGATGATCCCATTTATTGTTTGGTTGAATGGGATGGGTCCATCCTAATTTTTTGTTTGGTTGGAGAGATCGCTATAGACGGGACGAGCACCGTTTTCTTCTTCTGTTAACACCGTTCGTGGGACCCACCTGTCATACTAACAGGTATCTTCTTCCTCCACCGGCCGGCCGCGGTGGAGCTTGCGCCCGCCGGCCCCGCTCGCCCGCGCCCGCCGCTGTCGTGCTTGCCCCCGGCCGCGGCCGCGCTCGCTCGCGCCGGCCCCTCCGCGCCCGCCGGCCGTGCTCGCCCGCACCGGCCGCGCGAGCCCCTCTGCCGGCGGCTCCACCCCGCCCAACCTCGCCCCCTCCACCGGTGCGGACGGACGGCGCGTGACGGGAGCGAAGTGGGATGCCCCCGTCCGCTCGTTTTGGTGGGATGGGGACATCCCGCATCTGGAGGGTATATTCCCTCGTAGGGATGTCCCCGTCCCACCTGTCCAAACCAAACACGGGACGAAGTGGGATCGTCCCGTCCCGTTCCACTTCATCCCTCAAACCAAACGCACCCTAATACGCCAGAAATCATTATCACTGCTGCGTTGCTCCTCTCATGAACGTTCGGTAACATACAAGCAATAGATAATACTGTACTTGCAATCGACTGCATGGTAAAATATAAACATTAGGAGAAAATATGGATTTTGCAAATGACATCATCATACTAGAAGTATAGGTAGTAGCCAGCCATACCTAGCAGTCTAGCAGAGCATCAAATATTCAAATGTGATGCCATATGCCAAATGCTTCCACGGAAATTCGGTGGCAGCAAAGGGATAACAAAGATCATCGATTTTACGTACAGCAGATGCTTCCTCCCTGTTTTTCACGAGATAATGACATCTTCAACAGGTTAAATATTGCTCTATATCGGAGGAAAAGTAGCTAAAGTAGCCTCAACTTCTTAAAAGATACATTTTCATCTTCAACTGCCAGACACTTTTTTAGCAATTTTGCCATCTCAGGTTCTATGTGAAACCCGTCATCTTCAATGCGCTGAGCAATGGATGGGTTGGTTCTAACTGCGCAGCCATATAGGTTCGCATCGAGCCCTCATAAGCTTTCCCATCAAGACATTCAAGCTTCTTCAGGTCCTCGCAGAAAGACTCCACACCATCAACATTCTCTGACTCTTCATAGTATTTCAGAAATCTGCTCACAAGCTGTTTCGATGGCACCCAGTTGTGTGCTGTTACCATGTTCTTTGCATCTCTCAAGATCTCTAGTGCCGCTTCAACATTAGATTTATCCAAATAGAACTCCGCAAATATCTGAACTGTATTCTCGTTGCAATGACCCTGAGCCATGGCACTCTGACGGATAGCCTCAGCTTCGTCTATCATACCCTTATCAAGGTAAGCTTTAATCATAACATTAGCTATCCTCATGTCATAATACTCATGACTGGATTGCCACTCCTGAAAGATCTGCTGCAAACAGTCAAAGTCATCAACCGTACTCAGGGCTTGAAGCATCACCCGATAGCTTCTGTTCAAGCATTTCTTGAATGCCAACCTCAAAGACTCCCAGATCCTCTTAAGCTCAGTTGAATTTCCAGAACAGGCATAGAGGGAGAGGAGGGAATGCCAGGAGCGCAATTCAGCCCTATCCATAACTTTCTCGGCTTTCTTTAGGGCTGCTTCCGCCTTGCCAAACTGCTCTAGTTTGATGTAACTGTTTGCCATCAGAGTGTACAAGGACCAGTGAACTGGAGCCACATCCTGCAATTCTTCCAGGACCTTCTCAGCGGCATCTAGGTCATTCATTATAATATAGCTTTCTATCAATGTGAAGTATGTAAATTTATCTGCCATTATACCACTTTCTCGCATTTCTTCAAATGTGGTAAGGATTTTCTCTGGCTGACCTGCCTTTTGGTACAAGGCCATCAAGCTGTTGTACATCAGCGTATCTGGAACAAAGTTCAGGGCCTTCATCTTTTCATAGAGTTCCAAACCTTGATCTTCCATCCCATGTGCACTATAGCAATTAAGCAAACAGGCATAAGTTTTCTTTGACTTAAACATATCCGGAAGGCTCCAGAAATATTCTTCAGCTGCCTGTATCCCATGCACTTTGGAAATGAGGTCAAGGCGCAGCGTGTGATGAATGAGCCCCAACTCTGCTCCGCGAGCTTCCATCCAGTCCATCAACTGGGTATAAAACAGGACAGCCAAATATTATATAGTGAATATAAAAAAATACTTTGCTCATAACGAGGTTGCGCCCGAACAGCAGCTAAATTCTCAAGACCATAATATTTGCCTTTTCCAAAATGACCCAAGTGGAATACAACCCTCAGAGAGCAAAACTGGTTTTATAAACCAAAATATTCAATCCTTCCACTGGTTCCAGTAGGGAAAAAAACTCTAGGTCTAGGAATTAAAATCACACTGCATAACAACTATCATTTGGACATGAATATACAATACAAGTAAAATATGACAAGCACGTACTCACAAGAACCAGAGCACTGGAACAAGTACCATGCCATGTTATATCATGAGTTTTACTAAGACATGTAAATCTGCTTTTCTATGTTAGATCAATACTCCCTCGTTCACTTTTTGTAAGGGCAGTCCAAATTCAAATTATTGGCAGTCCAAATTCAAATTATTAACTCTTTGACAGAAACTTAGTCATTGAATTTTTTAGGTTATACTATACAAATTTGATAAAATTGGATTTTATATCTGAAAGCACTTTTATATGATGCAATTTCATTGTCCTGAGCATTGTGATAATAAGATATCAGCGATCAAAGTGTGGCGTTGGAGACTGCACCAGGTCAGATCATGCCTTATATTTTGACGAGGGAGTAATATAAATGAGCCACTGAGCCAGCATTGCCAAGAATCAGGCTTGAATTCACTATGTTATTTGTTGTCAGGCATCCAGCACCCAGTCTAGCAGAAGCAAAGATCACCACCCAACATTGTTTCAATAGCAGCAGTGCAAGCAATAAGATTCTTGATTGCTCAAAAGAACTGGCTATAGTTTTCTACCATGGAAATAGTAGGACAATGGTAGTATTTCCCTTGCTTCTAAAGGAACCTTAAATTAAATTTCTAGAGAAAGGTTTACAATGACTACATACATAAACAAGTCATGATACATTGGACATGTCTAAAGCAAGAAAGCTACTAGAATTAAGGAAGACAAAGTTATATGTTCGAGCGGAATTAAGAGTACAAGACACCAAGAACAATGAATGCCATGTCACTGCAAAATTCAATATCCTTTTATCCTATATGTTAAAAGGCGAGTATATGTAAGTTGTTTGGTTTGAAGGGGTGTAGTGTGTGGTGTTGTACGGGTTTCTAAACCCTTTCTCTTCTTAATATAATGATACACAACGCTCTTGTGTATTTGAGAAAACAAAACCAGGGGCTTTCAGGATTCAACCCTTTTCTGTCAACTCAAATGGTAAACATCCGTAGATAGATACACATCAACATGCATGATCTCAAGTCCGAACTCTCAACCACATGCAGATTAATGTGTTAAGTAATGAAATTTGTAGTCACTGGCTCACTGTGGTCATTCAAATAGAAAATTTTAGTGTTTATTTATTAAGCAACTTTAGTAAAATTCACCTCAGTATATTGAGTCTGAGTCTCAAATCATCTTATAGATGGTCTTCGTCATCATAGTCTATTTCCTATCACTTTATCAATTGATGAAAAGGCAAAACGATATTAGCTATAGCATTTATATAAAAATAAAAGAACCTGCAGCATCCTTCGTTGATTCAAATTTTAGTGGTCAAGATACTGCAAAACAGAATAAAAATAATATAATTACAGTTACGTTATCCTACCTGGAGCTCACAAAGTTCACAGGCGGAACAAGCAGCACCACAATATGACACCTGTTTTCGCAATTATTGCTGGTAAAGATACGCAATACCATTCTTACCTTCAATGTGGACCTCTGAAACCTTCGGAGGGCTTAATCTGCTCAATGCCACAGCATGGCACTAGTTCCACTTTTAGTATCAGACATCAAATTACCATTTTAGTGGTTGCCAACACAGTCCTGTCCTGTACTCCTGTCATTTAGTTGAATCCAAGTTCCACCGTGCGCATCGAACAATGACTCTAGATTTAAATCATCCACGAAAAGAAGACAGATGGAGCTTGAATCAAAAGCACCCGCTTTCCTCGCTTATCCCTACCCGAACTCCAAACCCCTCTACTTTCACCACGACCCTATCGAAACTACGCTGGCGCAAATGTAGCATCGAACAACAAAAGGAAGGCGCAAACACATCTCGGTCCAAATTAAGCCCAGCACTTCAAGGCGATGCGGACGTTCGCGGGGAATGGGGTGGGGAAGGTCTCACCTCGAGCGCGCACGCATCTTTCTTGAACTTGCGGAGCTTGCGAACGTAGGCGACGATCTGCACCACCGAGATCGGCCTCCTCTTGCTGACCCAGGCGTCCAGCTCCGCCGCCACGCTTCCCGGCGGCCTGCCGGAGCCCAGCTTCGAGAGCCTCACGTAGAGCGGGACCCACGACGGCTCCAAGCTGCGCAGCTCGGGGCCGGCCACCTGGGCCTGCGGCTGCGGCCGCGGCCGCGGCTGTGCCTGCGCCTGCGCGAGCTCGTGCGCGGACCTCGCTGGGGCCAGCGAGATGCACCGCCGCACCGCGCCGGCGGTCACCGCGCGCAGCAGCATGGATAGGTACTTGGGCTGGGCCGGCTGGCTGGGTGATGATGGTTTTGGTGCGGCGGATATTCTCGAACGAAACAAACGAGGCCATGGTGTGCGGCCCAAACTAACGAAAACAGGCCTGACTCTGTGTGTTCGTTCGTTCACGGCCATTGCTCCCTTTAAGCCCAAGCAAGGAAACAATAGCTCAGGTAGAGAAATGGCAAAAACACTTTCTCAGCTTCACTATGTTTATGACCTGACCCTACGAGAAAAATAGTTAATGTTTTGTCTATTAAGGATATTGAAAATATGGTTACTTCAGTATTTGTATTCTCTACTCTAATTAAAATGCTTCAGTAGAAAAGAATAATTGAGTTTGGACATTTAATAGGAATATAGATGGCCATTTTACATTGTTTTTTCCCTTAAAACTAGCATTTCACTGGTCTATGCGTACAGTGTGCTACGAACAAATATAATAGTACGTGGTAGAACGAAGGTTGTAGTATAGTACTATACTACTATCATATTGATCAGGAGCAACAAACAAAAAGCCTACGCACACAATCCATCTTGTCGTTCTCTTGATCGTTAGGCACGCAGCCCCCGTTGCGTGATGCCATCGCCACCCTCGTAGGGTGTTTGGTTCGAGAAACGAAGTCACGCGTCGTTTTCTCGATCCTTGTTTTCTTTGTTTGTTTGGTTTATGGGATGGAATGAGTTGATTTCTCACCATCTTATCCCTCACAAACTAATAAATAGTATCCTAATAAAATTTTATAGGATCAACTTATGATGGATAATCTCATCTAAAAACACACAATTAGCCACTTGTGAATCAGATCTCTACCCAACGTGCCTTTCTGATTGTCGCTGTCCTTTCTACGCGATGCCATCATCCTCCAGTATTGTATTCCCCTTTCTACTTTAGGCAAGATCCAGAGCGATTTGTGTTGATGGCTCCCACTAATGATTGCATCTGCTGGGGCTAAATTACACCGCTCACTCGTCAGTCATCGTACTCGATCTTGGGCGCCGTAAACAAATCGCATCCCCCGCTAACCATTTGACCGGGCAATTTGGATCGTGGAGGGAGGCAGAGATCTCAACAGCCGGTGCCGGAAAAGGAATATTCCAAAGACACGTAGGTCTTGACCCATGATAAATTTGATTTTTAGATAACGGATGAAAATCCGGTTTCAGAAATCCAACCGCAGTTATTAAAAAAGTAGCCACTACAACGTCATGTAAGAGACATGTAAAAAAAAAAGAAAAGGATCCCATCAAAATTACAGTTCGAGTAGCCATCCTTCATGGCTTGCTTCGTAAAGTCGATTCTTAATGATCCATCTTCATACCATGTAGGGCAAGAGTACTGTCAGAGCTTGACCAATTACGAACAATGATAGGTACTTCTTCATTAGCTCACTAATTAAGACCATGACCACGAACCACTAGATAGACAAAACTAATTTCCACGGCTAACACTGAGCAGAGAAGACCTGAGAACTTCAAAAACATCGCCTCCAAGGAGGGCACGATACCCGTCCTGCGTGGAGAAGGTTTTCACAAGAAGAACACAAGACACGAGGGGAGTAGCCATGATAGATGCCTTACATAAGAAGTATGGCGCCCAAAGGCGTTGCCGTCGTCGATCTGTTGGCTCAACGAACAATGACTTTCACCCAGGTGCTGCCCCAAAGTCGCCCAAGCGTGTCCCATACCACGCCATCGCCGATCAACATAAACGGCCATGCCTCCATCGCAGCACAACAACCATTGCAACCTTCATCGACGAAGTGCGTCCCATACCACACTAACACCACTAGGACCAACGCAAGCCATTGCACCGCCATAGCAGCACACCATCCTTGTCACAGCGTAACCTTCTGTCGATGAGGAGCGTCCCATACCACGCCTCTACCAACTCAGGCTTGAGCATCCCCGTGCTACCATCTCTGCTCACGCACCACAACACGACCTTCAAAGATGACGATGCACGTCCCGTACCATGCGCTGCCGCCATCGTAAGGCTCGCCAAGATGCCACCGATGCGACCAAAATTACCAAACTGCCGCAAAGATGAAAGGATCTGCTACCTCAGTCCGCCAGCACTGCCGGAGCCGCAACACATGGATACGAGCTAGTGCGCACGGCCACCGTTATCGTACCCGTAGGCCTCCATTGCCACGGGTCATTGCCGCGAAGAGGCCCCCGCACCAAAGGAGCACAACAGCCACAGCCAGGCGAGCATCACCATCGGCAGCCGCCGCCGCGCCCCCACGGGCTACCTAGCGCTGATGTTGTGCATCATCATGGCCGCCGTCATCAAGCCCCGGCGGCCGCCATCTCACACGCCGCAGACACCAAATCCCGAACGCCTACCATCCATCAGGCCGCCGCCATCACTGTAGCGAGCCAGATCAACCCGGGGAGATACTAGTTTCGGCGAAGGAGACACCGAATCGGACGAGCCCCGGGCCATCCGGCTGCCAGCAGACCGCTGCAAGATACCGCCACCCTTGCGCTTGCAGGGGGAAGGACCACAAGGAGCGCACATGGACCGGGCCGCACTTGGGGGCGACGCGAGCGGGATCTGAGGAGGCTCGCGAGTCGCATATGACTGCAATGTGGGAGGCCTCGCTGCCGCCTTCCTTGTGCCCACGCGGGCTTCCAGCGGCACGCTCCGACTGCGGCAAGGTGAGAGGAGGGAGGAAGGTGCGGTGAGTGGGGTCGCCGCATGTATCGCCTAGGAGCAACGCGGGGCTCTTTCTTTTGGTTTACTATTTGAACCTGGTCCCGATAAATTTGATGGGCCTGTTCGCTTCAGCTTATAAGCCGGCTGAAAAACTGAAACGGCTGATTTGTTGTGAGAGAAAAATACTGTTTGGTGGCTGATAAGCCGGTCGAATAAGCTGAAGCGAACAGGGCGGATACTAATCGATGTTTGCAAGTTAAACTTTTAATCATAAATCCTACAACAACATATCATAATTGCTTCCTCGGGAAAAAAATTTTGTAACGTGAATGGAGTGAACGAACCGGTAAGAGAGCTACGTATTATACTAGAAGGAGCGGGCAACGCAGAACCAAGGCAGAACAACAAGGAGGCCTCTATGTACAGGAAACGAGAAACAACGATACCCATTTTGCATCAACTCACGTGTGGAACGAACTTAAAAGCGGTAATCGACTACTCTATCCATTATTTAACGTCTCGAGGGTTCTCTCGGGACTTTGAGATGGCAGCGGGCGGTACAGGCGCTAGGAAAACAGGTTATGATGAGTACTAAACCTGCTTTATAGGGAAAACACGGAGACAGCCTCACTGGTCACAAAGTTCCGGAAGCTCGTCTGCTTCTGGATGCTCTGGGTGCCGATACAGGAGTACAGTAGGTCGCAGAGTTGGCAGTTTATCTGCCCTCTTTCATGAGGTAATTGCGATGCGCTCCCTCTCTTCTCTGATTCTAGAAGAGGGAAAGCGGGTGGTCCTCGTATGGCCTGACTGCAAAATACCCGGACTGGAGATCTGAATGCACCTGCTTTTGCTGTGTTCCCCCGGCGGCCGCTGCGTCCGAGGAAGCCGCTTGTGTTGTGGTCCAGCTCCAGGCTCGACTGCAACGGTAGCTGACCGGCCGTTTTGTGGTCCTCCGCCTCCTCCCAGCCATGACGTACTGTTCCGAGCCTTGAGACCGTCAGCTGAGGCACGTTTGGGAAGAGAGGCACGGACGACGCACGGTTGCGTTGCGCCGTGGGTGGTGCCCGGGCACGGCTGGGCTGGTACATGCAGCCACTCGCATGCAGGCTATGCAGCCGTGGTACGTTTGGTGGTAGTGGTAGACCGTACCTCTGCCTTTGCGGTGCCCAGACCCAGAGGCCGGCCACATACGCGCGGCGTACGTCCTGCTCTGTCCATGCATGCATGGTCATGTCGGCGTGCGGTTCAAAATTATTGTGTCCCCTCGAGGGATGATGATGTTGGATAGAGGGGTGATGATGGATATTTCACTGCTGTTTTAAGTTACGGAAGATTAAATTTTTTTAGTTCGGATCTACGATACCAATTAGAAGGACTGACTAAACGTGAACTAATTATAAAATTAATTGCATAAGTCGTGGCTAATTGTCGAGACAATCTAATGAATCCTGATTAGCACATATTTAATGTAGCATCACATGGTCAAATTATAGACTAATTAAATTTAATAGATTCGTTTCGCGAATTAACTTTCATTTATATAATTGATTTTATAATTAATCTATATTTAATACTAAACATTCCATACGACAGAGACTAAACTTTAATCCCTATCTCAACGGAGCTTAAGATGCAAAGGTCACGGGAGGTGGTTTGATTAGGGTAGTGTGTGGGATACGTGAATGAGCGAGACACCTCATGAGCATCCGTGGTGAGGTTGGGCGTTGGAGATTGCTAATGTGAAGCATAGTGGATTTTTATATCCTCCCCTGATGATACTTTCTCTCTCTAGCTCCCACACGAGATGAGACATCAATAATAAAAAGCAACATCCGACCTGATCGATAGAGTGACAAAATGTTATGCATGTGCACATCTTGAGTCGACGGTTTGGTTTGGTGCACGCATGACCAAAATATTGACTCCACTATTGAAAAATTATATAAACGATAGCTCTTTTGAAACACCTGCATCTGGACTTTGTGGAGTGACGGTGACTAAACATACGAAAGCGGATAGAGCACGGTAAGTGAACGTCCAATCGTTGCCTAACCTAAATACTTACTCCTACATGGCGAGAAGTGTAAGCACGCGAGGCTACCCTTGTTGATCATTAACCCAGGTACCACTAGTAGATGTCATTTCACCTCCCGTTGCCTAACCATAAAATCAGAGGCGCCTGCTGCGACGGTCACCGCGAAATTTCCCACGGGTTAAAAAGGAGCGACAAGGCAAAGGCAAAGGCGCAGAGCTCTACGAGGCCAGGCAAGTAGCCAACAACCGGCCGGCATGTGGCCGGCCGTCACGTCGGCCTCACTGGCGACGGGACGGCTGTAAATGCGGGCGCCCCCCACCACCCACCGACATGTGGGCCGCGAGGCCATCTCGGGCCTACCCATCATCGAGGCGCTCCCATTTGGGAAAGCACGGTCACTGTGCGTCTGTGCGGCACAGTACCACCCTCTCGGGTAGTCAGCCTGTTTGTGTTTGTGTTTGTTTCAGGTTATCGGGTTAGCTTTTCGGCTTCCTCCAACCAGAAGTTGGAAAGTTGAAACAAATAGTCTGGTTTTCGAAAAGTTGGAAAGCTAGCTTAGGAGGAAGTGAATTGAAAGCTAAAAAGCTAACTGAGACGAGATTTTTCCAACTTTTAGTGTGCTGAGAAGATAAAAATTTATTACAAAAGTTAATAGAAAAAAATCAGGAACTAAAAAGTTAGATTTCAGAAAGATACCTTTCCAGTCAAAAGCTTTAAAGCAGAAACTCAAACAAATCCACTCGGTTCCTCTCCGCGCTCTGATAATGCGGGAGACGCCGTAAGTTCACGACGGCCGTGTGCATGTTCCGAAATTAATTTGATCCCGTGGAGTGGAGACCGAGCGACGACCATGTCATCATGTCAAGCGGGCTAGCTTGATACGACGTGTTAGGAGGAGCATGATTGGCGTAACCATGCATGCACCGGTCGGCTTACCCACTGTGTGTAGGGTACGAGTCCAACAGTAGCCCCTACTCACAGTGCCATGTGCTACTGCTACCAGGATGCATCTAGATAAACTCGTGTAGGGGGTGTTTAGATTTTAGTCCGGACTAAAATTCATATCACATCGAATATTCGGAGGCTAATTAGAAAGACTAAACATGAGTTAATTATAAAACTAATTACACAGATGGAGGCTAATTCACGATACAAATCTATTAAGCCTAATTAATTTATCATTAGCATATGTTTACTATAGCACCACATTGTCAAATCATGAACTAATTAGGCTTAATAGATTCGTCTCGCAGATTAGATTCCATATGTGCAATTGGTTTTGTAATTAGTCTATGTTTAATACTCTTAATTATATCTAAACGTTCAATGTGACAGGAATTTTAGGAGCGCCTAACTCATCTCGAAGTTTATCTTCTTGTGCTGGCCTATTGTATTTCTTCCTATGCCGCAAATCTTTCAGATTATTTTAGAGAACAAAGCCAATTAGTCGAGTTAGAGTGGGAGTGATCTATATATTACCTGAAAAGGCTATATAAATAAATTGATAAATAATTTTACAACTGACGGAAAAATTTATCCCGCATAGCTATGTCTTTTCGTTACACTAGCCAGCCCGGGAGTAGGAGTACAATCCTCCACATCGGTTAAGCGGACCCGACTCCATGGAGGTTGAAAGTAGGCCGCCCCACCCTCGACATCAGGATCACTGAAACCGGAGAGAGCCGAAGAAAATGGGAACCCCCATAGGCATACCTAACAATTCGATTTTCCTCGATCAACGTCTTACGATAACCCAACTGTTCGGAAAGCACAGCCCGAGTGGTATGGAATTATTAATGAAACTTTTCTTATTTTCCCTGAACCGAGAGGAGAAACTACTTTTAAGGAGGTATATATCGAGGAAGGTCGTAAAGGAGATATCGGACCTAGCCGCTGACTCACCCTAAGCTGGCAAGGGATTAGAAATTGAGGACAGACTCGAGTAATCACGGAAGTGACTATTTCGTAATGGCGCAGCGTCGACCTTTGACACGCCTATTACACGGCTCACAAACTCTGCCTGGGGTGGGGCCATAGTCTAGTCTTGCCAACTTAAAATTAGGGGTTGGTTAGGAACACCGTGTTAAGCTTTAACACCTGTCATATCGGATGTTTGGATACTAATTAGAAGTATTAAATATAGTCTAATTAAAAAACTAATTGCACAGATGGAGTCTAATTCGCAAGACGAATCTATTAAGCCTAATTAGTCCATGATTTGACAATGTGGTGCTACAGTAACCATTTGCTAATGATGGATTAATTAGCCTTAATAGATTCGTCTTGCGAATTAGACTACATCTGTGCAATTAGTTTTGTAATTAGCTTATGTTTAGTCCTTCTAATTAGCATCCGAACATCCGATGTGACCCTGCTAAAGTTTGGCACCTCGTATCCAAACACCCCTTAGCAATGCACACTTTTTATGATGTACTAGCTCTGTTTAATTTTCTAAATATATGATGTTTATGACAAGGTAACTAGTTAAGGCATTTATGATGTACAATACACTATGCATTTAAGTTTTCCTTATTAACTTTTACTGAGGACAAAGGTGTAGTGGCGATCTGTTGCTATTTGCTAATGTTAAACATGTTCCGTACTCCCTCTAGTTGGTAGCAGATATAAGTCAGCTACAAGCCTACAATACAAATATAGTAGTCAATAATTTAGCATTTTGACTAGTATTTTCAAATAAAAAACTACATAATATGAAAAAGGTTCTAGCGATGGTTCTAGTGATACCATTTTTTATGTAATTATTCATGTTGATGGTTAGGTTTAAAAACTTTTACCTGGTCCTCTAGTTATTTCCATTAACTTTACACTAAAAGGGCGACCTGAAAGAAGCCTAAAAAATCTAGCTTGATGTTTGTCCGTGGGGCGGGCCTAGACATGTTTTTTTTTTCTGCCCGGAACCATTTCATGCTTTTTGCCTCGCCCGAGCCATGTTTTGCTTAGGTCAATGTGGAATTATTTTTTTTTTATGCTCATAGGGTCATGAAGTTTAAAATCAAACTATTTGTTTCGTGGAAATGAAAACAAATATATGTGTGTGGCGGAGCTCTAGCTTTCCTGAAGTGGGCATCTCTAGATTGACCCAATAACTTGTGGATAGTACGCAATATGTGTTTGGAGGACACATTTTGTTTCAGGTTTGAAAAAAAAACTACTTCTTTTTCCAATCTGAAGGGCCCATTTTGTTTCATTTTTGGAAAACTACTTCATTTCTAATCTGGAGTGAAGATGGAAATTAGAGCAGTGTCGCCATTTTTATATAAATACTCCACGCAATTAACCCAAAGAACATATATTTGAAGTTTTATTTAAGGAAAAACTTTCCACGTGGAATAGAAGGATATTGTGGTCTTTAGATTTGAATTGTGCAAACCAAGACTCCACTGAAGATATCTAGATGTTAGGATGTATAAAGTCACACGCAGGAATTGATTCATAGAAAGAATATAAATGAATGGAAAATTAAGCTAGCAGCTTAGGTCCTGTTTGGATACACTTCTCCTAGCTACGCTTGGATTATAATCTAAGCGAAGATTTTCTCGCTTCTCACTTTTCGTTTCTCATAGTTCAAATCTCTGAAGCGGCTTACCACGTAAACCAGAATTGGTAGAAATAAGAAAAACATTTGGCGGAATTCTCACTTATTTCCACCGATAAACTGCTTATAAGCGGAAACAGACGGGGCCTATAACATGGCAACCTCACCTTGGGGCTTTCCCCCTTGCACTTGAGACTACATTGCAATTCTTAAAGAACAGGGAGCAGGTTGGGCTCCTTCCTCAATTATTCTTCCAAAATAAGATATCTATATCTATCTAGATATGGAATGAAACAAGTTTACAATATTTTAGCAAATATTATGATTAAACAAAGGTTAATGATTAGGTTGTAAAAGAGCTACCTGTTGGGGGAATGGGGGGAGATATCCCATGGGAGAAAACCATATTTAACTTGAGAGGTGATCAGCACCATGCTTCTAGAGGGTATCCCTCCAAATCCCAGCACACACAAGGGTCCAACCATGCAAATTAACAAATCAATAATACGATAACAACCTTCCCAATCTGTCTCCAAGAAAAATACAGTCAAATACCTCACCCCTCCCAGCCTTCCCCTTTTCCACATAGAATACTCCACCCTCCCTTTCCCAATCTCTTCTCATCTCTCTCCTTGCCTCCCATGTAGTAGTATCCCTCTGCAGATATCACAAGCTTTTCCTGCTCCTGCTGCACCTGCAGCTTCTCCATCTGCAGTGCAAGCAGCTGCTAAATTCCCCATAAGCGTCTGCCTTCCTGCCCCCCTTCACTTTCTTGGAACCCCAGCGCAGCACGAGGATCATTCATTCACTACAGTGGCGTACTAGATTTCCACTTGTGCGCACACAGCAGCCGCAGGCGTGTGCATAGTGGTGATGCACAGGTGAGCTGCTGCTGCGGCCGCCGCCTCCATGGAGGATCTGTACAGCATCCACCCCGGGATCTCGCGGGTCGGCGGCGCGGTGAGCGAGGCGTCCGTCGCCGGCGTCGGCGGGCCGGCGCCGTCGGATCTGACGGAGCTCATGAAGGCGCAGATCGCCAGCCACCCGCGCTACCCCTCCCTCCTCTCCGCCTACATCGAGTGCCGCAAGGTGCGTGCTGCGTCTAGCTACTACGTGCAGAGAGATCTTGCGGGCTAGCTGTGCATGCCAAGAATTCATCGATGCTTCTCCGCGCTACGTGGTTTCTTGATTTCCAGGTGGGAGCGCCACCGCAGGTGGCGTCGCTGCTGGAGGAGGTCAGCCGGGAGGGGCGCGCCGGCCCCGGCTCCGGCGCCGCGGAGATCGGCGTCGATCCCGAGCTCGACGAGTTCATGGTCTGCTCTTGGGTCAGCGTCGTGTATATATATATCTATATAAATAGAGGGAGAATTAGCCGCGTAATTTCTGCGGCGAACGCTGGATTTGCTGCGCGATTTGCTCCTAATCGTCTGTTATTACATGTGCACGCGCGCGCGTGCGATTTCCAGGACGCGTACTGCCGGGTGCTGGTGCGGTACAAGGAGGAGCTGTCGCGGCCGTTCGACGAGGCCGCGTCGTTCCTGAGCAGCATCCAGGCGCAGCTCAGCAACCTCTGCAGCGGCGGCAGCTCGCCGGCGGCGACGACCGCCACGCACTCCGGTGAGGAAACCCCGCGCATCGATCGATCTGTGGCCTAGCTAAAAAAATTCGCACGCACGCACGCACGCATCCATACACGTCCATGGTGGCACATGTTACTATTGCAAAGAGCACATAGTATTCCAGAGGATACATCGCGTTGCACGCTGGTTTTTGTGAGTGAGCGTGCATTTTGTTGCCGTGTGCGGTTATCAAAAGATGCATGCGTGTGCGCGTGTTCTTGCTGAAGGGTCAAATCGTGTCCATGCAAATGGGGTGCAGGGGTGTCAGAGCTGGGAGGGTGCTTGTGTAGGGTTTTGTCCAAGATTGTAGCCTTCCTCCTCTTTCTCTCTATCTAGCCTCCTTATCTCTCTACCGTGCATCCCTCTCTCTCTCTAGGCTTTAGTAGCTATAGGCTGTGTGATGGAACTTGAGAGAAGCGTCGTGGGGAGTGAGGTTGCTTGGATTGGTTGGCCTTGCTGCTGCCCAGTGCCAGAACCTTAGTCTGGCTTTGCTGCATGCAGGATGCGGGTTTAACCAGAGGACTGAGAGGGGGGTGTTTGGATACGAGGTGTTAAACTTTAACAGTGTCACATCGGATGTTCGGATACTAATTAGGTGCACTAAACATGAGCTAATTATAAAACTAATTGCAGAACCCTGTGCTAATTTGCGAGACGAATCTATTAAGCCTAATTAATCCATCATTAGCAAATGGTTACTGTAGCACCACATTGTCAAATCATGGACTAATTAGGCTTAATAGATTCGTCTCGCGAATTATACTCCATCTGTGCAATTAGTTTTGTAATTAACCTATGTTTAATACTTCTAATTAGCATCCAAACATCCGATGTGATAGGTGTTAAACTTTAACAGGGTGTTCCCAAACACCCCTGAGTGGAGAAATTTTTTGTGAGGAAAAAAGGTTTTGTTTTAGAGCTAGCTCGTGCTTAGGAGATCTCTTGCCGGATTCGGTGGTTGTACTTTGACAAGACATATCATATCATCACGGTAGTGGTAATTTCCGGTGGTGCGGATTCTTTTCGTTCCGTGGTTTGTATTTTATATTATTATTACGGCGTCGATATTTACTCACTCTTTTAGTGAAATGGTATTAGTGCTAACTCTGCTATGACTAGGGTGGAGATCCACTATTTTATGGAGATAACAATGCACTTTCTTTCTTTCCCACAATAAAAGCACGATTTTTTTTTCTACCTCAGTAACTCGATCAGTTTCGAATCGGTCATGTGGATTCTAAAACACCTATGAAACTTGAAACCTCACTGGACATGTTCTCTGATGATGTATGGGACACATTCGATGCAGCAGACACATTCGATGCAGCATCCAATGCAGCATTATTTATCAGGATTAGTACAAGACTACTGAAGGTATTATTACTTTAGTGAACTTATTACTATATTGGACTAAGAGGGTGTTTGGTTCTTTAGGAGCTCCTAAAGCTCCTGTCACATCGAATGTTTAGATACTAATTAGGAGTATTAAACATAGACTAATTACAAAACCAATTGCATAGATGGAGGCTAATTTGCGAGACGAATCTATTAATCCTAATTAGTCCATGATTTGACAATATGGTGCTACAGTAAACATGTGTTAATGATGGATTAATTAGATTTAATAGATTCGTATCGTGAATTAGCCTCCATCTGTGTAATTAGTTTTATAATTAACACATGTTTAGTTCTTCTAATTAACATCCGAATATTTTCTATGTGACACGACTATTAGAAGATTTTAACAAGGTCCCGTCAAATCCTTAGTCAGAACGTCAGAAGAGCTGCAGGTTGTATAATAAATGAAAATAATGTTCTGTGCATGCTAGTCTATTGGTTGCCTTGGGTTCTTCGTTGCAATATTTTGGGTACCGAATATTTTACTAGGAAACAAAGCAATGCTATGTTTTGACTTGACAAGACCTTGTGGTGCCCATTAACTGATGCAACATCGTCGACGTTTAGGCCATGTTTAGTTACTCCCAACTCCCAACTTTGACACTATGCAAAAAGAAGATTCCCCATCACATCAAACTTGCGGTACATGCATGGAGTACTAAATGTAGATGAAATTAAAAACTAATTGCACAGTTTTGTTGTACTTTGCGAGACGAATCTTTTGAGCCTAATTAGTCAATATTTGGACAATAATTCACAAATACAAACGAAACGCTACAGTGTGCTACAGTGCTGTAACAGTAATTTGGCACCTCCCAAATTCCCCAACTAAACAAGGCCTTAGATCCAACTTTCTGCAGGTTGTAAGACTTATCTTCTGGTACATTGATTTTTGTTTCATAATAATAGGATATACGCACATGGCTATCAACCATAAGATTCTCATCTTGAGCATGCATTTGTTTGATTGCCATAGAATGATTGAAAACCAATATGACATTTAAACTTCTTGCTTGAGCTGATCTGCAACTTAACTTGTTTTTCCACCATGATTCATGCTTTTTTATTTTTTTTACATCCGTTCTGAAACATTGAAATTATCTGCCTTCTTAACCATGATGAAATTGTACCATGTGGTTTGGGAATTGAGAAAAAAAAATACTAATATTCAGTTATTTGAATATTTGATGCTACATAAGGGGAGCAGTGTCTCCATCAATCTTGAATCACATGATTAATGCACAAAGGTTATCCATACAATAATGTCAAATAATGTGCAAAGAACAAGAATTTGTTGTCCATATATACTTATAAGTTAGCATAGTAAGAGTATGGTTGTTTTGTACATCCTAAGAAGGTTAGGTAGAAAATGATATTATAACGTATCTGCAAAGTTGTAATACTGATGCACTGTGAACCTAGTAGCCCATTATCTCTCTCTCTCTCTCTCTCACACACACACACACATGTATGTGTGTGCGCGCGCGCCATGTACTTAAGTTCAGTCTTTTCAAAAAATATTGTACTGCATGTATTCCCTCCATTTACCAATAATTGATAATTTTGGCTCCACGTTCAAAATTGGAACTTAGTGTATATACTTGCGCGCGTATACAACCATAGTAGGTTCAAAGTTCATGTTGGATGTAGATGTTAGTCTCTTGTGCCATCAAGTCTTTATAAGGAGGGCAAGCTTCTGTGTGATTTGTACATTGAGACAAAAGAAAATAAAATGGACGAAAGTCTAAATTCTTTCACCCTAGATAAACTCATCTTCTTTGTGAATTTTCAGCATGTTGAGCACATGTAATGCGACCAAATTCATGTGTGTCCGTGACTAGATCATGTGGGTGGGTGCATCCTTGTTTGGTTATTACGATGTGTTTCTGGAAATTTGATGCTGGGTGAAAATGCTAATACATCCTGTTTTCGGGCATAGAGATAGATCTTATTAACTTATCTGTGTGTATGAGATAAAAAGAATATAAGCCTTGGAAAACAAGTAGAGCTATGGAATTTTGTAGGATCTAGATCCTATAGGATAGGAATTTTCCCTATGTGGCCCTTATGAAATTCCTATGGGATGTCTCATTTGATAGAGATTTTGGAGGAAAGAAAACACGGTCTTATAGGATTTCGAAATGTAGGAAAGTATCCGATGAAACTTTTGCACGCAACACTTCTGCCTGGTTCGTAAAGAAACTTTTGCACATGAACACATGAAAACATGGAAATTCGGAGAGAGGGTCGATAATTTTATGAGGTTCAACCTCATGTTAGATTTCCTGCAAAATTCCTATGGATCCATGCCTGTCATCCTTAGAAATCCATAGTAATATCATAAGGTGCAATCCTTAGTTCTAAAGGGGCGTATAGGAATTTGGGCACGTTTGGTTCTTGACCGCATCGCGCCACAGCTCATCTCGCCACAACTGAAGCACCAGCACCTGCATTTGGCTCACGCCGTGGCTTAGGCACGCCGAACCGCTGCTAGAGCAAGCTAATTCATTTTGCCTGCTGCAGCACGCCAAAAGTGTGGCGGACGATTCATCCGCTGCCCTTGCGGTGCGGCCGCAGCTGCGGCTCGGCATTCGGCGGCAGCGTCCAAACACGCCCTTTTTACTATTAGGTTGGAATCCTCTAACTTTCTATGTTTTTCCTTTGTTCTAAAAGGGGCCTAAAGGCCCTAAACTATTGACCTTAGGGATAAAAACAATTTTCTGTAGTTCTCAAGAAGAAATTACAAAGTTGATAGCTCTACAAAGACAAAACCAACAACATCCATATTTATACATAGAACCAGACCTCAATCAGTGTAGACCCCATGATAACATGATTATGATGTATGGCAGTCGCAGTGGCAGGTTTTCACCAAATTTTTTTTATAGAGAAGAATGGCTTGCAATAACATGATTATACATCGAAAAGGTGAAGGCAGACGTGGTGTTGTGAATGGAAGCTTATCATGGGTTCTTGGCTCCTAGAAAATTATGGAAAATATGGGCAGAAGTTTGTGCCATATGAACTGAGATGGTGATTGGCAGGTATTTGGATAGGAAACTGGCTATCTTGGACTGCACCTCTGGAAAAATCAAATTTGAAAATGCAAGCGGTCTATGCATTATTGGTCATGCCTTTATAATAATAAGAACACTTCTGTTAGTGACAAAGGTGTGGGACCGTAGGGCTATTCTTCTTTTTTGCAAAATTAAGTCAATGATTGGTTTTTAAAAAAGTAATATATGGATTCTAGTTGAGTGGGGTGCAAGGAAAATAAAGAATTGCATAGTTCAAAATGCACTTTTTTGGGTGGCACAGGGCAAAAATCTTTACTATTTTTGTGCTCAACAAGATATGGTAGTTGCACAATCATATCAATAAGATTTCACATAATTCTCCCAAATTAATAAGCGGTTTTATAACATAGGAAAAAGTCTTCTCACCATGTGTCTGTTAGAATCAAGCTGAAGTATCAGAAATTGAGAACATCATGGGTGGATCATTTGTGCTCCAAAACCAGGAGTAGCTAGCATGTGGCAGTTTGATATTAGGTATACAAATTATGTTATGTTTATGTGATCCCTACCGCAACATGCATACAACTTAGTTTCTTCCACGGATTCATATTGAGGCAATTCCAGACTCTAGTAACTCAACCTATTTGCAAATACTTTCAGGTGATATGTGGATGCCTAGATGTCTTGTAAGTGATTTATTTCTGACTTGATCCTTTCATTCTAGATGACATGATGGGGTCCTCTGAGGATGAGCAATGCTCAGGGGACACTGATGTGCCAGACATAGGGCAAGAACACAGCTCCCGCTTAGCTGACCATGAGCTCAAGGAAATGCTGCTCAAGAAGTACAGTGGATGCCTCAGTCGTCTTCGATCGGAGTTCCTAAAGAAGCGGAAGAAAGGGAAGCTACCAAAGGATGCACGGACGGTGTTGCTGGAGTGGTGGAACACACACTACCGCTGGCCTTATCCTACGGTAGAGGCTGAATATTTTCCCTCTACAATCAAAACCTGATGCACTATAACTGTTGCCCGATGTTGTGATTATGACAGGAAGAAGATAAGGTGAGGCTCGCAGCGATGACCGGCCTCGACCCAAAGCAGATCAACAATTGGTTCATCAACCAGAGGAAGAGGCATTGGAAGCCGTCGGAGGACATGCGATTCGCGCTCATGGAGGGTGTTGCTGGTGGATCTTCTGGGACGACACTCTACTTCGACACTGGCACAATCGGACCCTGAACCACCCACCACTTCTTGGCAGAAAACTGGCCAACTCAATCAGTAGCATGACCTGGCTTGTGAAGATGATGAATCTGCCGGGTCAAAATTGACAATAAATATTTGTCAGCCTGAAATTGATCAAATCAGTCCACTGCCTCATTATTTTGCAAGATTATGTGTACATGGTGTCGTCCTAATGAAACAAAATGTATGTACGAGCAAATTGGGGAGACCTGCAAAAGCATTTTATTAGTAGTTTCATGTATTGGCTGTAATATTGGCTACCCAATTTAATTGTTAGATAGGCTGAAGGGCTTATATAAAGGTAAATTTACTTGTGCTGTTCCTGTTCGTCTATATTTTGGTACTTTATTTTCATTTGTAGACTTCGGATGCTTAGCAATTACTGTATCAGTTAAATCGTTTAATGAAAATGTGGTCAGTTGTTTAGAATCTTTTGCTCTTGTACAGATTTGGCTTTACTTACTGGTTTGCAAATTTTAGGCAGGACTGAACTTAATTCAGGAAAAAGGATCGCTGTATAAGTTACGCACTTGTATAGCAGGGGAATGTACAGCACAGGGCAAAACACATAACATGCTAATGCAACCTGGCGCATGATGTTTGGAGGGATTGGTTTTGAACTTTTGATATCTAAACCGATGTAAAATACAGGTTTAAAAATTGTTCACCTCGCTTTGGAAAATGTCGTTTGGATGACCGGTGAGGCCACTAAATTTTGTGCTAATCGGACTAATGCTTTTTAAGCCAATCCATTCCAAGGATCATGTCATAACCTGCTAATGCAAGCACCTTCAAGGTGTTCAGCACTTGCAATTGGTAAACTCGTGAGTGCAAGTCAGATTACCACTATCAGCAACACACACCTTCGTCTGCTGTAGATTCCCAGCCAAACTACTACTACCTCATAGATGCCGCTACTGGAGTTCATGAGCACCTCACATGAAAAATGCACTCAATCTGCCCAGGCTCTACCGTGAGCAGATGTGCATGTGCACAGTTTAGCCGGGCAAACAAACGTAACATCGGAACAGATTGAGTGCATTCTTCATGTGAGGAGGAATGCTGCCTTTGATTCTTGTACAGATGTTGCGAGTTTGAAAAAAAAAAGAGCTCATTGAATTGGCATTGTTAGTGCCAATGTTAACAGTAACAGTTTAAAGATCCTTCTCGCATGTGTACTGAAACGTGAATTTTTGCTCCAAAACTATCAAGAGGATGTCCACTTTTGCTTATGTTAGTGATCGATATATATGTTTGTGTAAACTTGTTGCAAGTTTGGCAAAAATATAGGGCTCATTGAATTGGCATTGTTAGTGCCAATGTTAACAGCAACAGTTTAAAGATCCTTCTCGCATGTGTACCGAAACGTGAATTTTTGCTCCAAAACTATTAAGAGGATGTCCACTTTTTCTTATGTTAGTGATCGATATATATGTTTGTGTAAACTTGTTGCAAGTTTGGCAAAAATATAGGGCTCATTGAATTGATATTGTTAGTGCCAATGTCAACAGCAACAATTTAAAGATCCTTCTTGCATGTGTACCAAAACGTGAATTTTTGCTCCAAAGTTATCAAGAGGATGTCCACTTTTGCTTATGTTAGTGGTCGATATATATGTTTGTGTAAACTTGTTGCAAGTTTGGCAAAAAAAAAAGGGCTCATTGAATTGGCATTGTTAGTGCCAATGTCAACCGCAACAGTTTAAAGATCATTCTCGCATGTGTACAAATGTGAATTTTTGCTCCAAAACTGTCAGGAGGATGTCCACTTTGGCTTATGTTAGCGGTCGATATATATGTTTGACTAAACTTGTTATCAAATGTTAACTTGCGCCTAGGATCTAGCAAATTTTTGGATATGTACTTGTTGGTGTTAGATAAACACTTCGGTGCACGCGCTGGGTAAGCTGTAACCAATAACGTTGGTGCGGGCACAACCGTAGTGGGTGCATGTAGCGACTAGCGAGGACAAGGAGCAAGAGGATAGGGAAGACGAGGTGATTGAGGAGGATGAGCTTGATGTCGACCGGCAACAAAACTCACGTGAAATGCTATATATAAACAGGCTATTAGTTGATTTAGTGGTGGCAATGGCTTGATTAGTTAAATCCGGATACCATTTTCATTGTAAGAGATGTGATGGTGATCTTAAGCATATATAGTGGCAGCAAAGCCTCTTGGTTAGTTAAATCTCAATGACATATTTGTAAGAGGATATATACCGACTATTTATTACTTAGATGTAATGGTGGCAAAGCCACTTGATTTGTTAGTTAGGCCTAAATGACAATAATTTACCGGTTTTAGTGGTTTGGTTGTCTTAATTGGTGTTGGTTGGTTTGGTGGATAATGGTGTGACATATGTAATGGTTGGGTTTGGTTTGGTTTAGCGATTGTAATGGTTTGGACCAGTTGGAATTGGTTTGACTAATTCAAAATATTCAACAATAGTAAAATTAGTATGGCTAGATGTGTGACCTAGGTCAAAAGTCGGACCTTAAAATTTAAATCTCGCGTTCACACCTAAAAATTTTAGCGAAATTAACTGAAATTTGTTTGAGATGTCTTAGAATCACCATCAGCTACTTCGTGCAGATTGTTGTGGCTAGATCTACATGTGGGCCCCACGTCGAAAGCCGGACCCTAAAACTAAAACCTCGTGCTCACACCTTAAAATTTTAGCAAATTTGATTGAAATTTGTTGGAGATGTCTTAGAATGATAGTTAGCTACTTTGTGAAGATTTGCGTGCCTAGATCTACACGTGGCCCCCACATCAAAAGTTGCACTCTAAAACTAAAACCTCACGTTCACATCTTAAAATTTTAACGAATTTGACTGAAATTTGTTGGAGATGTCTTAGAATGATAGTCAGCTACTTCGTGCAGACTAGCATGCTAGATCTACACGTGGATCCCACATCCAGCTCTTGCGTTCACACCTTAAAATTTTAACGAATTTGACTGAAATTTGTTAGATGTGTCAAAATGACAGTCAGCTACTTCGTGCAAATTGGTACTGCTAGATCTACATGTGGGTCTATGTCGAAAGCTAACCATATGATATATATGGAAAATAGGTTTTAAATGGTTTAGAACCGGTCTGAGATATGAGTTTAGTTTGGTTTTTGTCTTTTACACCACTTAATTGGTTTGATTTAGATATATAAGAGTAATGGACTGGTTGGTGTGGTTTGAAATTAATTTACTTTTATAGATGGTTTGGTTTGGTTTTGGGGTGGTTCTCAGACCATTAGCAGCCTTGCATGGGAGAAATTTTCATCATAAATATTTGTAATAAGAGGAAGCACTCTCTACGTAAATGAAATATGCCTAAATTGATGGGGAGGGAGTATTATCTCACATCGCCGGATGCTACATAATATATTGGAAGAGTAGGTTCTTATGCATGCTATGCAGAGTACTAGATGCTCTCACACACACCACATCAAAGATTGTAGGAGTTGCAGAGGGTGGTTTAAACAGAACAATTTACTTTGACGTACTAGTGTGGCAAAAAGTAAGTGGCGATAAATTTGGCGGCGGGAACAACCGGGGATGACGGGGAAGAGGGTGGGGGCAGGAAGATAGTATCACTGGGTGCAATGACAAAGAAAGGACATACGAGAAATAAGACTAGATGAAGAAGAGAGAAAATAATCGGGTTCAAAGTCCGGATATTGCTTGATGGACTATTTTAGTCAGCGCGTGCATGATGCTCCCTCCTCTCGACTTTTCTTTTTGGTAATTTTTCACCTTCACAACCTTTTAATTTGGAAAGGTTTTCCTAAACTTTTTACTAACTTTTTTATTAACTATTGTGGACTTGAAATTTTAAGGAATACTTTGTAAAAAGATTTTTATGGAAACTTTTACACTAGATTATTTTAGGGAGCTTGAAATTTTCCATCAAAAGTTATTCAAATAAGTTTTATAAAGAACTTCTTTAAACAAGTTTTTTCGTGACTTTTTTTAAATTACTCAAACAGAGAAAAAAAGATAATGACAACAAATTAGGACTTTGTGAAGTTAGACAGGAAATGAAAGCTCTTTAGTGCTCTAAGGTTATTTTTCTTCACGAAGGGACGAGTATAGTGTACGGATCATATATGTATATGTGTTTTTTAAATGACATTGAAGATATTAGTTGTCTGGCGACTATTTGAGCTTACGGTTATTAGGACTAGACCAGGTCGATAGTCCAACCAAAAAACCGCGAACTGACCTCTTCAATTTTTATATGGATACAAAGACCATTCATGTGATTGAACCTTCAAAACCGATCAAACCGGTGGTTTTATTTATGAAACTAGGTGATGGATATCTAGAGATATCCTAAGCCATCGGTAAGCCTAAAATAAAGAAGGGATTAGGAGGCGAAGCTAATTGGGACGGGCGAGAGGCTGCCCCCATCGCCGCTTGACTGACCGACGGCGCCCGAGGTCGCGGCCCGGGAATCGAGGATGAGAGGCCACCGGACCGGCCCAAGGCACCATGCGAAGGTCTAGGCGTAATGATGGGCCAGGCCTATCATATAGCTAGACCTACCCGATGTGACAACCACAGATGAGCCCGCGTGGGCCGAGGCAAGGAAAACACGAGATGATCAGTCGAGCACACCGTCATCCGTGCCCTGGAGGGTAAGACAGCCGTCCCAGGACAAAGGCTCCCAATCGGGAACGGCGTTGGGGCACAGTTCTAGGTCAGGCCCGATCATGGGTGCTCGATTCACCATCGTGACAGTATCAGGTGAAGTGACCGGAGGCAGGCGCTGCCCCTAGATACGTGTAGGGGCCGGGTCCAACAACCAAGGCGACCAGAAGAGTGGGCCCTAATGGAGATCTCAGCTGGTATCTAGCGGAAAGAGGCCCCAACTACGAGACGGGCCCCATGACTACTAGCCGGAGGAGAGCGCTCGACTGAACAGGCTTCCCACAACGATCTACAGTGTAACCCTCCCCATGAGCCGTGTATATAAGGGATGGGGAGGGACGAGAGAGGGGATTCGACCCTAGTAGAACCTACTCACACTTACACTGCAAACTTGAGCTCTCGAGTCCGAAATAAAGAACTCGCATCACTAACTGGACGTAGGGCAAATCGCCTCAACCAGTATAAATCTCTAGTGTCTCGCAAGCTAACCCATCCGAGGATTCACGCGGCAAATCTTCACTAGTTGATGCTACTAAACGTCGACAGTTGGCGCGCCAGGTAGGGGCCTATCGCATGATCATCATCCCTCATCGGATGGCTTTCCCCCTCGCCCAAGACAGCCGCACCTTCGTCCTTGGGAGCGGCATCCGCTTCGGGATCTTGGAATTCGTCGCCACTGCCATGGGTGACCTCCAGCTCATCACGCCGCTCGCGCAAGGACAGGTGCTACGCTTCGGCTGCCTTAGCTTTGTTGCCAACACGAAGGGCGACCTCGAGCTCGGCAACCCAACAAACCCGCGCATCGTCGACACGAACGCCGCGGCCGACAACACCGTCCATGACATCGAACCAGATGCAATCGCCCATCGCATCAACAGCTACCTTGGGTTGAACCCGCCCCGAGAGGGGATTGAGACCGTGCTGTGCGCGCTGGTGAACATCTTCTCCCAGTTGATGGCGGAAGGCTCGAACAGGCGGAGGAGCACAGCCGCGAGACCGCGATCTGCTTCCTTTTGAGATTGAAGAACGCAGGCCAGGCTTACTCGCAGAAGGTGTGAGAAGCCATCATCCACATTTTGCTTATCCCCGTCTTCGTCGGCATGATGGACTATGCCCCGGCATCCGTCCACGACCTCCTCGACGATGACACCAGCGACGGTTCGAGTTCAGAACCAGGGCCCTATGGCAATGAGCACCCGTCACGGGAGTGCAACTTGGCGGACCTCACAGATGCCCACATCATCGAGGAAGCCATCACGCGTACCTGTTGACGGCAGTTAGCACGCCAGATTGTGAACCGCAAGCGCACGGATCATCGTAGCTTTTCCCTTAGAGTATTTCATCCAAGGTTTATCAATCCGTGGATCAGCAGCGAACTGACTAGGGTTCTCTACCTAGCTTAATGGATCTAATACTAGCATGGAGCATAGATTGAATATGAGAGCAAACTTGATATAAAGATTAATAGCATGAGTAAAAGTAGATCTCATCCACATATATATATGATAACACCACCAAGGGTAGCAAGAGCCTATCATCTTCTAGTTGTAGTTCTAGCTAATAAGCAAGCACAACATGAATCTCATCCAAAGCAATCTTTAAACTACTACCTCCAGTCAACCTCCAAAAAACCCCACCTTACACGGAAGCAGACCCTGTCACGATTCCCCTATCGGCACATGCAGTTTAAGGGCACGAATATAGATGAACATGTCTAGCTATCATGAAGAATCAACTCACTACATCTAATCACCATGATTACATAAAGCAAGCTATGTAGTCTAATTATGAATTAGACAAAGGAACAAGCATTTCATGATAGATAGAAGAGTATAAAAGGAGGCATTGAGTCGCTAACTGATCAAATGACATGAAGAACATTGCTCATGTAATAGATATATTTAGATCATCACCTCTGAGTACATACCATTGATGATCACAACTAGCTCCTGAACTCCACCATGGCACAATCGCGCAGGGAGGCCATGGCGGCTAGTGCCAACCTAAGCCATCTCCTAGACAACTTCAAAGACTTGTAGCATCCCTCAGCTCCCTCTGGTGGATGTTCTTGGTTTCATCAAGTTGTGGTGGATTGATCTGCGGGCTCGGTGAATTTTTGGGGTCTTTATAGTTTGGAAACCATGTGGCAGAAATGGGAAGGCGATGGGAGCAAAGAAAGCCCCAGGTCGATTAGCCTGGGGGGGGGTCCAGGCTAATCGGCCTAGCCCTTCCTTGTGGCCTCTTGCGCCCTCCTTCGTCCCAAGACTTCTCTGATGTTCTGGAAGCTTATTTTCACTTGCATGTGGGCCTGACATGTCGGTAGCTTTAGGATGAGATTGATGTCCAATAACTTTCCAAATCTCCGCTTGATCTTCTTTGATTCATCCTTGATCCTGTAGTGATCCTTGCCATATCTCCACAAACTTAATCCTTAAGTCATCTTGAAGGATTGCTTGCCAAAAACGAGCACAAGAGGGGGTCAAAAGACCCTAGGCTGATCGGCCTGAGGGGCACTAGGCCGATTGGCTTGGGGCCTTTTTGTGCCTCCTGGTCTTCGTCTTCCTCTGGTCCATTGCTCATTCAAGGATTTATCTAAAAATACATATTTAGCCCAATTTCCTATGAAAACAGAATATCCTCCAAAATATCTTGCATATGCAAAAAAAGGGGTTATTTCAGGTGCCAAGTGATGGGTTAGTATAAAAATATGCATAAAAATACTAGTTAAATGGCACAAAAAGTGTGTCAATAACAAGCGTCAACAATACCTAGCCAGATCAGCAAACGGTGGAGCAACACAAGGCCTATGCTCAAGAATGAGCGGAACGCCTGAAGGTGTGACGCGCAGAGCTTAAAGTGGAGCGGCAGCTGCTAGAGTAGGAACAAGCGGAGCTGGAACCCCAGCGATGGCGATAAGGAGATGCCGCGTGGGCCTGCGCCCAACTGGTCCAACACGAGATCGTTCAGGGAGCTGAGGATGTGCCCCGCTTTGCAGGGGCTAGTCAGAACGTGACCGCCGTGGCCATGATCCTCCGCTCCGTCCCCGAACCGGCTGACCCGACGACAGATGAATCCATTGCAACCTACGGGGGCTCTTGGAGGCAGCAACCATGCAACAAGCCAAAAGCTCCCATGCAAGAAGGCATGAAGCATCAGGAAGCAGGCAGAGCTGTGCCAGCCTCTGGGATGATGAGGCCTCCACCCGGTCGGGCGCCTCCCAATGCCCGGGGAAGAGCAACCGAGCCCTAGCTTCAAGCCATCATGTCCCGACCGCATCAATACATGAGCGAATGGGTAAGAAGCGAGACGCACGAGACACAATCAATGATTGGCGAGCGCGAAGCCCCAGCCCCGATGGGCCCAGGCCCCGAGCCTTCAGGCGGAGAGTCCGCAATGTGCCTTTCCCCCCACGCTTTCAACGATCGACGCATGTCGCCAAATACGTCGGGGATACTAATCATGGGGTATGGCTCGAGGCTGAAGACGAATACTTCATCATCCAGTACCTCCCCCTTTGCCTGGTAGACTCCCCTAGGGCTTGGCTCGAGTACCTGCCCCATGGCCGAATCCAAGATTGGGCCGACTTGAAGGACATTTTCATCAGTAACTTCCATGGCACGTACACCCGACCCGAGAACTCGTGGGACTTGAAGAATTGCAGGCAGAAGCCGGGCGAAACCCTCCGAGACTACATTTGGTGATTCTCGAAACAGTGCAACGAGCTCCTCAACATAGTCGACGTAGATGCAGTCGAGGCCTTCATCTCCGGCACGCCCTGCCGATCCCTGGTGCACAAGCTCGGATGCTCGAAGCCGCAAACCACCAAGGAGCTGCTGGACATCGCCACCAACCACGCGTCAGGGGAGGAGGCCGTGGACGCAGTATTCAAGCGCAGCAAGGGGAAGGTGAAAAGAGTGGAAGATGAGGCTACGACTTACCATGGGCGCATGAAGAAGAAGAAGAAGAAGAAGCCGTGACTTCAAGGCGAGCTCATTGCCACACTGGAATGGTCGTAGAAGAAGAGCAGGAAGCCCCTGACTGATCACTTTGAGAAGATGCTCGAGGGACCTTGCCCCAACCATGCGTTCCCGACTAAACACCTCTACAAGGATTGCTTCCTCATGAAGAAATACCTACAGGGGAACCTCAAGGCGGTTGACCCGAAGAAGAAGAAATCTGAGGCCTCCACTCCAACAGATGGAGGGGAGGGGGATGACTTCCTTGAGCTGGATGGGTGCCTTATGATATTCGGAGGCCCTGATGCCTACGAGTCGAAGAGGCGGCAGAAGCTGATGAATCGAGAGGTGAATGCCATCGAGCCGGCCATCCCGACATACCTAAAGTGGTCGATGTCCATGATCACCTTCGACAAGTTAGACCATCCCAGCCTCATGCGGCGCCCGAGTAGGTTCCTGCTGGTGGTGGACCCGATCATCGGGCCCAAACGCCTCTCCAAGGTGTTGTTGGATGGCGGGAGCGACCTCAACATTCTCTACGTCGACACCCTCAACTCCATGAAGATTAGTCGGGAGCGCATCCGGTCAACCGGAGCACCCTTCCACGGCGTGATCCCGGGAAAGCAGGCTATCCCACTCAAACAGATCGACTTACCCATAACGTTCGGGGACAAGTCAAACTTTTGGACGTAAACCCTTACATTCGAAGTGCTGGACATCAGCGGCTCCTACCACGCCATCTTCGGGAGACCGTGCAACGCCAAATTCATGACCGTCCCCAACTACGTCTACCTCAAGCTGAAGATGCCCGGGCCAAAGGGCGTCATCACCGTTGGACCAACCTTCGCTCACGCAAGACAATGCAACCAAGATAGCTGCCAACTCGCCTCCGAGATCGTCGCGAAAGTAGAACTAGCGGACATCGAAAAGAGCCTCGTCCCGACTGCCCCCGACTCCAGCAAGGGCACCGCCGCATCGGCGTTCCAATCATCTGAGGAAACCAAGGAGGTTGAGATCGACAACAACAACCCAACTAAGAAGGCGTGCATCGGGGTGATCCTCTCCAGTAAATAGGAAGGCACGCTCGTCGACTTCTTGCGCCGCAATCGTGACGTCTTCGCGTGGCAACCATCCAACATGCTGGGAATCCCAAAGGAAGTCGCCCAGCACCACCTCCGCATAAAGTCGGACGCGAAGCCGAGCATAAGAAGACTGACCAACCACGAGCAAAGAAAATAACTAACATTGGGTGCGCTCAGCTTCAGCCAAAGTGGCATCCCTTGGCGATCCAAGGTTCTGGGCCTCTAACAACACCTCGTCACGAGCCGACTACGCCTGGAGTAGGGACGTCTGCCAAGCCACAACATCTTTCCTCATGGTCTCCACCAGGTCGGACATTCACGACTTCGAGCCAGACATGTCCTCCCGGAGTTGCTGGTTCTGGACGAACAAACATTCAAGCTCCCCTTGCGCCACGGCAAGCTGGGCCTCGACCTCCTCGCGACGGCGACGCTCGTCCCACGCGGCCCCCGAAGGAAGGACCATGCAGTGGAGGAAGTCGGACTTGTTCATGGAAGATGGGAAGAATACGGTCCAACTTCTTCTTCTCCGTTGTCGGCACACCCCAGGTCCATGTGTCCTGCACAACGGGGACGTTGCCAGCGAATGGAGGAAGACTTGGGAAGGGTTGCTGATGTAGAACCACTCCCCGTGCCATCCCTTGTTGGAGGTGACGGAGGGGGGGGGGTCGAAGTAGTCCTTTCCCTTCCTGGTCTGCAGCCGAATCCCTGCTCTACCGATGGGGGCATCGCCCTCACCGCGCAGCCCGGGGTAGGACTCAATCCGCACAGTCAAGAAGTACATCCACAACAGGAATTTCACCTGCACATCGAGGAAGCACTCACAGAAGGTAATGAAGGCCACGATGAGGAGGATCTCGTTGGGGTTGAGATGCTGCAGCTCCAGCCGATAATGGTGCAGAATCGCCGGCAAGAACAAATGCGACGGCAGTCCAAAGCCCCTCCCGTAGAACGGAGTGAAGACCACCGTCTCGCCCGGTCGAGGATCGGGGAAGGACTCCCCCTGTGGAAGGCGCCATTCGGACTCCTCCTGCAGAGGAAGGAATCCCTTGCTCATGAGCCCGCAGATGCGAGCGTCGGAAATCTCCGAGCGGTGCCAGGACCCCAGACTCGGGGGCGGTGGTGATGGCGGGGACGGCGAGATGATGGAGCGGTAGATCTAGCGCAAGCACGGCGGCGTGAGGAGGTGAACGGGTAGATGCGAAGCAAAGAAGAAAGAGGAGTGAGCCCTATTTCCCCCAGACGGTTTATAAAGGGAGGGAAAGGAACCGACGAGACGTGCGTAGGTGCGGCGGGGAAGCGAAACCTCCAGCGACAAGGACGGGGTGGACCCCAGCGGCGTGAAGTCATGGGGTGACCCTTCAGCTTCTGACAGAAGTCGACACGGGCGGCGCCAGCGCATCGCGCGGCAGGGGGCCACCCGGCCGATTGGTCGTCGGCCTATTGGGCCGGAGGATGGAAAAGAATCATCGGCCCACGGAACAAGCGCGCAGTTCAAAGGCCGGCCTCGCAAGAGGCTCCGAGGCTGCCGTATGCCAATAGAGTGAGGGGCAGTAAGGGATAGGTCCCAGAATGGTCCAAATGAGTTAGGAACAGCCCACGACTTAAGGAAATTCCCGACTGCGTTCGAAAGTCATGGTTACGACCCCACCCGTGGGCTGGCCCCATGAGAGGAGGACAACGGAGTCCCTCGAGTCGGTCGAATGACTCAAGAGCCAAAACGGAAGAGGAACCGAGGTAGCGTGAGATGCTCCAAGAAGAGCTAGGCTAGGGTTCCTACCAAAGGAAAACTTGATCTTGCCCGAACAAACCTGTTGAGGCTCAAAAACAAGCGCGACTTGCGACCATCGAGGAATTTGCCGTTCGAGCTCGAAAAAACCTGCACCCATTGAGGGAAGCGTGGATCGATCAAAAATAGAACGAAGGGTAAAACCCGAAATATCTACATGACAGAAAACAAAGATGCCTTGAAAATGCATTCATTTCGTCAAAGGTCGAAACCATTTACATATACAAACGTGGCCATCGCCGCCCGTTGGGCCGACGACGAAGGAAAGCAGGTGCTGGTGCTACAACTGCGGCGGAACGACGCTGCAAAGAGCCTCACTAACCTTCTGCTAGCATCAGCAACCCGCGTAAAGGCGTAAGGAAGGCTTACTTCAAGTAGACTCGAAAGAAAGCATTTAACCCGGCCACCACGAAGGAGGCGGAAGAAGGCTGGAAGAAGATCTGGGATAAGGGCCCATTGCTCGGGCGGGCCCCCAGTGGGAAGTGCCAGATGAAGATGGGGAGCCACCCACGACGGTACCCGAACGAATGCCAGCATCCGCTAGGACGACGCCCGCAGCCGACCAAATGACCGTGGATTGCAATCTGGACAGGGTAGCTTGGTAGGCAGTACCCGAGTTTTGGAGTCCGAATGGGAATTGACTTGTATTGTAGGCTGATTCACACGATGGCTTGATCGCCAACTCGTGGGAACCAGTCCGACTGGTGGGAGAAGTCGAGTTGTACTCGGACTCGTCCCTTGAGTCTCGGAAGAGGTCAAAAATTTTGTTGAATGTTTCAACGAAATCCTCCAAAGCTTGGCGATGAAGGTTGATGTCGTATTGCTTCTCCTCTGGGGTGAGCGCGATGTGGCGGTGGAAGTTTCCAGCGCCGTCTGCAACGCAAACCTAGGAGTTGAAGATGAACGTCGCGCCCGCTTCGAACGCGACACTAGGCTTGATGATGACTGGAGCCATCGAGTTTGCCAGTGGATCTTTAGCGAGATCCCCTACCTGGCGTGCCAGCTGTTGGTGTTTAGACCTGGCAACCTACCGAGGGGGTACCCGAGGTAGTATTTTATGCGTGGGGCTCGCCGAGATTAGGAATTTGAAGGTGAAATCAGACACACGATTTAGACAGGTTCGGGCCACTTAGTCGCGTAATACCCTACGTCCTGTGTGTTGGTTGGATTGTACTGATTGAACTTGTTTAGAGGAGGTTCTTGCCTCACCTGATAATGCTTGGGGCAGGGTTTCAGGTTGGTCGTTTTACAAGAAAACTAGTCGGATTTGACTAGAGAGTCCTACTCTAATTGCTACGAGTAGTTTTCTAATCTTTGACTAGTCCCTATCCTCCGCATAGACCACGCCGTCTTGCACCGTAGTCTCCATGTCTGACACGTCTCGGTGTACAACCTCATATTGTAGGACTGTCCAAACCTTCTGGTGGGTCCATAGATGTATGGCCGACAGTCAGCACAATCGGCCATCTCATTGATGAAATGGCCAATAGTACCGACGAGATGGCCAATAGTATCAGGGGCAACATGGAAGCTGTCCTACTGGCTGCCCCGCTACCTCCACACGCCTTCATCACACCCCTCCTCTCGCTAACATTCTCCTAGCACCTAAGAACGAGCCATGTGCACAACGCGCGAATGGAGATTTCATCAAGTGGCCTCCCACGCGGGGAGGAGGGTGAGGTGTCATTTTCTGTGGAACACTGGAGATGGACGAGGAAGAAGAGGTGTCGTCCTCCGTATTTATAAACCGGCTGCGGCCGCGCATGGACAAGGGAGGACATCCCTCATAAGCATGGACCACGAGGCACCCGTGCAAAGGCGGTGGACCCTTTGACCCCTCGGATAGGAACAGTAACTGGTTGAGATAAAGGCTGTCCACTACGACAAGACATGGGGTAGGAAACTGTCCTATCATGACCCGACATCAGCGGAATAAGTGACGCACGCTGGTCCCAAGGCGACGTGCGGAGTGAACAGAAGATTGCCATCGAAGCACAGCCCTTCCCCGACTTTCAGCTGAAGGACTCGGAGGCTACTGAAAGATATCCAGATTAAGAATATCCTAGATTATCGGTAAGCCTAAAATAAAGAAGGGATGGGGGAGCGAAGCTAATTGGGATGGGCAAGAGGCTGCCACCATCACCGCCCGACTGACCGACAGCGCCCGAGGTCGTGGCCCGGGAATCGAGGATGAGAGGCCACTGGACCGGCCCAAGGCGCCATGCGAAGGCCTAGGCGTAATGATGGGCCAGGCCTATTCATATAGCTAGACCTGCCCGATGTGACAGCCGCAACTAATATAAATCTCCCGTGCCTCGCAAGCTAATCCATCTGAGGATTCACATGGTAAATCTTCACTAGTTAACGTTAAGGTCGATACTAGGTGGTTAGGAGAAGGGGCCTCAAACTCACGACTTGCACTCACCATCAGCTAAATTATGCGAGTGATTTACGTACAGAACTCATATATCTGAACCCGGTTGGGAAATGGGAACAGTGAACCGGAAGGTCGAGCGGGTCCTTGTCCGTCCGATCTCACTGATTATGCTCGAGCTAGATTGATGGCGGAGTCGTGCTGACCGGCTAGTGCGACGACTGTGCTGTCGTGCACGACCTGCGGGGGTTACCCGAACCGTCGTCGCGGAAATCGGACTGACCACGGTGCCGCTACCAGTTTCAAAGGCTTGCCTGCTGCGGGCTGCGGCTTACCGGACTCGAACAGGGGACCAGGCCGCCACTTCCCTCCCCTCCCGCCGCGCTCCCGTTTCTCTCCAGCGTCCAGGCCCCAGCACCGCCACCGCGCTCGATCCCGGAACAGCAGCGTCCCTCACGCGCGCTCCCGAACTTCACCTGCCCCCTCCTCCCCGCGAGATCGCGATCTGATCCCGCCGCAGCGCAGCAGCCAGATCCGCCGCCCCACCCAACCACCCCAACAGTCTCGCGGGCTGAGGGGGTGGAGGCGCAGGATGTCAGCGACGGTTGAGGAGCAGATGGTGGTGAAGGCGATCAGGGAGGAGTGCCCCTGGGAGTCGCTCCCCAAGCGCCTCCAGTCCACGCTCCAGACTAAGGACGAGTGGCACCGCAGGTAACCAGCCACCGCTCTGCCTTTACTCTCTACTGTGGATTTGATCTGCTGCTGCAACCGTTTGCGCTTAGTTTTGAGCTCTGTGAGTTGCCGCAGTAGACGCCAATGCTGTTTAAAATGGCTGTTTTGGTGCCGCTTGAACATCAACTGGAGATTTTAGTTTGCCCAACTGCCTGGCGCTTGTTTAGATCTCGTCTTCATCTAACTAGTACCTGCATTGACGTGGGAGATGTCCGAGCTGCAGATGCTGGCCTCAATTTTGTTGGGGACAGTTGCATGGTTTACCTAGCACGGCAGATAGGTGAACCATGGCTTGTATAGTTACATCTCTTGACATTGTGCCTGTTCGAATAAAGGCAGTTTGAGAGTAGTGAAATTGAACTATGGCTCTTCAGCACACTGACTGATTTCGAGTAAAACAGTAGAATTCTGAGTCCTGACAATGCCATGATGTTTCATTCTGAAAGAAAAGCACAATTTGGTTAATCATTCAATCTTCCTTCTTACTGTTTTGTTACATGCAGCTTTTAATGGCCTCTGGCTGCTAATGATGTTTTTACGGCTTGGATCATTCGCAGTGCCACATTTCTTAACATTGGTTGGCATTATTATGTTCCCCTCATGATAACAAAGTAACCAAGTATGCATGCATGCGGTTTTTTTGTGAGGGACATCTGTGTGATTTTACCATGAAGTCAAAGCTCTTTATGAAATGAGACAAAAATATTTAGTTTATTTTGTACATGTGCCATTGTATTTGCTAAAAATATACTTCCACGTTAAATCATAGGAGCTAGGATTTCCAGCCTTGGAAAAGACCTCTGTCGAAGTTCAGTAAGGCCACATAAAGTTACATGATGCCATATTGGAGAATGTGTTAGTGTACCTACTCCCTCAATCCACATCTAAACGGGATTTTGATTTGAAATAGTCAGATTTTGTAAGTTTTGACCAACAATCAGTCAAATTATATACATGTTTAGTGTGCAGAAGTTGTATCTACAGATCTACATATTGTTTGATATGATGTTGACTCTGTATGGATTGATAATATATTGTAAGAATATTAAAGGGGATTTTGCAAACATACCACAGGCTCAAACCCTACTTTTCTATTTTAGCATTGGATGCCTCAATGATAGGTAGGACTGGGACCCACCTGTCATTGATATACCCTGCGGTAAAAGAGCAAATTAGGTCTGATCCAGTGGTATGTTTGTAATTTTTCCATTATTAAAGGTCAAAAACTACTTTTAAATACTTCTATGTACAAAAAATATGCCCTGAATGGTACACTAGTAGTACTTTGTGTCAGGCCTTCATGAAGAACCCTGCTCAAGTATTAAAGGTGTCTGAATTGCACGCCCGTTGTTCCTGTCATTAATATAGTGCAAAACTATCAGGCATAATATCCAGTTCTACTTATTTTGGTGGCAGGATTGTGGACTTTTGTATCCGAAAACGGTTGCAATGGAATACCTGCTTTGCCCGTAGAGTATGCAGAGAAGGGGAATATTATGAAGAAATGATGCGCTACCTCCGGAGAAATCTTGCAGTATGATCCTCATTCTCCCCTTTTCTGTGTAATATATAGGCTGGCAAATGCGTGATGACTTGGTTTTCTCTTGTTGGGGGTTATTTCAATTGTCTGTTGATCCAACATTGATAAACCCGTATCTGTGAGTTGTAATGCACATTGTTTTGTATACTGGATCTGCCCAGTTAACATCTTTATTATTTTTTTATTGAGGTTTATGTAATCACCTCTGCAATGGGTTGAAATATGTGTATAATAACTCTTTTCTCATATGTTCGAATTGTTTTACCCAAAACCTTTCAAGATTTCAACATTATGCACATTGGTTTGCAGTTATACCCGTACCACCTTGCAGACTATATCTGCCGAGTATCAAGGATCTCACCATTCAGATATTATTGCGACATCCTTTTTGAAGCAATGAAGAATGGTAATCCCTTTTTTGAAGGAAAAAAGTTTCTTTAGCATCATGTAGCCTGTAGATTGCTTTACTTTCTTATTGTCTTTATGGTGGCAAAATATCACATATAGAATTAGAATACAATTCAATCGTGGTATCCTGCCGTTAAAATTTAATCTGACTGCAATTTTTAGGTAATGCCTGACCTAGACTGCTAGCCCATGTTGGTAAAATGTATTCGTCAATGTTTCTATTCCCTCTTTTTTGTAGAACAGGGTAACCTACTGATACGTCACTGCAAGACTGAGGCACTGTTCCACTTTTTTTAATACATGTTTATATTTCTAACATGCTTGATTTTCTGGCAGAACAACCATATGATAGTATTCCAAACTTCACTGCTGCTGATGCACTAAGGCTTACTGGTGTTGGGAGAAACGAGTTTATTGATATTATGAACAAATGCAGATCAAAGGTAGTGCTGCATATATTTTAGGTTTTTACACTGTCATGCTCATGCATTCTTGTGAACATACATAGGTTTCAAATAGTTGATAATGTGAATTTCTGAGTAATCTATTTCATACTAAAATATGCAAAGTGCAAACAGATGACGCATGGTTATCAAATCTCAGATGAAATGATAGCAACTGAAATTTACGAAAGAAAAGGCATCAAGCTGTCAATCTAGGATTCTAGGGGACCCTAAAAAGGATAAGGCAGGTTCCTAAATCGCAAAACAACTATCCTTTTATACTATTGAGACACATTTAAGCTGTAAACTATTAGGGCCTATGTAGAGTGACCATGCTGAATGATTGCGTGGGGCATGAGTCTTATTGATGTGAAAAGTGATGAATAATAAATGCACTGGCATGCTATACATGTTTTGTGTGTGTTTTTCCATGTTCTATTAGACTGTATCGTTCAGCAAGATTGATCATTTTACAAATGATTTCTCTATTGATTTCTTCAGAAATTAATGTGGAAGCTGAACAAATCAATTGCAAAAGAAATGCTGCCTACACAGCCTGCTGACTTCCCAGTTGAGCCTTGGTGGGGAGTTTGTCTTGTTAACTTTACACTGGAGGAGTTTAAGGTCTGGTTTGATTTCTTGTTATTGCTATACATTGATGTAATTTTGATACAGAATGTGATGAAACCTACTCGTAACGTGAAAGTTACAATATACAATGCCTGATTTTCTTTTTCCCATTGTAAAGCTATTATTTTTTTTATAATGATCCTTCCTTATGAAGTCTTTTGATAAGAGTTGATGTTATGGGTTTTCTGTAGAAACTTTCAGAGGAAGAGACAGCAACAATAGACAAAATATGTAAAGAGGAAGCCAATTCATATGTTCTTTTTGATCCAAAGGTTGTAGATGGCCTTTATAAAAGAGGGCTAGTGTACTTCGATGTCCCTGTTTTCCCAGACGATCGTTTCAAAGGTAAATGGGGTACTTGGAGGACACCATTAGTCAAGCTGAATTAAGCTTATTGATTGGCATCATTGCCTGTGATGTTTGTGTCTCTTCTATGCTCATGCTTTCTCTTGAAGTCATGCGATGTGAATGTAATATCCTGTTCCTTGAGTTGCTAAGGAATGCTTTAGACAGCCATTTTGTATTTCAAATGCATTGTGGCCTAACGACATCTTTCAATTTCTTTTTTATGCCAGAATAAAATTGTTTTGATTGCATAAATTTCATATTGAATATCTTTACCATTTTGACTCTTCACAGGTAATCTCGTTATGACACATTACAAATAGATAAACATTCTTTGGATTATGTGTCTGTCATATGACCTAATTTGTGGTTATGCAAAAAAGACGAACATAAAAGTTCGATAAAAAGTTAGAACATCAGAACCTTCTATGTGTTATTTGCAAAATCATATTTGATAGATCAATATCGCATATAAATGTGTTAAATAAAGAGGTTCCCTGAAGAATATCATGGTATTTCATTTTATCCAAACAACATATCAAAATCCCCTGATTTTGAGATTGCTTCATCAGAATAAATGGTAAAATGCTCAATAAAATTCTCTTAGACTGCTATATGCCCTCCGGATGTGTTTATAATCTTATATTAAGTTTAGTAGTATAGCACAGTTACATTGTTACTATTTGTTCAGTTTCCAGGCTTGAAAATTTTGTTTCTAACAAGGAGCAATCATACGAAGACCCAATTGAAGAGTAAGTGCTTGCAGTTTTCTGTGTAGTGACCTTCCATTTGCTATTCATATGTAATTTACATGACTCTGTAAATTTCTTTCACCTGTAACTTTCTGTAGCCACCATAGCAATGACTTGACTTTTTTTGTCACAGGCTATTGTATGCTGTATTTGTTGTATCAAGTGCGAATGCTACTGTTGCTGAACTGGCTGCAACTTTACAAGCTGACCTTTATCAGCTGCAGGCAGCTGCATCATTTGCTTGTCGATTGGGCTGGGCTGAAAAACTAGTGGATGCAGATTCTGTTCTTAATGATGAAGGTGCGCCTGCATTTCCTGGTAGTATTCTTAGTGATGACGAAGAAGGTTCAAATACAAGTATCAACTCAGAAAAGTCTGGTCAACAACTGATTAGCATGGATTCTGATGGGCCCAGGAAAATATCTGGAACTGCTCATGTGGGCTTTGTTGTTGATGCCAATGTTACTTCATACTTGATGATGGGCTCACTGTCCCCAGGTTAGATATTGTCTTTAACTCTTATTCCTAATGCAGAGGTACTAGGATTTTAATCTGAAATCTGTTGGAGATCATCCAGACATCCAGCACCCATATTCAAATAACGTCACCGTTGATTTTGCTACTCAAACATGACTGTCGGTTTTTGAGGAATATGCATATAAATGCTTTTAAATGTACAATATTTGTGACACTTTTGATGGCAAGTTTAACAATACTATTTTCATTTTACCTTACTTGATATTTTGAAAGTTACTGTTAGTGGAAGTTACAATTATATATATCTTTTAAAAAGGTTTATTACGATATCAGAATCTAGCAAATTCTTCTCTTGTACAGTAGTGGTACAAACGACAGTTTTTGCAGTACTGATCAATATCTAGTACTTAGCCAAATGCCTTGATGATACTGTAGTCTATAGTGACTAGTGAGTGCCTTCACCAACATTTTGCAGGTTTAAAATCGCATGCTGTCACACTCTATGAGGCTGGAAAACTAGGTGATTCTTGTATTGCAGAACTTTGTAGTGATCTGGCTAGTTTAGAGGGAAAGAAATTTGAAGGTGTCCTAGAGGAGTTTGCAAATCATGCATTTAGTCTGCGGTACTTCTTGGAGTGTTTACAGTCTGGTGGTGTTTCTTCAAATGAAATTACTAATAATGCTGGTGAAGCAAAGACTCCGAGAAGCTCTTCGAATGACATTGAAAATGCTACTGGCCAATTGGCCAAAGTAAACATAGAGGATGGTGTTGACGATAACCATGATGAATTGCCACAGCATGACCAGGTTACATCAGAGTTAGATGCTTCAAGTGACACTCGAGTGTTGAAGAACAAAAGGAAGTACAAAGTTGATATTCTTCGATGCGAGAGCTTAGCCTCACTTGCCCCGGCTACATTGGAACGGCTGTTTCTCCGGGACTATGACATTATTGTTTCAATGGTTCCTCTTCCTTCTTCGTCAGTTCTTCCAGGCCCTTCAGGCCCAATTCATTTTGGCCCACCTTCTTATTCCTCCATGACACCTTGGATGAAGCTTGTATTGTATACAGCAGGGAATTGTGGACCGGTCTCTGCTGTTTTCATGAAAGGACTACGCTTTAGACTGCTACCTGAACCATTATCTGGTTGTGAAAAAGCACTAATATGGTCTTGGGATGGTTCCGTGGTGGGTGGACTAGGAGGGAAGTTGGAAGGGAACTTAGTGAAGGGTAACCTATTGTTACACTGCTTGAACTCAATGCTTAAACAATCTGCTGTGCTGGTGCAACCACTTGGCGTTAATGATCTTAATGCATCAGGAAACCTTGTCACTGTAGATATCCCTCTACCTCTAAAGAATGATGATCAATCAATTGCATCTGTGGTAGCTCAAACTAATTTGCCAGAGGAACAGATCTTAAATTTGACATCTGTATTGAAAGAACTATCCAATAAATTTGACATGAGCACACTTGGCTACCTTCGTTTACTAAGACTTCACAGGATCGAGGCATCGGACAAAATTGACCCAGAAAATGTAAGCTATCAGTGGGTACCTTTGAGCTTAGAGTTCGGGATTCCCTTATTCAATCCGAAGTTGTGTGAGAGGATTTGTGAAAGGGTGGTTTCATCCCATATGCTTCAGAAAGATGACCTCAATGAGCATTGTGATGTGATGCAAAATGTAAGGAGGCATCTGAGAGAACTTTGTGGTGAATATCAAGCAACTGGTCCGATTGCAAAGTTATTCAACAAGCGTGGAAGCTCAAGGGACTTGCCACGTGTTTTAATCAACAGTATTAGTGGGAGGTGGAATCTCAATAATGACCCTTCAACACCTACCAGCGGAGGAGCCCCAAGTGAAAATGAGAGGCTGAGATTTTCTGGACGGCAGAGATGCCGCACAGAAGTTGTGAGCTTTGATGGGAGCACTGTCAGGTATTTCTGAATATGTTGCATTAAGCTTTTATTCGATAAGTTTAATTGATTAGTATTCATTGTAACTAATGGCTGTGTTCCAAATTTGTAAAGGTCATATGCACTTGCTCCTGAGCACAATGAGGCCACCAGCAGACTTACCTCTGAAGAACAATCATCCCTACATGATGTAAAATCAGAGCAAGAGGACACAGACAGCAAGGATGTAGTCTTACCAGGAGTGAATCTTATATTTGATGGAGCTGAATTACATCCCTTTGATATCGCTGCTTGCCTTCAAGCACGCCAACCTCTTTGGCTTATAGCTGAGTCATCAGCAGCCTCATCGGCACTGCTATGATGTGGCCATAACTCCATTATAGCCATTGTGATTCCAGTCTCCAAGTTGATCGATAAGAATGCAGTGTGGAGGGCTGCTGTTTTATGCACTATGTCCAAGCATTTTTGTAGGAATTGGTCAGATGGTGCTCATCAACTGGGGATGCAATTTTTGAAGCCATCAACTCAGATCATATATTCATATGTAAGTTGTCACGTCTTCAAGCTGGCACTTTGTTTGTAGGATCAGCCCAAAGATTCCTTGCTTAAATGGACCCTTGAGATTGTTTCATGCTTGCAGGGTACAAGTGGGTATTCGCTGGTGGTTTTCTTGCTTTGAAATTCGGATCAATTTATTTAGATGTGTTTTAGGTTGATCCAATGACGCAAATTAAAGAAAACTTGCATCACTGCATGTTATATTGCCATTTTGAGAGGGGGCATTTTTTCGTGACCATACCTATTTTATAAAGCTTAAATTATTGGACGAGTCACAGGCGCCAGTCGGCTGGGTAAAAAGGCTCAAATACGTAAATAGTTCTGGTAGAAGGAAAAAGTCCAATTTACTACCTCTAAGTATAGGCTAGATCCAAATAACCCCTAAACAATAAAAGGGTCTACATAACCCCGTGTTTGGTAAACAAGATCAAAACACACCTTTCAAGATGAGTTGGTTGGTTTACAAGCTGATTTTGTTGACAAGGATTGGCACATCAGCAGTCTAAATGTCAGTTAAGTTTAGGTCGACCAGATCACTCCTTAACCTACCAATCCAGCATTTCACCCGTCCCGTGTCCCTCCCATCTCTCTCTGGATTCACCTGCGCCCAGCTCCGCCGGCGCCTGCCGCGAGGCGCCTAGCAGCTTAACCTCATGGCAGTCCGAACCCCTGCGCAGCACGCCAGCACCTGGCTCTAGCTATGCTCCGTCCCTGTGCTGCGCTGGGCAAGTAAGAGGCAAGTAACGTTCCTTATTATTTGGTTGTACAATAAATCAGTAGGGCAAGTTGCAAAAATCATTCGTATTCTCATTTCACCACTGCTTCAGTGGAAAAACAAGCACCGCAAGCTCATTTCACAATGTTGATTACATGATCATGGATCATTAGCTCATTACAAATTACGCAAGCACACACAATTCTACTATCCATACACATGGAATACAAGTGAAAAGCGCAAATCACTCTCTTTGTGTGAAGCAATACAAATGATTAGCGGCCAATCAGGTATCCTGTATCCGATCACATCCTTCGGAAAGAGATTCCTTAGTAGATGAATCGCATGGTGCCTAAATTTTTTTTCACGACCGTGCCTTAGCACATATTTCATTAAGAATAAAGCAGTTTACAGACACAATACTCGATGTAGCCAAATGGATCTTGACTAACACGAGCACAAATGATTAAAAACAGAGAAACACTGAAGAAAAGTACAACCAAATTCATAGCCGAGAAGCGACTGAAGCAGCGACCACAACAAACTGGTAGTAGGAGAAGCACGAAGGGAGAGGACACACCCAACCCTGCCACCCTAACAAGGCTACCGTAAGAACTGAACTTGCAAAAGGGATACACCGTCGCCATAGATGCCGAAGGAGAGCAAGCTTCAAGCACAAAGCGGTGGCGAAGCATCCACCGAACAGTACGACCACAACAGCAAAGCTTCCGCCAGAGTAGAAGAACGGCGGCAAAGCATCCGCCAGGGTAGAAGAACGACAACGGCAAACCATCCGCCCGGACCAAACAGCGGTGGCACAAAGTCCACCCAACCAACACAAAGGGCGACAAAGCATTCACCCAAAACAATCACCATCTACAACAACACAACAGGAGGCAAAGCATCCACCACGACCTGGGCAACCAAAGTGACATTGTGTAAAATAAAGCGAAGGTAGCTACAGAGGGTGAACCACACCGACCAGCTTTGGGGGACTCCGAGGAGGAAGGGGCAAACGAATTATACCTCCAAGAAGGAAAATGACGCCCAAGGGCATTGCCATCATCGGCCCGCAAGCAGGTAGAGGCTTTCGCCTCGACCCCACCCCCAAGCACACCACGATGGGATGGGACCACCAACATTGGCGGCAACCATACAAAGGGCGGCGGCCAAAGCAGTGAAAGCACAGGTGGAACACATCAACAGCAAGGCAGCGGCAGGGCGGAAGAGCGACGTCTCCCGAGACTTCACAACAACGCCTCTGAGGAGGGGAATGATGCTCGGAGGCGCAGTCGTTGTTGACCCAACACAACACCGGGCAGGGCTTTCACCTGAAGATCTTGGTGATCTTGGTTACGAGACGAAGGCAGACCACCACACACACACCCGATGGCAGGGGCATCCGGGCACACCGCAACACCCCCAACGGCTAGATCCGGCGGGCCAGGGGGCCGAAGAGGCGGAGCGAGGGAGGGGAGAGGCCTCCCCACCCCCAGCCTGCAGCCAACCGTGGGCGACACCCCCCGCTCAGGCCGAAGCGGCCACAGGCGGCGCCCCCCCCCCCTCCCCCGGCAGCAGCCGGAGACGGAAGCCTCGGGCCCGGAAGTCAAAGATCCATACCAGGGAAGCGCAGATCCGAGCCCGGCGGCCGAAGATCCAACTAAAGCTGGGGGGAGCGGTACCAGCCAGTGAGGAGTACTAAAGCTGGGGGGAGCGGCACCAGCCAGCGAGGAGTGCCAGGAACAGTCGGAGCGGGTGGAGAGGGAAGGGGTGGAGAGGAGAGGAGAGGAGAGGAGGAGAGGAGAGGGGAGGGGGTGGAGAGCGGGGCCGCCGCCGCCGCCCACAGCGGCAACGGCCGGCTAGGCCCGGTGGGGGGAGGCCGGCGGCGACGTGCGGGTCGCCCCGCCGAGTCGCCTGGGAGGGGCGACGCGAGGGGAGGGGAGGGGAGTTACCCCCATGATGCCTAAATTGCTGCTTAATTGCCGTGGATCACATCCTTCTCGTTGCTGCAATTCATCGAACACCTTAGGCATAGGGTGGAGGAATCATACGCACTTTGTGGTCAGCGATGTGCATTGCCTCATGCTTACAGCCAACGGTGGCACCAGCGCTTTAAATCAGCCTCAGTCCGACACTGAAGCGTCTCATTGTCCGTGCTCCACTGCGAGGTAGGATCGTGTGCGGCGTGGAGGCGCAGGAGTGCCATGAAGGAGCCCTTGTGCCACACAGCAGGCAAGGGCGGTGCATGGCCAGGGCCGCGCAGGGTCACGGAGCCACGGACTGCCGGAACTGGGAGCAAGCTACTGGGACTGGGAGACCGAGCGCCCTGCAGCAGGCGGCGGCGGAACCAGAGAGAGGGATGGGCGGGACACGGGGACGGGTAAAATGATGTGTTGACATGGGAGGGGGTGATCTGGAAACCTGAGTGCCACGTAGGCTGCTGAAGTATCAATCCTTCGCAAAACCAGCTTGTAAACCAGCCAACTCAGCAAACTGGTTTAAGTATGTGTTAAAAGGTGTGTTTTGATCTGGTTTATCAAATGCAGGGGTTAAATGAACCGTTTTATTGTTTAGGGGTTATGTGGACTTAGCCTATACTTGGAGGTAGTAAATTGGGAACTACATGTCGTGTCGGTCGCATTTTACATTGCTATGAATTAGTTTTCTTCTGCAAACAATTGAGTACCAAGTTTTCGCATAGCATTCTCTCCAGCGTTACACAACATAAACCTGAAATTATACTAGGTGTTTGGATACTAGGTGCTAAACTTTAGCAATGCAACGTCAGATGTTCGGATGCTAATTAGGAGGACTAAACATGAGCTAATTATAAAACTAATTGCAAAACCCTTGGGCTAATTCGCGAGACGAATCTATTAAGCCTAATTAACCCATCATTAGCAAATGGTTACTGTAGCACCACATTGTCAAATCATGGACTAATTAGGCTTAATAGATTCGTCTCGCGAATTAGACTCCATCTGTGCAATTAGTTTTGTAATTAGCCTATGTTTAATACTCCTAATTAGTATTAAACATCCGATTAGTATTAAACATCCGATGTGATAGGTGCTAAACTTTAGTGGGTGACCTAAACATCCGATGTGATGGGTGAAAGTGACCTAAGAATCAAAGATCTCATTCTTCATATGTCGGCACAAAACACCTTCCAAATTGTTGCACCTTGTACATTAGCCTTAGGATTGTTCTAAATTGCAACTTAGCGTTGGGCTTTTGTGTTTTGACGTGAAGTTTTCTTTGCGTGCAGGTTTCTTGGCCAATATATCAATCTTCTTTTCATTTGTGCGTGAAATTGCTTCGCCCGTGCTGCTACTTTAAAGATGGTTTGCTCTTTATTTGAGGCTTGTTTATAGTTGGGAAAAAGCGGCATAATTTTGCAGTGTGGAGAACAAGTTGTGATGTAGTTTGTTGTACGCTAGCACAACTTATTCTAGTAAATACGTCCGTTGGGTCCTGTTTTTTAACCATCATGTCACTTTTCTCATGGACTTGTTAGCTAGGCTATACTGGATTTTCTTCAAAAGAAAAAAAAAGGGAAATGCTTGCAAAGAAGCGTGCACACAAGTCTTTTGCACCTGCTGTAGAGGCGTTGCGAAGCAGCATATATGCGTCCAATCTCTCAAAGCAACGCAACAGAAATGAGATCGGCAATCAGTTACTCGGTTGTAGGCAGAGTTACTAGCCCAATGGGACCGTGACGGTGCATCATCCATCAAATTAGCCCACCACCTTTCTCATAGCAAATTGAGAAGGTACATTGCTCTCACATTTGTTCTCATTCTAACAGGGATGGTAAAGTTCAGCTACCATGCCACAGTATCTTCCACCTTTCTTGGACGGCGTCTCAAAACTTTGAGAAGTTTTCAAACGTTGTCGAAGCACAAGGATGGATAGGTGGTTCACAAGTATCAACTTAGAAGATTACTGCGACTGCGAATAAAAGCCGAGGGTAATTCAGAATGTCTTGGAAACACATAAAGCGGGGCAACCATTACATTGGAACTGCAGAGTACCAGACTTGCTGCAGGAAGCTGACACGGATCTACGATTACACATTTTGATGGACGTCGGTGAGCTGCAATGCAACTTTTTATGCTAAAACCCTCGAGAACCTAACCGGACAACCAACCCGTGTCCGGAGCCGCCCCTAGCAGGCTCAGAATACGCCGGAGAGCAGGCTGGCGGCGCTGGACAGCGCGGCGCCGGTGATGGCGAAATGGACAAGCTTGTCGGAGTGGCCGCCAGCGTCCCCGGTCAGCGCCACGGCCGCACCAGCGATTGCACCTGCGATGGCGCTGTTCTTCTGCAGGAGATAAGAGAGCAGAATCAACAGTTGGGTTACTTCTGTGTTCTTTGGACAGTTGGTGAAAGTTATATGCTTTGCATCATGAGTTCATTTAGTTGGGAGATGGCACTACTAACCCAGTCATGGCAACCCCTGGCCTCCCTCAGGCCGTACGTCAGCCCAGAGTAGACTCCAGCTGCCAGCCCTGCATGTCAGTCAAAATAAAAACATCAGGAGGAAAACAATTAGAATCGCCATTGGAAATTGTTTGTAATGGACACGCACCCCACTGGAAGGCCTCCTTGCCAGCCGTTTTTACCTGCGCAAGTTGAGCAGTGAGTAATCAGTGTGAGAAGGAATGACCAAGCGTAATAGATCTCAACAGTTTCTTTTCTTTTTTTTTTCTTTTTGGCTCACACTCACCACCGCGTCGAGCGACTTCTGGCTATCGTCGCCCCTGATGCTGGAGAAATGGCTCCTCTTGCCGCCGTTGGGGTCGAGCCCGGCCGAGTCCCCCGAGAGACCTTCGACGGTGACGAAGTAGGCCTCCCTGGAGACGGCCCTTGCCGCCCCGACCCCGGCGGCTCGGATGAAGCTGTCGGCGACGCGGTTGAGGAGCGGGTGGCCCAGGTCCAGCAGCGGCCGCCTGTCCATGTTCGTCAGCTCGTCCTTGAGCGTCCGGGTGTCCAGCCGGCTCATCTTCTCGACCTCGCCTTCTCGCTTTCCTAGCTTCTAGCTGTTGCTCTCCTCGGCGGCGCTCTACTGCTCGGCGCACGAACTGAGACGAGGGAAGTGCCGGACGTCCGCGGCGAGGGCGCCGGGTTTATTGCCGCGAGGCGGTCGTGCGGGACGCGTGTACGAGGCCCGGCACGTGTCCGTGGTCGTGGCGGGCGCACCGGGGCGCGCGTGCGTGGACACGGCGGTGGCGCTTCCAGGGCTTTCCACACTCGGGCGCGTGGCGCGGGGGTGGGCGTATTATAGTATTCTACTACGCGAGCCTTCCAAGGAGGCCGAGGCGCGCGGGCTGCATATTGATTGGTTGGGCTGTCTCCAGTACCACACAACAACATGGGCTTCTCTCGTCGTGGGCGCCGGGCCTCATCTGCGTGCGGGTCTTCTCGTGGCCCACGAGCGCTGCACCATTAGCCAGTCCGTCACGCTGACGCGCAGCTATGTCCGCCGCCGGAGACGAAGGGAAGCCGACGGGGCGGGGGCGTCGCGGTGACGGTCGGAGACGAGGACGAAGCAGCTGCGTCGGGTCTAGCGTGCGCGTGTTGGGCCGTGTGACGCTTGGCCATTCTATCTTCCGGTCGATGTATAGGTCAGTCACGGCACTGAAAATAAAAAGAAAATCCTGGAATTCTCGGACAAATCCGATGCTCTTCACGCACGGACACGATGATGGATCAGATCAGAGGCAGGACCGCAGGAGCAAACGACATGCTGACAGTGAAAGCACTGTTTCCGTTGTGCAAATCGGGCATTTTCTTTCAAAACTTGGCGCCAGGTACATGCATCTGTTTGCCCTGTAGATATAAGTTGACGTGAAATAAATCTGCATGTGCCATGGTCATGCGCATGCAGGACCTCAACGTCTTGGTTAGCGACGGGCACCAAATTTGGTTTGGCCTGCACGCTGCACACACTAGACAGGCAGGGCCTGACCTTGAGGAAACTCTGCCAGTACGTTCATTGCTTTAGAAATTAACGCCATGTTATCATCTCTGCACTTTGTCAGATGTATGTATCACTATCACCCTCCATGCTATTACACAAATTGAAGAATCACTCTTTCAGTAAGCCTCGTGGACCATACGTTTACATGTCGCACGCCTTTTGATCCGAGATCTAGCTGTGTGGCTCCATACTCCATCGTGGATTGGTAGTGGTGGTCCTCTGCATTGTCTCCCGATCCGACTCACTCACCTCATAGAGTCATAGTGGAAGAACAGCTGAAATTCATTGCACTTTCAGTAAGCAACGTAGATCCTTGCAACTTGAGATCGAATAGCTTCGATTGCTTGAGTTGGTGGTTGACTTGTTAATCAGGTTGCCGAAACTGGTTGTAACAGTCAGACAAATGAGTTTTACATAAACAAGTTCCCCTGTTTCTTGTTTGTGCGAAACCACATTCGTGGTCCTCCCTTTGAAGGGGGGAATAATGATCCATGCAGGATCACTGTCGTGCTCTTATTTACATTCTGCGGTGGTAGCAGGACACCAGTACATCAGAATTCGTGAACAAGGGGGAGATAGACTCAGGCTTCACAGATTTTCACTTTTGAGCATTTTTCAGATTTCGCAGATGCGACGGCAAATTGACGCAGGCTGGACAGAGTCAGATCGCAAATGATGTACAAAAACTGGAACCCCCCTGAAGAACCAGGTACCAGTACATTTTACAACCTTGTAGTACCAAGATATACAAACACTTGATGAATGCCGCCTCCTTCCTCAGCGAACCAGGACGACATGCTGTTGCTGCTGCTGTCCCTGACCCTGACCCTGCCGCCGAACCAATCTCAACGCCTGCCTCCTCTGCTCCTGCACCAGCAACATTCAGATTCAGGTAAGATGATAAGCAAGAAAAAGTTCAGGGAACCACAGCACTTGTTCAGTCAACCGCTGCGTCCCTCCAGCAGGACAGCCCGATACGATGTTCAGAGGTGGCAATCAGGCAATCAACCAACCTGGAGCAGCTGCAGGCGGTACTGGCGCTGGCCATGCTGGATCACGGAGATGAGCCTCATGACGACGTAGAACGGCAGCAAGATCCCACTCGCCCGCAGCAAGTACACCTTCGAAGCCAAGCAAGGAAGGGAAAAATGTTAACAGTCGATCGCAGAAAACTTCTCTGCGTGATGTTCAGATTTTCCCTTTTTTTGACAGTTCGAGCAGGAGTGCTCACCGTCAGGAGGCTAAAGGCGAACTGGTTCGCCGCTCCGACCGTCGCCACGGTGACCAGGTGCCTCAGCAGCAGCACGACCGTGAACTGCATGCAGACAGGCAGATTTCAGAGTTGTGCACAAGTCAATCAAAACCTCTGATAACAATGTGATTTCGGTTTCCTGTCGGCCCCGTACCGTGACGGCCACCGAGCGGCACCAGGACGCGCTCCTGCCGGCTGCGCGGGCGCACTCGGCGTACTCCGGGTCGCCGGCGCCGACCACCGCCGCGTCCTCGACCTCCTGCTCCTCCGGCTCGTAGTTCAGCCTGGGCACCTCCAGGCTCTCTCTGCACACCACGCGTACCACAGGTCAGCAACCGTGCGAGGTGGTTAGCTGGTAACTTTACCACTACTGATGAATCGGTCGTTGCTGACCAGCTGAGCTCAACAGATTCGGCTAATTTTTCTTTTTTTTTTTTGACCCTGATGCCACCCCTTTTCTCTATCTCTATCACATTGCGATTGCAAATGCATGATTGGCCGTGCTGCAACTACTATTGATGAACGGACGGTTTGACTCCTTTGGCAACAGTGCAGCTGTGCAGGACACGGTTGGAGAGCTGTACAGCAGACGTGCAGCGACAGTGCAAGGGCATTTGCATTCTTTATCTTGCCATCTCATGCCGGGAAGGAATGATTGGGACCCGGTGGTTGGCTCAGCTTGCCTAACGAACGTACAGCTGGGCCGGACCCACCTGGCAGCCACCCAGGCCCCAGCCCCCCCTGTTCTAAAATCCGAACGCATGTTCTGAAGAACAGGGAAGATGCCACCCGACAGCTGCCAGAATGGAATGTGCCGGGTCACGGCAACTGTTTGATTGGAATGCTTGTTCTCTTGTTTGGATAATGATCAGGGGGGCGTTGAGTATACTGTTTGTCAGATCAGAATGCATTCGGGTTTCAGATCAGATCAGAATGCAGTGGCTGGCATGAGGATGAGGGGCCTGGGATGCATGCCGTGGACAGACAGCCATCTTGGAGATTTGCTGGTGGTGGTATGCGATCAAGTATCAATGGCTCTGGTGGTTGGTCGTCTAAGTGTCTGGCAATTAATCAATCAATTGAAGATAAAGATAGGTTGGCCAGCAACTGAGCCAGATAGCACCCCCTCATACTTGACCACGCGGTTCAGATGAGGGTGCCAGCAAAGAAATGGCCAGAATGGTGTTCAGCAGTGGACGCATTCGTTGGTGAGTTTGTGATGGCAGTATTTTAATGCGCGTATCAATACAAACGCTCAGTTACCAATGCGTGTGTGACAGTGTGAGAAGGGGAGTTACCTGATGGTGACCGCGACATCAGCAGGTTTCTTGGGAGGAACGGTGTAGCCAGGCTCGAAATTCTGGCAGACAGTAAAACACGGAGCTGTTAAACAAAGGCAATACCACGGAAAGTCCTATGCTATGCAGTGCAGGTTTGATTACTTGGACTCTGAGAAAAGTACAATACTTTGCGCTGCAAACCCAAAAAATAAAAAAGGCACTTGCATGATGTGATCAGCAAGGTAGAGTAGAATCGCTCGGTTTAGCATCAAAGAAATCTCTAGCTATAGCCTTTACGAAAGCATCGCCCATGCCATTCAGGCAAAAAGCTCTTCATGGGGAAGGAGGAGGAAAGCTCTGTTTGAATTGAATTGTTCTTCTTTAGAAAACAAATTGCAGGCAGCATGGTCCAGGCAGGGAGGGTGAAACTCTCATGGATAAAACAGTGGAGTTTCAGCGAACGCGGCAGCAGAATCGCAGAAGGATCGGAGATGAAGACGGAACGGAGCAGTAAGGCCGGGTGATGATCGATCAGCTGTGCGAACCAACCTGGAGGCAAATCTCGCAGAGGGTGCTCCCCTTCTCGTCGCACCATCTCTGCACGCATCCCCTGTGAGCGTACTGCAGCCACAAGATAGAGCACACATCATTCAGAGATTGGCCATCAGGCACAGGAAAACCTCGTCGTGAAGTCAAGAGAAGCCATGGGATACAACAGAGCATCAGCTCGCGAACAAGGAAAGCTATCCATGCGCGCGTACCTTGAGGGAGCCGGAGCACGCGCAGGGCGACTCCATGCTGGAGCGGCGGCCGTCCTCCTCGTCATGGCAAATCCTGCACTGCCTCAGCGTCAGGGACGACGAAGACGAGCACGCCTCCTCCTGTTCCATCATCTTCCTTCCTCTTCTTTCTCTCTCGCGATTCTCTCAAGAGCTTCGTCTCCCTCTGCCTCTCTGGTCGTTGGCTGCTTTGCCTTTGCTCCCTCCTCTCTCTCTCTCTCTCTGTAGGCAACGGAGGTGGCTTTAATAATCTGGAGGAAGGAAAAGGGAAACCGAAAGGAGGCGTCGGAATTCCAATCCGAAATGGTACGCGGGGCGGGGCCCACCGCGCCAGGAACGGCCGCGGCAGCTCCCGGGCCTCGGCGGCAGGCATGGCTCGAGCTGGCTCCTCCGGGCAGCACCAGCACCGACCCCGGCGTGACGCCGCCGATCTGGGGGCTCGATGCACGCGTACGCCGTCTCTGCGATGCCTACGTACTGAGTAAATTTCTTGCCATACCGGCATACGTGTGCGTGGGCAGTCAGTACGAGCAGTACTCAAGTGCTGCTTTCTGCAATGTCAGTCAGGCTACGTGCTTTCTTTTGAGAGGAAGAGTCAGAGAGCGGTAGAGTACATTGTGCAACGTATTTTTTAATTAAAAGAGACTTTTCTGTAACGTATCTCTCACTAAGAAATTAGTAGGCGTTCCAGAGGTGGCATCAGGGTTTCTGTTTCTACAATTTTTTGTTCTTGATAGTATTTAAAAAAAAAGTCAGAGTTTCGCAATCAATCGAGAAAGCAAAACTCTAAGAAGTTGGTGAAAAGGATTTAGGTTTTTTGGTGAGCAAATTTTTCCTCTCTACCAACAGCCACGCAGGAGAGGAGATATGATTGTTCTTGGTGGCCAATCCAATCGAGCGGCTCGATTCATCACTTTTTTTAGAGATGAGATCATGCAAACATAGCCAGTGCTAGATGCCAAAACGACGGCTCAATGAGGTGACTCTTGGGCCAACTAACCTCTTGTTTTTTTCATGCGTCCCTCGTCTCGTCTCTCACATGTATAATTCGGCAAAATCCTACCGTTACAAACCATTCTCTTATATTACCACTTCGGCTTTTTTTTCATAGGAAAGCCCATCCAGCTGCTTCGACACAGGGCTCCATAATTTAGCTATGAGGCGGCGTGCTTAGTTTAGCGCCTCATTAGAATGTTAACCATGCATCTGGATAACAGTGGGAGCTAGGAGTAGTCCATTTGAAACGTGTTGCTATTAGTAAATAGTAGCAATTTAGTATGGGGCCATGTGCGTAGTAGGGCCCACTGACCAGTAGCAAAGAATAAGATTTTTTTTAGAGTAAAGTGCATCTGGCTGCGTCACTTAGCTTCCTGTACTCTCAAAATGCATATCTGACTTGCTAAATTTGAACTTGGTGTCATTTAGATCCCTATACCCCCAGAATACTAATTTAGCCCTTTAAATTTGGCTCCGAGTGTCATCTAGATCCATATACTCTCTAAAAACATACGTCATCTCAATTAAATTGATAAAAACACTTATTTTTACATAGATATAATTTAATTATAGTGAACTAAATAAATATATAAAATATTAAAAAATAGGTTGGAGCTTCCCCTACAGACTTCGGTCAAATTATAGTCAAATAAAGTGAATTTTAACTCAACGTGTGTGTGGAGAATATTGATGTGTTGAATCCAAAAGGACTAATAATCTTTTACTTGGAGGCAATATCTTTACTTGCTGGGTGCGCACGACAGGCGTGTTCTATTATTCTTGGAAGATTGTTCAAATTTGAATAACTCGTAGTTGCAATTACAAAACTAAAATTTGAGGTTTATAAGATAAATTACTAGATGAATATTAGAGAAGCTGAAGGGGCAATAAAACAAGTCAGAAATGTGCTGATGAAAGTAAGATATGCATTTTAAGAGTTTAGGGATCTATATGACACCCGAAGCTAAGTTTAGAAAGTAAGATATGCTTTTTGAAAGTACAGGGACCTAAGTGACACCCGAGCTCAAGTTTAAGGAGCTAGATATGCATTTTGAGAGTACGGGAACCTAAGTGATACAGCCGGACAAGTAAGTTTAAGAACCGGACCATGTATTTTATTTTTTTTAGGCTGGTAGGAGTTAAGCTAGGGAGTATGAATGTCCCGAGAGCTAGCAGAGCTGGCGACCAACTAATCTGGTCGGCCACGCACCAGCTAATTTAGTGGCATTATTATCGTCATGCCAATGTGGAGGATCATGCATGTCAACAGGCACCAGCTATACGTGTGTATAGTATCACCGGCCGGCCCAACGGGACAGGGAGAGGGATCAAATGGGGGCCATGAGGCCGTCCCATGCACAAGCACAACTGGACATCGTATGGTGTCATCCAACTCTAACCCCTTTGACATGTTATTATCATCCCATGTATGCTAGTGGTTTGTTTGATTAGGTCTCTACATTAGCAGCCAAAACCTGCCTACTACTATCTTTGAGTAAAGGTGACCACAATCTGGGGGATATTATTGTAAGCAAAGATTGAACCCATATGTAGCAATTAGCTAAGGCACTGATGAGGATCAATTGCAAAACAGCTGTACTGCTAATGATTCCGCTGTCCTCTGCTCTTTTCGTCTGATAACGTGTTTTGGGCTTGAAGCCTTATTGCCACACTTCCGGCGCAAATCATACCGGCGAAGGCATAAAAAACCAAGTGAAATCACCTTTGTTGTGGAGTAGTGGAGCCCACATGGGTATGTTTCCGTCCTACGTTAGGGTTTACAGTAATCTTGTGGTTAAAACGGGGTGTTTGGATAGCAGGTGCTAAATTTTAGCACCTGTCACATCGGATGTTTGGACACTAATTCGGAGTATTAAACATAGTCTAATTATAAAATTAATTGCACAACCCCTAGGCTAAATCACGAGACGAATCTATTAAGCCTAATTAATCCATCATTAGCGAATGGTTACTGTAGCACCACATTGTCAAATCATGGACTAATTAGGCTTAATAGATTCGTCTCGCGATTTAGCCTAGGGGTTGTGCAATTAGTTTTGTAATTAGACTATGTTTAATACTCCTAATTAGTGTCCAAACATCCGATGTGACATGTGCTAAAATTTAGCACATGCCTCCCAAACACCCCCTTACTCTTCCTCTTCAAATTGTAGAGCGTTTTAGCTAGATGCATAATTTTGTAGAAAAGGTAAAACAACCTAAAATTTGAAAGGGAGAGTAGTGTTATCATCTTTTTACCTGCATGCATACATGTATGTGACTGGAGACGTAGCTGTCAATGTAATTGAACAAAAAAGTATATTTATCACCACTTTTGTGTTGCCAACTTTACTGGCAGTTGAACATCTAGTAGTCCTCAGATTTCAAATGCAAGTTGTTTGGGATGATGGCACGGTTATCCGATAATATAGCACTCTAAATTCCAACATATACTCTGTATGTAATAGCGTACAATTTGAAATAGAGAATCGATGTATTATTAAAAAAATTTGCATGACGAATTTAGACAATACCAATCAAAGGTTTGTTAGTCTGTAGTTGTATATACAACCTCTAGAGTCAAGTTATTTCAAAAGTACGACCAATTGAAATCTTAAATCAGTCCGTATTTGCCTATTTAGAATGTGGGTGACGGTGACGGTGACGGTGAGGGAGCAGCAAGACGACGAGCGATCGAGTCACGGACCCATGGCCGTCGGGGATTTTCCTTTTGATTAACGATTCCGCGAGAGCACGAAGACAAAACGGAATTGATCTTGGAACGGATAAGGAGCGATTAGGCAGCGGTGCCGGGACGGATTAATTATCGTGGCAGCGGGCGATGACGAGCCGACCTGACCAACGCCGACACGTAGGGTACGGCGGCCGCTCCACCCCGCCGTCCAAGTTGGAGGAGGCTCTGGAGGTTCATCAGGTATTTCAGGTTACTTCTTCTCCACACCTGCAGTACAGTTTTGGATAGGGTCTTCTAGTCACCGTCAGCATGCGTGGCCGCTGCAGGAGATAGCGGCGTCTCCCCCAAGGGATTTCGTGCCACCGATGTTCACCGCGCACGGTGCCGTGTTCTGCTTGTACCAAAACGCCATCGTCTCATCTTCACCGAGCAGTACGTACTCCGTATATTATTTTGTTAGTGCAGCTCACGCAACGCGTCGCCAAAAGAACGAGGGTCCAAGTCTACAGCTTAGACTTGCAGAATGGAGAAGAAGACCATCCTCGAGTGGTAGACCCGTGAGGTCAATTGAGAGAACGTGAGAAATCAACGACGCTGCTCTATACGGCACATGCCCGGCCCGGGATTGGGAGTGAAACATTTCGCAACAGAGACGTGTGTGCGAGGTCCCCGAGTGGCCCAATATCCGCCTAATCCGACTGGGCCACTGGAAAAGCCCAAGAGTCTGACTGATGATGAAAACCGCCGCCGCGTGCTCCACTCTGTGGGCCACCGAACCCAGCTACTGGTGTAGTGGTGTGCCTGCCTGGGCTAAAAAATCAGCTGCCGCGCCACCACAAACCACCGGAGCCGCAGGCAGTATCATCCGTGTGGGCCCGCGCCGGCAGCCTCAGAATACTTAGGAAATGTCAACGGTACCCCTGGCTGCCTTGCTTGCCTCTCTGGCTCTCCTATCTCCACGGAAAGAAATGCTTGTTCAGCCGAAAATGGATGGTGCTCCCGGCAGCTGCGATAGAAGCAATCGGGACCATTCATCTGCGTCGTTTTCTGTGAGATCTTGTCTCCAGTGAATGTATTTCGATGTATATGTTTTATTTATGCGTTGTATTAGCTCAGATGATAGAGAATCCTCCCACCCGGGTATTTTATGGGGTGTCTGGGAGGCAGGGGTTAAGCCCCTGTCACATCGGATGTTTGACACTAATTAGGAGTATTAAACATAGGCTAATTACAAAACTAATAGCACAACTTCTAGGCTAAATCACGAGACGAATCTATTAAGCCTAATTAGTTCATGATTTGACAATGTGGTGCTACAGTAACCATTCACTAATGATGGATTAATTAGGCTTAATAGATTCGTCTCGCAATTTAGCCTAGGGGTTCTGCTATTAGTTTTGTAATTAGTTCATGTTTAGTCCTCCTAATTAGTATCCGAACATCCGATGTGATAGGGCTAAAGTTATATCTTGTAGTGATGGACATGAAGAATCTTCGTTTTGTGCAACCGTTGTACGGAGCTTTTTTATTTTTCTTGCCGTTGTAATGGATGCATTTTCTTTGACTAAATTTTGAAAAATGACCGTTACAAAGGTTGATATTAGCAGCCATGTACCTCACTGTACAACAGATGCACCATATGCTCTAACTATTTCTAAGAAATATTAGTCGTAATGTACCACGCTGTATTTCAGATGCACTCACATGCTCTAACCAATAACCATTGCTAAGAATATTATCTGTAATGTACCCATTAACCATTACTGAGAAACAACAATCATAATGTACCACGCAGCACATGTTACTCACCCATGTACATGAATATATTGATAAGAACACAAATAATAGAATCTCCCAAAATACTCCATGTGCATCAATATCAATAACATGCGAGCTGCTCTTACTCTAAATGAGTGAGGTGACTATGGCGTGCTCTTACTCTAAAGCAAAGATGCCGATACAAGTGAGACATCGCTCAGTCCATCTCCGCAAATAACAGAAACAAGAAATCCATTCACCAAAGAGTGAAAAAAATATAAACCAACAAAAGAAAGGAGAGGGAAGAACAGGAAAGGGGTGGCCACGAGAACGCGAGGTTGCTGGCCTCTACCAGCGCCTAGTCTGTGTTCCGGGGAACCGCGCGTCGAGAAGGTAGAGCTGCAGCAGCTGTGCCGCCCCCCGCTGCTGCTGACGCCCGTCTCGTGCCACGGCCCCGCCGAGCGACACCATGGAGGGGTTGCGCCGCGCACTGCGGTGGCGTCGACGACGGCAGCTCCAGCGGCATCTCCAGCCAGATCCGGCCTGGAAGAAGCCGACACTTGCTAGTCGGCGGCGGCGAGACGCAGACTCGCCGAAGGGCTGATCCATGACGCAGACCAGCCGCGCTGACGATGCTCCTAGGCGAAGTGCCTCTCCGCGCTTGCGCGGGCTAGCCGCGGCGAGCGACGGCGAAACTGCTACGGCCGCTGTCCCCGCGGCGATGAGTAGTGCCGGCCGCGGCGGGCTGACACAGCCGTCGCCGCCATCGCCATCCCGCCTCGTGGCCATGCGCCGCCCCAGGGGCGGAGGCAGAACTGCAGCCGGACCCGGGTTGGACCGAGGCAAATCCATTTTACAACGAGGTAGATTTAATGCTATAAGGTCGATTTATACGGCATAAAACGTGGAAATACATGCAGTTTTATGGGCTCGTCCCGGGCTGCACCTGAATCCGCCCCTGCGCCGCCTAGCCCTTGCGTCGCGCCACCGCGCGGCTCGACCCGGGGCTATAGTTGGCCATGCAGCCCGCAACCCGGCACGAAGCCCGATTTTTTGACCCAGCTCATAGCCCTTCAGACTCGGGCTGGCCCGACTCGGTGGCTCGTGCCAGGCCTGGACCGACGTCTCGGCACGACGGGCGGCACGGCCCGACCCGCATACGAATGGTTGGCCCATAGCCGGCCCGTAAGCCAACGGTCGCGCTGCGGTGTTGGCCCAACCCAAGGTCCAGGAAGGGGAGTCATGTATAACTCCCCCCGGCGGCCGGCCGCGCCCCTCGCAACCCTACCCCCTTCCCCCGTCTCCTCGACTCCTCCCAGCGACCGCCCACATCCCTCACCTTTCACTCTCGCTCTCTCGGCTTCGGCTCTTCTGCCGCCGCCAGCCGCCGCCCGCCCACCCGCTGCTCTCGTGGTCTTGCCTCTCTCCCTCTCATCTCCGGTGACGGTGAGATCTCCAGGTCCTCCTCTCCTCCTCCCACTCCCGGTCCTGCAGAGCGGTGGAGGTCTTGCTCGCTAGTCGCCACCGTTAGCCTTCGTCCTCTCGCAGTCTCCCCTCTCGGCATCTCATCCAGTCATCCTTTCCGGCTCTGAGCTTTGGCTTCGCAGGTAATCCATTACCCTAACCCTAGATCTAGATGAGTTCATCCCGAATCCTCCCGATCTTGTTCTCGCAGTCGTAGATCTATGGTGTCCTAGTTCTAATCCTCTCTTCCTGCTTCTGCTTGTAGGTCTTCCTCGGGGGCCACGCGCCGTTGAGGGACGGAGCTGCCAAGGCGACAACGTCAATGCTGGAGGGCTACCGCCTGCCACATGAGGTCGTCGTGATGGACGAAAACTACACCATCAACGACGACCTCACGGCTTGTGGGCTGCCAGGCGATAATGAGGACAACCTTGCTATTGGAGCTGTAGCAATCTTTGGTAGCTCTGCTGTTCCCATCAATGTAGATACTGATGCTTCTATTGGTGATGCTGCCGAAGGTGGTTCTGCCCCAGCTTCTACTTCTACCCCATCTTCTATGCCGACTGCCTCAACGGGCTTTCCACAAGGGTACCAAGCGGCGATCTGCTGAATGGAACGTTCGAGGAGTTGTTTCAGGAAGGTGCCAATGGTAAAAAGGTGAGATATGCTGCCAAGTGCATTCACTATTCTTCTATTCTCACTGGGCGTTCTTGTGCTGGTACTGGGCATTTGCTCTGGCACCAAAAGATGTGCTTGGCTAAACAAAATCATTCTACTCTTGTTTAGTCTTGACTTCAATTCAATTCTGATGGCTTTGTCCATTATTGGGAATACAAACCTAATATTGCTCGTAAGGAGTTGTGTCATTTAATTGCTAGACTTGATCTACCTCTTAGCTTTGGTGAGACAGAGGTATTTGTGGAGTACATCCAGTGTGCTCACAATCCTTGTTTTGATAAAGTTTCTAGGCAAAGCACTACTAGAGATTTTACCAAGTACTTTGCTGAGCGTCATGCTTCCCTGGTTGAATGTTTGAAGTCTTTTCTTTCTTCTGTCTGTCTTACTTTTGATATTTGGTCTGGCAATGCTAAGGAAGACTATCTTAGTGTTGTTGCACATTTTGTTTCTGCTGATTGGGAATTAGAGTCATTGCTCTTAGGCTAATTAATTGCTCGCATTCTGGTGTTAACATTGCTGAATGTATTGAAGCTGTGGTTTCTGAATTTGGTTTGGAGGATGAGATTTTCTCTATCACACTAGATTATGCTTTTTCTAACACTTCTGTCATGCCCACTCATTTCCAAATTTGTTGGTTATCTTGGTCCAGACCCTGAACCACTTGATTCTGATAAAGCACAGTGTGGTCTCTTGCATCAGCATTGTGCATGTCATATTACTAATCTCATTATCAAGTCTAGTTTGAAAATGATCAAGTCTTATCTTGAGGCTTTTAGGACCGCAATCTCTTTTTTAACTCTTCTGACCAACGCATTGCTGCTTTCCATAACTTTTGCATTGTCAAGGGGTTATGCCCTCGTAAGTTTGGTTTGGATATGGATGTGAGATGGAATTCTACACATCTACTACCATATAAGAGCATCTTTTTTTATTTATTTTTGCTCATTATCGTTTGCACAATGGCCAGACACTACTGACTGATAGCCATTGGACAATTGCTAAGAAAATTTTGCAGTTACTTGAAATATTTTACGATTCGATTGTTTCTTTATTTGGTGTTTACTATCCAACAAATCCTTTGATGTTGCATCATATTATTGAGATTGCTAGTCATTTGCATGGCCAAGAGACTGAGCCACTACTTAGAAACATTGTTGTTCTCATGAAGCTCGAGTTTCTCAAGTATTGGCAGAACATACCTCTGTTGTATTCCTTTGCATTTATTTTGGATCTTAGAGCCAAGATCAGAGGTATTCATAATGTTCTTCAGCTTCTTTCTCAAACAATTGGTGTTGATTACTCTTCTTATTTCAGTGAGGTAAGAACTGAATTATATAAGTTGTTTAACAAGCATGAAAACAAGTTTGGTGCAGTTAGGTTGCACAGGCCCTCTCAAACTGCATGGGATAAGATCTTTGGTGCTCCATCTGGTTCAGGTGGTTCTCCTATTCTTGCATCTACACCTCCTATATCTCCTACTTCTGAGTTGTCAGCCTCCTTGGATAGTGACACTATCACTTGCTATGAGGATGACTTCAACATACTTAGTTGGTGGTATGAGCACCAGCTATCCTATCCTATTCTGTCCATACTAGCTAAAGATGTGATGTCTGTTCCAGCTTCCACTGTTTCTTCGGAATCTTGTTTTAGTCTTACTGGCAGGGTGATCGAGGAGCAACGCCGGCGGCTGTTACCAGAGACGGTGGAGATGTTGACCTGCATCAAGGACTGGGAGTTGGGAAATGAAAGGGCACAACATGATGTTGAGAAGGATATCAATGAACTGGAGGAAACATTCAGAAGCCCCTACCTAGAGCAAGATGGAGGGCAAGCTAGTGGAAAATAGTAAGTGTTCTTCTATTGTCTGTCATGTTTTCATTAACTAGAGTAACGTACTAACATGATTAATACTTTGTTCCTACTTGCTAGGCCTGCCCCTGCCAATGCCAACTGATCAGGAGCAAGCTTGAGTCATGGAAGAGGAAGACTGATGGTCTGGTGTTCTTAAGTTATCTTCTGCCTTTATGATCATGTGATGTACTGATGTAATGTTGAATTTGAACCATTGAACTTTTTTGAGCTGGTTGTACTCTTTTTTCCTTCCTAGAGTTTTCTCACGAGGTGTGAGTTTTTACCTAGCAAGTTTTTTCCATGAAGGTTTTTAATGAGGCAGCCAGTAACAACTCTATCTATATAATTCTGTCATTTTGTGTGAAATGTGAATATGTGCTAAACTTTGATTTTGTGAATGTGAATGTGAATATGTGATGAATTTTGATTCTGTGAATGTGAATGTGTGATGAACTTTCATTCAGTGAATTAGTGTTTAATTTGAATGTGTGATGAACTTTCATGAACCAGTGTTGAATACTTGAATTTGAAGTTGGTGAAAGTTTTTTCATCCATGGGCTGGCACAACCCGTGCAAATTGCCATGCTCTGCGAGCCGGCCTGGCACGGAAAAAGCATTGCGGGCCCGTGCTTGGACCGTCAGTGGAGCCTGTGGGCCAGCACGGCATGAAAATTACCGTGCCTTGCCGGGCCTGTGCCGGACCGTGTTGGGCAGCACGAAAGGACAACTATACCCGGGGCTTATCGTGGGGCCTCCGACCAGGCCCCGCCGCCGCTGGGGCCATGGCGCCCAGATCTGACAATGACGTTGGGCCTATCACGGGACGAGGCCACCTTGGCACACCGCCGTACGGCCTAGGCCTCCCACTGCGCGGAGCAGTAGGCCTGCCACTGGGAGGGTGCATGGACAAACCCACTCTTGTTCACACCCAAATTCAAATAATTATTATCCACTGCATACCCTCCCCAATTCCACACATATCCAATGGATAATTAACTTTTAATATATATATATATATATCCAATTGATTAATTGTACCCTACCTTCCCATTTTTAATGGGTATATAATTTTCTACACATACCTTCTCCATTTGAAGTGGGTGTGGATTTGGGGAGAGGTTTATGGATATCCAGTAGTAGGTCTAAGGAGAGCAGGGGATGCTAGCCATGGCGCGCGGCGCCACCCCCGCCCCTCATCCTATCTTGCGCGAGGAGATCCACCACGAGGGCTCCAGCGCGCCATGGCTGACCGCCACCTCGCCGCAGCGCTGACTGCCGACTGCCCCATGCCCTCACCTCTAGGCCATGTTGCCCTATGCTCCGGTGCCGACAGGTGGGCACGTCGCTGTCCGTGCCACTGTGCCGCCATCCCGGAGTTGCTGCCGTGTGACGACCGAGCCATGGGCCGCCTCTCGGGGCGGGGACACCGGCCGAGGCGCGTCCTGCGAACATCGCTCACTACGTGGCCGTATCGAGGCCACGACCCACCAGCGGCGACCTCGTGGGAGGATGCCCACCTAGCTCGCCGCCCTCGGGCGCCGTGCTACCACGCCTCACCCAGATCCGGTTACCGAGACCAGGCGTCGGAGGCCCCCGCAGCGCTCCTCGTCCTCGAGGCCGATAGTTGTGGCCCGGCCGCTGCCGTGATGCCTGCCGATGGGCCCAGGGTAGCCACTGCCATCGCTGGATCTGAGCCGCCGGCGGGGAGAGAGACAAGGGGAGCGGTGGGAGGATGGATGGGAAAGGAGAGAGAGTGCATGGTTTTCAAATGATATCTCTACTACTTAAAAAAAAGTAAAAAGGAGATTTTTTTTCCATATGTCTCCTTCCGCTCCACTCTCCTCTCCCTGCGCCGCCGCCGCCACCCGCCCTGCGTCGCCACTGCCCTCCTCCTCTTCCCGCTCGCCCTGCGCTGGCCGCCGCCGCTCGCCCGGCGCCGCCGCCGCCGCCGCTCGAGCTCCTCCTCGCTCTCCTCGATTAGCAAAAATATGCCTTACTAATTCAAAATCGATCTAATTCTCAAGGTCCTGCTTAGGTTGTTCTTGTTCTCAAGACACCAGGGAGCCAGCAGCATTCAGGCAATCATCTTGATTCCCTAAAATCCATTCCGCCAGCAAATTGTTTTTTCCAGAGATGGGCAACCCATCTACTAATCAGCAAGAAAATCAAGAAGTAATCTTACGTCAGTATGTGCTTTGCAATAAAATCAAGAAGAAATCTCAAAGAAATCTCGGCCGTGGTGGGAGCTGCTCACATTAAATAACAGGGACACATACATATGAGGCTCGGTTCCCGGAGCTAATTTGGGCCTCTAAAATGCACGTAAATGTAGGTGGCTTCCCATTCAGACATTTGTATCTTTGGTGATTAGTTCTGTGAATTATGGTTGAAGCCTTAAAGGAAGCAGAGGCTTATATATACTAACCTTTTCCATCCAATGTTGTATGTCTAACCCTTTTTTTTGTTTGACAGGGGGTACTTGTGATCTACAACCATCGATAGACTGTACTTGTGATCTGCAACCATTGATAACTAACATTGTTTCCCATCTCCTTGGTTGGCTTCACATAAGCAAACTAAACAAAATCCACCACGAATAGTTTCATTTATCAGTTGTGCAGACTCCTGGAGAGGTCAGCTGAAACAGAAAAGGTTATTTAGACATTTATAATTATCTTGTTCTTTTATTCAATTTCAGACTGTTTTATTTAGATATTACAAGTAGCTTGTTGCGTCCCATATTATGCCATGTTGTATTTTTTCCGAGTGACTTACTTTTAACATGCCTAATATGAACTTAGCCATATGTAGGACTGATAAGAGAACATATAAATACTGATCTCTTCCCCTTGTAGAGCTCAATTCTTTCATTCCGTTTGTACCCTTTCTGTCTTATGGAACTACTGTTGCAAGAAGTTGCCATTTATATATCAATAAAAGATATATCATTATCAGTGGTACAGTTGTGAAGCATTTATCTAAAAATGTATCTCTTATCTCATTCATTCAAGTTACATTGTGCATACATTTTTCTTGCTTTCTACTTTCATATATGCCAATGTTGGTGACAATGGTTGCCTGCTTTCTGCTTATTGCCATTGATCGTGCTTGTTGGTTCCTTTTGGAAATGCATTGTCACTGTGCCTTTTAACCTTAAGATCTTTGCACCTCTTTTGCGGTCTTCTAACTCTCATGTACCTGTTTACTGTCTGCGCAATTGCATTATCATTTTGTGTACCCCATACATTCAGAGAAAGCTTGTTGTATATATATATATAGCTATTTGAGGTTGTCTGACTTCTTCTCACTGCTTTTACCGATGGAGTATTAAAAGCCATTTCATTGTTCCCGTAAGATACATTTTGTTCATGCATGTTGCTGGATGGAGTACAGTTCAAACATTCAGAGAAACATGCACCACGACTGAAACAATAGTTATGATGTACCAGAATATGATTTACATGGAAACAATAGTTATGAGATTGCCGGATTAGTGCTTAGTCTTACCAAGTAAAATTAGATATGACTGGTTTGTAGAAGCCTACACAAGCGAACAGTAGGCAGCACACTTGACAGTACCAGTGAATGAAAAAAATAGCCAGTGCAAAGTGAGATGAAAGAGTGTCTAAGGCAACCAACAAGAAATTATACAGGTAGGTGTCTTAGTGCTTTCAACCTCTTCTAAAAAAACTAAGTGGCACGATAATGTCTTCGATGAAGTCATGAGCATGTACTATAATTACTTTTCATGTATTGTAACGCACAATTCCAAGGTACTATAGTTTTGTTTTGGCTATCACACATGGGCTCTCGACAGATACACTTTTGGTGATCCTCCCTGCATTAGCCAAGCAAATCACTTGTATGGCGATTACACTTTTTTTTTATATAGACCTGCTTCTGACTCAATAAATCAGTAACTGGCATGCATGTATATTTTTGCTTGTTCACCTTTGCCCTCTGGTGTTTTCTATTGCCTTTCTTGAATGTTAGTGTAAACATCAATTTTATGAAAACATCATTTTTAAACCTCTTTTTGAGAAAGCCTAATCTTCTCCGATTCTGCCTGTCCTTTGGCTTGTGCAGGGACTATCACTTTGATGGAACCATCCGGGTCAAGTCGGTCTAGGGTAACTTTTTCAGAACTCACAAACACAACAATCCAAGGTGAGAATAATGCAAGGTAAACTTTTCTGTGCATTCACGAGATACATGTATCAGTTTTTTCCAAGCTCATACAAAATTGATTACCAGCAGTTGTGTTCTCAGAATAGGCTTAGAGTAGTGTACACATATTTTCCAGGCTTATTTAGCTAATTTGAGTATTTAACATCTTTAACTATTAGAGGGAATACAGCTCTGCCGTGAGTGTGATTTCGTCTCTGGTATTGTAGTTTAGTGCCATCATATTTTTTTAAAGGGCTCAGGCCATCATATTGTGACAATGGTTAATGAAACAGTGTTTCCTTGTTCAACTATATGAGGACATCTATAAACCATCATTTGGCATGATGTTGCCTCTGGACCTTCTGGTTTGACAAACAGCATGCAACCATGAGGTACTCCATCTGACCGATCTACTTTCCCGTATGGTTACCTCTGCCCACAGTTGATATCCTTTCTCAAGCCCAAGTAGGTTTGAATAAGTTGCAAATTATTTAAGGTTTGCACAATAAATTATCTAGAATTTGTGTGCTTATTTTCTTGGTTTCAAGTGGTTGGGCAAGTTGCAAGCATCAGAGATGGTGGCAGCAGGAAGCTGTCACTAGGTGGCGGAAAGCATGCTGCAATAGAGAGGTGGTGCATAGTTGGCAAGTAGAGGGTGAGAGGAAGACAATAAAGTTGAAATACATATATGAGCGTGAATATATTTTAAGTCAAAGGATATGACTCCATTACTGTATTTCGTTATAATGAAAATTGACGCTTACAAAGGGAATTTGTTTCAACCATAGCAACGCACGGGTATCCATCTAGAAATTATGTATGCATCGTATATCTGAAATTCGGAATATTCTATTTCTGAACTGCATATCTGAATGTTACTCATGGTCGATTAATTGTGTTGCCTAGGTGGTCAATGCAGATAGCCTCTTAATGTTATTTCAATAACATGTCATCCCTTTATCTGTCCCTTAGACAAGGAAAACCAACTCAGTTTATAATTTCACATTGTTCTTCTGTTAATAGCATATTCTTTACTATAGACATTTCCATTGAAACATTGGTTGTGGACTGTCTTACAGGTTACAAGAGCTGTTGAGGATAATATTATTGTGCCCTTTTGCAAAACAAGCTCCCTACAAGCACAAAACTAAAAAGGTATTTTCTTCTTTAGCAGTTGGAATATCTATCGCGTTTAAGTATAGCTCTCAACTCTATCATGGTTTTTTCGAGTATGGCATATTACCTTCGTGGGCATGGGTGATGTGTGAGCTGTCGCTATTAGTGTAGCAGGCTGTGGTGGATCATCTGGAGGAGTAGCAAGCTGACCGACGACACTGGTGGTGCTTGGCCTCCATGAAGTCTGAACCATCTTGGTTGGGCATATGCAAGAGTGATATCCTGGTTGGAATGTATGCTAGAGCTGGGATATGGAGGCAGGAGGCTGCTTAAAGGGTGTCTGATGAAATACATGTGGTGCTATGACTGGACAACTAAGGTGAGATCAGCTTCTTGCTTACGCTTGTTAGATCACAACTCCATGCTCCATGCTTGACCCATAACATATTCTTGGCATATTAAAACTTATGTGCTCTTTAGCTGAATGGGGTTAAGCCACTCTTACGCTTCCCTCCTCTTTATACTTTTGTGCTAATACAAACAATAGGCTTGTCCTTGCCTGGAATTATTTGGCTGTGCCTCCTAGTTTTCTCATCATGAATTTTTTTTGGGAACGTTTATTTCTTATGTCAGCCTTGGTTGATGTGCTTGCATATTATCCTGCAAAGTGCATAACTATCAGACAATCAAACTACACAGTAGGTAAGCAATCCACTGCTTCATGTAGGCCTCTGAATACTTTATTTTGCTACCTAAAGTTTGTTGCAAAGCAAGTACCTATTCACAGTTCATGTTATTCTTTTATTTACAATCATGATAGGGCTCCAAGCAAGTAAATAGGATGAACTTTGAATAAGCTTCCATGTACATTTGTCCAAACAGTGAAGTAGAACACCAAAGGCATGCAGGTGGGAATGTGGGATGCATGTTGAAGCTTCGGGAGACGGAGGCTTTGAGCAGAAAGGGTGTTTGAAGAAATTCCAGCGGTTTCTGTGGTGAGGGCACTGGTGCTTGATGATTATACATACATACATATAAGTATGGCTAACAAGGTGAGACCAGTTTGTTGGTTTTTCTTTAACTTATTAGGCCATAATGATACTGTAGTTTTCACCTATTTGGTAAATTTATCATGAATGTGAGAACTAAACAAGTCTTTTCTGTTTGGATATTTCAGCTGCCTGCTCAGCTATCAGATATGATAACAAACCGAATTTTTTATAAAGAGTAACAAACCAAATTGAAGATGGTTTCTCATGGCGCTTCAGTCTGTTAGTAAAGAAAAAACTATTGCATTAGTTCAGTAGAAAACAGAAGTACGAGATCAGCTCAAACAGTTCCTAACTGTTGTTTCAATTATTTAAGCAGAAAATCATAATACGAATCGGCTCTGAGATTTTGGGTAATTGAGTGGTTGGCCAGCACAACAGCGTGCTTGTCCCATCCTTCAAAGAGAGCACGACAGTGATACTAAATTAGGAGGGAGGCAGAATCAGGGGCACCCGAGCTAAGGTTTTTGGAGTCCATATTCATGATTTGAGGACCTTGCTAGGGACTAAGGTGAAAAAGTTGAGGAGTGTGACTCTCGATGAGTGGTTCACGCCTAGCCGTGACCACAATGTGGATCCTCGCTTTTGGACTCTGTTACAGGAGAGCTTTTTCACCTCTTACACTCGAGGTGGTTCTCAACTTAGCGCACACAGGATGCTACAGTTGACAGCTCTCAAGATAGCCACAGGTGGTACTCCCATACTTCCACACTTTGAGTACATCCCCGGCTTGCCAGCTCTACTCAGTGAGTGGTCCCGACATGTTCCAGATTGGGTCCGAATCTTCTATGCTATAGTTCACATTGACTCTGAGAGGCTCTCGATCCAGTTCATGTTCATGGGAGAGCAGTGGCAGTTGTCAAGGGCCAAAATTGCTCATCACCTTGGTATTCCATTGGCTGACGTGTCACTTCACCAGATGTGCTATCCTGGTATCCTCCTCGTCGTGCTCACAACCCCATCTTCCCGACAGATGAGGAGATCAGTCCTTTGTTCGTTCAGTCGTTTCTTCCAGGCACTCCCAGGACTCCTAACCGCTTGACTCCTGAGGTGTATGTGGTTCACAATGCTCTCAAGACATCTTTACTCTTCAGAGTTGGGAATGGTGAGTCGATCACCGGACTGCAGCAGTGGCTTCTCTATCACATCATGACACACAGGACATTTGACATCATTGATCTTTTGTTGTGTGAGGTGGAGGATGCCATTATGGATGGGATGGGTATGAACCGTCAGCAGCCATATGCCCATTGGATTAGTTGGTTGTTGGCTTGCTTGGGAGCTCAGCGGCACATATCCATTTATGAGAGCTCCAAGACGTGCTTCAAGTTCTATAGGCCCTCAATGCCTAATGATGCTAGGAGAGGAGCTAGAGGGGTTCGGCGTGCACATGTTGAGCTTGAAGAGAGAGCTATTGCACAGGCAGCCATGGATGAGGCCGAGCGAGAGGATCAGTTACTTGTAGCTGCTGAGGCTCCTCTTCCACACTACCTTGCCACAGATTCTAATTACTCCGATGAGGACGATGACTACACTCCTTTAGAGCCCATTTTCAAAGTTCGTCGTGCTCATGATGATGAGGCAAGTGGTTCTTTTCTTCCAGGATAGCATGAGCCAGCGCCAGAGCTGACAGTTCCTACAGTGACAGCTGCTTAGGTCACTCAGCCTGACACGCTCACAACTATACTCTAGTCTATGACAGTTGCACAACGGGCGAGTGAGGAGAGGATGGTGCGAGCTGAGGAGAGGATGGTACAGATGAAGTCTCAGATATCCCTTCATCTTGAGACCCAGCAGGTCATTCTTGAGGGTATGAGACAGTAGTAGGAGGCTCAGAGGCAGCAGATCCTACAACAGCAGATGATTAACTCTCAGATGTTCACTTTTCTCTCTGGATGCCTAGGACAGTTGTATCATCACACCGGGCTGGAGCCACTCCCACTTCCTAGTACTCAGTAGCTCCAGCATGATCCCACAGCTCCTACTCCTCCGATTGGTGGTTTCATGTAGACTCCCTTGGTCACTGACCCAGTCTTACCTCTTCTGCAGACAAGGATGTTTTCACTACCACATACCACAGCTCCACTTTTGTCAGAGGAGACACTGCAACCTTCTCTCCTAGCGCCGAGGTCCAGTTCTCTTCTTCCACACTTTGTGACACCTCGGTCCGAGGGGCTTGACGAGCCGGATGCCGCTCTTTGCTGTCAGTCAGCAGGTTCGCATAGAGATGGCTTCTGAGGTTGAGAGGACAGTTTCCTCTCCTTTGCTCGTGGGTGTGCCCGCTTCCGCTCGTGCTAATCCAGCTCTTCCCGAGAGTTTTCCCATCGATTCTGGCTTCAGCTCTGACGCCAACGTCTCGACACACGTTGTTGAGCCATCCAGATCTGCAGCTTCTGCCTCACCGCCTAAGGGGGAGTAGAGATAGGGGGAGCTTGGGGGGTGTTTGTTGGTTCTTTTATGGATCTTCATGTAATAGACAAGTCGTTTGGCTTTTGTGCGTGTTGGATTGTTGACATGTGTACTCATGTGTGTGGTTACCTTTATGTTATTGCTTGTATGCTTGTTTACCTTCTCCTTATCTTGTCATGCATTTTGTTATTGAGTTGTGCTTTAATTTAAAAGCTAAGAACCTTTCTAGAACTAAATGTCACAAGGAGATGAAGGACACTTAGTTCTAATTTTTCTCTCTCTTCCCTCCTCTCTCTCTCCTAGTTATAGATCTAGATGACAAGCAAATGAAGCTAAATATGATGGATAGAAGTTCAAAAAGAAGGTTGGAATGGCACAAACTCACCTTATATAGCCACCTCCTCCAAGGAAATCAAGAGCAAAGCCTCCCCCCTTAGATTTGGTGTTTTTGGACTTTTCCTGAGCTCCTGTCAGGCAAGCACCAAAATAGAAGGTTAGCTGGGGGAGGAAGATGAATAGGAACATTTATACTATGCTCTGTGCTGACGGGCAACATAATCCCACCGCTAGCATAGTGGCTCTTTGTGCTGGCGGGCAACACAAGCACCCGCCAGCACAGGTCACCCCATCTGTGCTGGCGGTGGGCTTATGTCGCCCGCTAGCACAGTGCGCGTTGCGTGGGCCATTTCTGAGTTTGGGCCCATTTGAGGTACACGCGCGGCATGCGGTCGCATAGCAGCGTTTTAGTCTCACCTCACTTTTGCACGGGGAGAAACACTTGCTTAAATACTCGGTCACCGGCGCCTCTCTCGAACTCATGTTGTCCTCCGTATCCTCCCCTTGTAGCTTGGGCCGCAACGTCTCGTGCAACTGCGACTGGTTTGTGGGCCACAATGCTCGTAGTGCTACGCACGCTCGCAAGTAGGCCCTGGATCGAACGCGTTGCACAAGTTCGTGTGCGAGGCCAAATTTTTTTTCTCCTGGTGACTTTAGTGGGCCCCACTACCATCAGTGCTGGCAGTTTTTTCCGAGCACCAAAATGGAAGGTTGGCTGGGGGAGAAAGATGAACAGGAACATTTATACTGTGCTTTGTGCTGGCGGGTGACATAAGCCAACCACCAACACAGTGGCTCTATGTGCTGGCGGTGGGCTTATGTCGCCCGCCAGCATAGATGGGGTGACCTGTGCTGGCTGGCGCTTGCGTCGCCCGCCACCACAGTGCCTACTATGCTGGCAGGCGCTCCCCCCCCCCCGGCTCGATGATTCTCTGTGCTGGCGGGTGCCAATCGCGTTCGCCAGCATGCTAATTTCCCTATGGCTGCACAAATCGTTTCTAGCGTAGTGACGCTCCGACGCTCGTATATATGCCCCCCTATGCTGGGGACGAGCGAGACTGTACCGCAGGGGAGGGCTGGCCGGCCGACCGGCCAATAGGCAGGCGAAGTTCTCACCACCACCGCATCTCGATATGTTTGCCAACTTCAGTTGGTGCTTGCGGCCTGCCGACCGGCCGACCGGCTGAGGTTGGTGGAATGGGCTAGAGGGTGGGTGCAGCCGGCAAGGCTTGCTGCCATCTACTACAATGGACTCAAGAAAGGACAATAAGAAATTTGCCGTGATTATTATTGGAAGGAAAGAACAAAAGCCAACTGTATGGAAAAAAATATGAAACAATGGTAGTACCATTGGTGGCTACCATAGGGCATCCTAGCTTCTATGGTGCGGGTGAGAAAGAACCAACGTTAGCCACACACGAGTAAACCACCAACAAAATGCCACGGCACGCTGCGAGGGAACGAGAAGACAGCACGAAGGACGATAAAAAAGCCCTCTTCGGAGCACCACACCCAGGCATGTGGACCCTTATACAAGTATATAATACATTTCTAGGTTTCTATCTATCCTTATCCTCCCGCAGTCCACTCTCGCACATCCGCCCTCGCCCCTCGCTCCCCGCCGGCTGCCCCCTGTCGCCGCGGGCACCAACCATGGCTGCCAACCTCCGCCGCCTCGCCTCGACGTCCACATCCACCCTCTCTCGCCAGCCCCAGCCTCCTGGTCCTCCGCCCGCTCTCCTCCTCCGCCTCGCGCTCTCCAATTCCGCCCCCTTCGCAACGGATCCGCCGGCGCCCGCCAGGAAGGTGGAGGGAGAGGAAGCCGCGGGAGACAAGGGCGCTACCGACGCTGACGAGGGGAAGGCGGCAGCAGCGGCAGAGGAGCGGCATGCACGTGAACAAGGCCACCGGCGAGATCGGCGGCCCGCGCGGCCCAAGCCCACGCGGTACGGCGACTGGGAGCGTGGAGGCTGAACCACGTGAGGTGAGATCGTGGGCAGCGGGTTACGTGTGTTGTGCTGTTGGATTTGCTCTATGATATGATGCTAGTCGTTTTAGTAATCTGTACAAGGATGGTGTGATATATAATACTGTTAAAAATGTGTTTTGCTTTGTCCTATAGGGAATGAATAAAATGAGTTGATAGCATTCAATTCATAATGTTCAGGGCAGTTATACCTTATGTTGTAGTAAGGGAGCATGGGATATGTTGTTCGGCAATACCTAAGACACAATAATAAGATCAAAGCTGCTCTCAAGTACACCAGGAGACTAAGAGGGTGTTTGAATACACCTCCTAAACTTTAGTTACCTGCCATATCGGATGTTTGATACTAATTAGGAGTATTAAATATAGTCTAATTACAAAACTAATTGCACAAATGAAGTCTAATTCGTAAGACGAATCTATTAAGCCTAATTAGTTCATGATTTAACAATGTGGTGCTACAGTAACCATTTGCTAATGATGGATTAATTAGGCTTAATAGATTCGTCTTGCGAATTAATATAGAGGTTCTGCAATTAGTTTTATAATTAGCTCACGTTAAGTTCTCCTAATTAGCATCCGAACATCCGATGTGACCCTCCTAAAATTTAGCACCTCGTATCCAAACACCCCCGAAAGTGATATATACAGTCACAGCAACAACCAAATAATAATAACCACTCAGCATTCAACATAATTAGCTCCTTCAGGTGAAACGAACTAACATAGGCCATAGCGATGATCTTATGACCTCAAGGAAGCGCAGCTGGTCAGAAGGGAAATCAGCAATTTATTATGAAATTTTCTAATCATTCAGATGTGAGGACTGGGCGATGATGTCTTGGATGCCAAAGAGGCTATATAATCTGCAGCTTCATAAAGCTCCTTCCTCCTCTGAGCAATCGTTGCTTCCATGAACTCTTTATGCTCAGCGATGGATTCAAGAAGTTGCAGCAACTCGGTAGCAGCTGCCTGAGTTTCTTCATCATTTTTTAGTATTGCATCTTGAAGCCTCTTCTCTGAATTCTATCAAATCAAATAGAATTTATTTTAAATTATCTGATAGTGAATGTGTTAAGCTAATAAAAGAACACATCTTAAGTAATTAACAAAACAAATACTCCCTCCATCCCATCATTAAGCATTCAAAACTTGTCTCAAATATAGCTGCATTTTGAGTTCCCAACCCATCTTTTACATGTGAACAGACAAAAATACCCTTCCACCCCCTAAATCCATCTTCCCGCATCACTTAAAATGGATTAGGTGATGGGCGTTAATTTTGTTCCACAACTAATTTGGCTGCAAGTTTTTACACGGTGACAAAAAAAAAATGCATGTCAGTCGCCTTTTTGCATGGACCTCACAATTTAGTTGGCGTTGAATCTGGCAACAAATGAACCAGAATTGGCAAGAGCTAATTGTTAGCCTGATGCATATCTAGTGCCAGTGTAACGGAAATTAAAAGGAACGTAGGCAGAAACATAGCGTCATATGTACAGGCATGCAAAGCGGCTAGAGCGGACAATAAATCAGCACGTAATTAGTGCATAAGCAGCTGTAGAAATCAATCAAGGGTAATTTAGTATTTTCTTCAGTCTTCTTAATGTCTGAAAGTTCCTAAATGTAGCTATATTTTGGGGCGGAGGGAGTATGATAAGTACTTTCAAAAATTTGTCTGCCTCCTTTTCCACCGACCTCATCGCATTGTACTTTTTCTCCAACTCATCTTTCATGCGTCTAGCCTCAGCTGTGCGTCTTGAGTCATCATTTGTGATTTCACCATCCAGCAAATTCAAACGAGCAACCATCTAGACAACAGCAAATACAAGAACAACTTGAGATGTATGGTAAAGCCAGGGCCAAGATCTTCTCCATAAAATAATTGTTTAGGATTACCATGAAAACAGACTGGGACAAGGAATTCAAGAACACTAAATAAAGGATGCAAGCCAGAGTAACATAAGTGATGAAATGCTACAACACGGGGGCAAAACAGAAATAAAACCCATTTTCTAATATTTGACAACTGCTCCAACACTTGACTGATTGGCATAGTCATCATTTTATTTCTCTGACTCTGTGAATTAGATAGTCTCCAAGATACTCATTAACCATGCATACATAAAAGTTGCAATGCAGTTCTTTCAGACACCGCGCGGCTCACTTTGTTTTGCCGGTAGTATAAATTCAATTCAGATAAAGGGTGGAAGGACATACACATACATGCTAAAAGATAAATCATGCCTTGCTCTTACAAAAAGAACTGATCTTTACAAAAGACATAGATTAGATAGCCCTCAAGTCTAATCACAACACATCAGTATAGTCCACCAGACGAATTAAATCTGATTTACAATAACAGAAAAATTGAATTTTCATAAGTCAAATCCATTCATTCTGAACAACGTGATGAGTTATATCATTTGGTCAATAGTGGTAATTATTTCAGAAAAAGAATAACAAATCAAAGAGTAGCAAGCTAATTTCAGATCACATTCATTCTGAACTACAAAATGCAATGTACTGTTTGTAAGGAGGGACTTACCTTGTCATGTTTAGCCTGGAGAGTGGAAATATTACTCTTTTCCTCCAGGATTTTAGCACTTCCTTGCAACTGCTTCCATTGTTTCTGTTCTTGTAATTAACGAGGATGCAGTACCCAAATAGATGCACCAGTTCAATATAGCAGCACGAAATTGAAGAATCTAAGGCACCAATGCAAGCAAAGGCGATCGAGATTCTCTGAACATTCTGAATTGAACGCTGCCAACTCATTTTATTCATTCCCCAGAGGACAAAGCAAAACGCATTTTTAGCAGTATTATATATCACACCATCCTTACACAGATTACTAAAACGACTAGCATCATATCATAGAGCAAATCCAACAGCACAACACACGCAACCCGCTGCCCACGATCTCACCTCGCGGGGTGCACGGCGGGGCAGTTCAGAAATCGGAGCAGCGGCCGCCGCGCTCCCAGTCGCCGTACCGCGTCGGCTCGGGCCCGCGCGGGCCGCCGATCTCGCCGGTAGCCTTGTTCACGTGCATGCCGCTATCGTTATCCTCCTCCTCTGCCGCCGCCGCCGCCTTCCCCTCGCCAGCGTCGGCAGCGCCCTTGTCTCCCGCGGCTTCCTCTCCCTCCGCCTTCCTGGCGGCCTCCGGCGCCGGCGGATCCGTCGCGGAGGGGGCGGAACTGAAGAGCGCGAGGCGGAGGAGGAGGGCGGGCGGAGGATCAGGAGGCTGGGGCCGGCGGGAGAGGGCGGACGCCGACGCCGAGGCGAGGCGGCGGAGGTTGGCGGCCATGGTTGGTGCCCGCGGCGACTGGGGGCGGGCGGCGGGGAGCGAGGGGCGAGGGCGGGCGGCGGGGGGGCGGGCGTGCGAGAGTGGACTGCGGGAGGATAAGGATTGATAGGAACTAGAAATGTATTATATTGGGCCCACATGTCACGTCTCCTCCCTCTCCGTCCCCGTCCCCCTCCATCTCCTCCACCCCACGGTTCGGCTACCCGGCGGCGCGTCGTGCTCTGCGCTGGTTCCTGCGGCAGCGGCGGCGCGCGCGGGCGGATGGCGCTGTTCCGGCGGCTGTTCTACCGGCGGCCGCCCGACGGGCTCGTCGAGATCTCCGGTAACATCCTCGGTGCGTGCCCTTTCTCGGCCCGGTACTCGGCAATCTTGCTATTTTAGCTGGGTGCGTTTGTGCGAACCTGCTCGCTCGCTCGCTCTGGGGCTGGGCTTGTTGGACCTGTTCGTCGGGGGCTTCTTGGAAGTAACGCGTGCCACGGCACCGAGAATCCTGCCCACACAAGCCACTTCGCACGCACCTGTTCTCGCTTTATTCCCCATTTCTCGAGGGGGGAAATTATGTAAAAAAAAAAGAAGAGTGCGTTTATTTTGATCTCGAGGCGGGGATTTGCCTGGGGAGTGGAGATAGCTTTGCCCAGACTTTGTGGCTTTGTGCCGGTGGGTTCGGTTCATGCTTTGACTTGCGGAAAGGCCGTTGCTTAGCTGTTGCTAAACTATGCGCTTGACCAAAATAGGGGCACGGAAATTGACCAGAGTAGTTGGCTACCGCGTTGCCATTGTCTCTCTTTTTTTTATATGAACTATCATATCTCCATTTTGAAGTGAAACTGTTTTAGTTGGGTGTGATTGTTTTCAACAGCAGTTAGTTCAGTTCATGGGATTTAGCATTTATATGATACTAAATTAAGTTTTCTATGCTTGGTGGATGGGATGGACCCAATTGTCGGATCGGAGAGTGGATGGGATCAGATGCACATTTGCTCATTTATGTGAAAAATGGCAACCGTTGAGGCTTACATTCTCATATTAGTGCGAAATATGTATTTAAAGATAATATATCATGCCATTATTTGATCTTACTGTGTTTGTGGGGAAGTGATTTTATCGAATTGTTGACAAGTGTCACCTTGATGTTGTTGTTCAGGCTTTTTTTAGACGAACCTGTTGTTCAGACTTCATCCACTACCTTATCAATTTGATTTGAATTTTTTCATGACTTCTTCTGATAAAACTAATTGTCCAAAACTAGGTTCATTTCCCCCATTTATCATCCACCTGTGCAGCTTAGGTAGTACCTATTACATTTCCTTTTCTCAAGTATACATTGATGTTTCATTGTCTAAGTCGACGCTACTTCAAATTGAACTTTATTCCCAACATTCTTATGCAAATATTCTGGTCATCCTTTGTACATTATTTGTAATCATACTGTTTAATAACGAAAATAGCATTTGTTCTCTGTTTCTGATGCTGACTATTGATTGCTTCTTTACTTGCCAGTATTTGACCACTGCTTCTCCACGGATTTACTTGAAGAAGACAAGCTGATGCCATACATTGGAGGAATCTTAAAACAGCTACTTGGCAGCTACTCCATCGACTGATTCATGCTATTCAACTTTGAGGGAGGCAAGAAGGACAACCAAATTGCCAGCATTTACTCTTACTACGACATGAGTGTGATGGGTTATCCACGTAACTATGAAGGATGCCCCTTGCTCACCATGGAGATGATTCACCATTTCCTGAGGTCTAGTGAAAGCTGGCTCTCGTTAAGCCAGGACAATTTTCTGCTTATCCATTCAGAACATGGGGGGTGGCCAGTCCTTGCCTTTGCATTGGCAGCTCTACTGGTTTACCTCAAAAGGTGTAGTGATGAGAGGAAGGCTTTAGGGATGGATTGCAGACATGCACCAGATGGGCTAGCTGAGCTATTCTCACCAATTGACCCAGTGCCTTCTCAGCTGAGATACTTGAATTATGTGTCAAAAAGGCACACATCACCAGAATTGTGGCCTCCGGTTGACAAAATGCTGAATTTGAATTGTATAATAATCAGGAAGGTACCGAATTTTTATGGGCAAGGGGATGTAGACCAATATTCTGGATTTATGGCCTAGATCCCCTTGCACCTAATGACAGGGCTACTAAAGTTCTTTTTTCGATCAGAAAGACAAGTGTTTTTCTCCAGCTTTATACACAGTTATAATTTTGTTTGGTTATCAACTATCATGAACCGCATATTAGTATTTATGGCATGTCTGTGGTGTTTGTCCATAATGCTTTGGCTCAATTGTTTAATGTTTAAAATTGTACCGATCTATTTAAAATATACCATTGCAACCTTACAAGTTTAATTAAATTTATTTTCTATTGTTATGAATAAGTCCAAAGCTCAAATTTCGAAGTGCTTAATCTTACCTTTTTGTTATTTATTTTATCAGCCTCCCAATTTTTTCCCCCGAATTGTAGGATAGGTGCATATTTGATGTAAAACTATATATATGGTATCTTAAGACATTTTCAAGCCTGAAGTGATGAACTGATGCATATTAAACTGTTCTTGTTTGCAAATTCAGGAAGAATGTGAGATAATCGAGGTTAATGTTCATTGTCCTGTGCAAGGAGACATTGTAATTGAGTGCATCAGCCTGGATGAGGACTTTGAACATGAAGTTATGGTGTTCAGAGCCATGTTTAGCACAGCTTTTATTGAAGACAATCTGTTGGTGCTTGATAGGGACCAGATTGATATTCTATGGGACACAAAACACCGATTTCCTGTGGACTTCAGAGTTGAGGTAGTTGGATAATTCTTATATCTTATTGCATCAACTGCTCGTGCCATTTCACCTTTGTATACATTTACACATATTTTTCCTGATAATTGTAGGCTATATTTTCTGATATGGACATGAGTACAACAATTGGCAAATCTAAGTTATGAAGCGAGGAGAAAGAAAGCCTTGCAAAGGTTGATGATGCCTTCAGTCATCTGGATTTGTCAAGCAAAAAATGATCACATCACAAATCATGAACCAGACCAGAAGGGATTACACAATGAACATGATGGCTTTGATGCAATACCTCTAGAGGAAACAGAAACCAGCAACTCAGCAGCTGAACATAGCTTTGCTGGATAGCAGATCAGTTCAGATTCATCATATAGAACCAGCAGATAACCATTCTTCTACGCATTCTTTACCAGAAGCAGAAGCTCCTGGACCAAACTCTCAAGGAGATTAACTGTTCAAGGATACATCAGCACGGGATGAGCCAGAAGTGGATGGCACTAAGAATGAACCCAATTCAGAAACACCTAAAGATGCAGAAGCTGGTGGTGCTGGAGCTGCAGAATGGTCTGACAACAACTCAGATGTGTTCCCGTCAGATTCACCCTCAAGCAGTGCTCCTTCTAGCCCGCCAAAGTTCGACGAAGATATCCTGGAAGAAGCTGGAATGGTTGAAACTCGATCACAACCGACTGAACTGAAGATATAACGGGTGTGCCAATTCCTTCTACTGCAAATTGGGGCTCACCTGATCCAAGAATAAATGGATGATGGAGATGCCGAAAATGTACTTGAACAGATACGTTTACACAACACTATGGGAAAAAGATGGTCGGTCGGACCATAAGCATGTACAGTTCATTTTTCTCAAACATGTATGAAAGATTTAAGATATCTCCAAATTTTGTTGAAAGTGTGCGTACCGGAGTAGAACTTCAAATTCTTCCTACTATCCTTTATGGCAATCATGAATTCTTGATACTTCGGGGGTTGAGGCGCAACAAATCTGGAGAAAGTTTGGCGCTCATCATATCGGACTCTACTCGCAAAAAAAAAAATCATATCGAATCGGGAGAAAACGCTGGCGTGCTTGGCCAACACCGTGGGCGGCATGGAGGCGGCGGTGCGGTGTGAATGGCGGTGAGGTCAGACGCAATGCTGATCTCCGTTCACTCAGTCGCGGCGCGTCGCTTACCATGCCAAACGGCGCGTTGGGTCTATAAAGGCCCAACAACGAAGCCCACCCACTGGCCACACACGGCCCACTGGGTCCATAAATACCTGGGATCGCAGCTCCGAGTCCGACAAGCCCGCCACGCCCGCGCTGGGCTGTCTACAAAGCCCGCACTTTCCTCTCTCCCTCCCTCCACACAGACACGTGAGATGACACGAGGGCCACCTCCTCCAGATCACGTCAGCACCAAGCACCCTAGATCGCGACGATGCCCACCATAACCACAGGCTGCCGTCCCGGCGGCGGCGGCGCGCGGAGCGTGGCGCCGCACAGTGGCTCAGAGATGGCGGCGTCGGCGGAGGATCCCGAGGAGCGCAAGCGCAGGAGGGTTAGGAAGAGCATCCTACGTCCTGTTCGGCTGGACTTATAAGCCGGCTGAAAAGCTGAAACGGCTGATTTGTTGTGAGAGAAAAATACTGTTCGATGGCTGATAAGCTGAAGCGGACAAGCTCCTAATTAATCGCCGTCGCTGCGTCCTTGTTCTTCGTCGTGCTCCTGCTCTGTAGCCTCTTCATCCCCGGCCTCCCCTGGTGCCGGAGGGCCAGGGAAAGGTTCTTCACGCTGGATATCGCCGGCGTCTGCGTCTTGATGGTCGTCTTCGGCTTCGACTTCGGTTACGTAACACAGTTCGTGTCGTGATGGTTCTGTAGCTTCCTCGTGCGCGTGGACAAGCCGGGAGCCTAGAAACGTGCCGAATCCTATTTGTAATTCACAAATTCACAATGTCTCAGTGAAAAATTAATTAGCTTTTATACTCATCGAAGACTCCAACTTAGGTGGACAAGTTTTACCGAACCTCAAACAACCATTTTAAAATTCGGATCCGTCAAATGTACATGACAGATTTTAGGCATGTATAGATTTGGGAGCAATAAATGTGGTACAGGATAACTTCAGATTTTTGTCATTGTATGGTAACAAGGCCCTATTAATGTAGTTGTGACGCTAGCTTCACAAATCTTGTATGCAAACGCTCGTATATATTAATAATATATGTTCAGGTTGGCATATCTAGCCTGCCGTAGTTCTTCTAAAAAAAGTTGTGACATAGCCGAGTGGGCCCGTGACAAGCGTATTAGTATATACGTGTCGCAAGGACAAATATTGGGCATATAAAATTATAAACATTACACGAACCGAACTTGTATTTTTCTATTTTTTCATAATAAACTATTCAGGTAATGACCACAGACATCAAACAAAAACGCCACAATAAATCACATATACACAAGTTCCTGGCTCGTGAAAAAGATCATTGACATAAATAGCTTTGGTCCTTGGGCCCACAGTCGGCGTCTCCAATAGTATAAGTTTATAAGTTAGTTGATAGCTCATAGTTGATGTGGGTCCCGTGTACATGCACTACTATAAAAATGACCTCTCGTCCTTAGGTTTAGTACCGGTCACTTTTGGACCTACCGGATCCAAGTTTGGAATCCCCCGGAGGCCCTCTAGTACCGGGTGGGGACTCCACCTCGTACTAGAGGGTGACCTCTACTACCGGTTGGGGCCTCCACCTGGTACTAAGGATGTAGTACCAGGTGGAGGCTCCAACCCGTACTAGACCGGATGGAGCCCCCATCCGGTACTAGAACCCCTGTCCTCGCGCGCCCACCTCCTCTTTCTCTATCACTTGACACACTCTCTCACCCGCACCCCCCTCCTCGCTTCTTATCCTCTCATTCATCTCCTCTATCTCCTCACACTCCATCTCACCCGCTCACACTTCATCTCCTCCTCCCCTCCTCTAGATCTGCCTCCCTCCCCTCCCCCCTCCGCTCACCCCTCACCGGCGGTGCTTTCTCTCTTCGGCTCTCGCATCGCCTCATGTGCACGATCAAAAAAGGGAAGGGTGTGCGTGAAAGAAAGGTTGGCTCCTATCTGGTATCCACCTTCTGCAAGTAGATAAAAGATGAAACTTTCCAGGCTCATCTTGTCCCCTTCCTCATCTTCTTCCTAACGCCGCAGTCGCCTCCTCCTCCTCCTCCACCCCGCCCAAATTCCTCAGAAATTTATGTGATGCTTTATCCGATGCTCCCATCGGATCATCCGGTGCCACTACTCACGTCACGTAACCATTGAATCCCCTTGATATCATTGCTCCGATGCTTTCTCCGATAGGGCTGACAGATCATCCAGTACTGAAGCGATTCTAGCCAAAACCTTCTGTTTGATTTCAAAGTAAATTTGCTTCGTCCGACGGTCAACTACGTAGGGCGTCAGAACATCCGGTGCTATAGGGTTTCCTCTGCCTCCTTAGCAAATTGCTCCGACGCTTGTAAAATGACCTCCATCGGATCATCCGGTGCACTCGAGATTTTTCCTATTTTTCCCGTTGTACCAATTGCTCCGATGGTTAGTCCGACGCTTGCTTTGGTGAGCCATCGGAACATCCGATGGTGCATTTTTCCTTCTAACTTGTTCAAAACAAGCACCAAAGATACCGTCATCTTAATTATTACATGAAAATATCCGTGCAATTAAGGTTGTTTATGACACGGAGCTCCACTCTTGCATTTGTCTAGGGCTTCTTTAGCATAGCTCTAGCTCTAACAAACTTTTTTTAGAGCCAGTCATTCCTAGTTCCAAGAAATTCTTGGATCTAAAGTGTTGTCAGCACATTAAATCTATTTGGTTGAATAATATTGTTCTTATTCTGTATTAAACATTTATTTATCTTTAAACCTATCCACTTGGGTTAGTGTAATCAACTCAACATGGACTTCAGTGGTAGACGACGTGTTCATCAACAATATTGTTCTTGTGATGACTTCACCAAAATCAAGAGCTGCCAGCCCGTTCTCCTGGACACTTCCATGGGTAGGGCTCACGTGAGTTCATAAGGGTGCATTTGCAAACATACATATGAGCGACTACTTCTGTGTTAGAAGCGTCATACGGCATACCACGGCCTATGGCAACAAGGCTATGGGCACAGAAGCAAATGGAGGAAGCCAGAGGAAGGGTGGATGACAATGAAACTCAATAGCGATGCTGCTTTCTGACCTGGTACTGCCAATGGTGGCAAGGCAAGGGATTTGTTCTCAGATACATGATGGTGACGTCATCATTGGAGGTGCAGGAGACCTCTCATATGTTGCCGAGTCGTTTGAGGCAGAAAATATTACCTTGTACGGAAGCAACCAAAGCAGCACCGCGAGCGGGAGCACAAAGGATTGTGGTCGAGGTTGATGCTGTTAACGTTGCAGCAGCGTTGAAGACCACAACCTAAGATAGCCCATGTACCCTCATGCTTAACATTTTATTCAGGTTTATGTTCCATCCTGCCTACACCATGATAGCACATGTACTCTCATGCTTCAGGCTACAGACCACACCATGATCAAATGTGACTGTATCAGCAAACTTTGAACTTTAGACTTCAGCAGCCAGAGGACTCTCATGCTTCAGGCTACAGACCATAAGATCATCAAATAAGACTATATAAGTAAACTCCGAACTTCAGACTTCACCATGCATCGAAGACGGGTTTGCCGGCCGTATGCTGGCCCTTGCCCAGATATGCCATTGCAGACAGAGCATAGCTAAATATATCCAACTGATGAATGATCCCAATAAGAAAATCGATACATGTCGCCACTACAGTTTCTTTTTGAAAGGCGTCACCACTACAGTCTCAACTATCAATAGGCTTCAGTTGCCTGAATCCGAAACACATGAGAGTAACCCCAATTCGCCCCACCAAAAGCAAACAACACAGTAGCCCTAACCCATCAACATAAGGCTCAACCATGAATAGCTCTGTGCGAGTGAAATCAATTGAGAAAAAAAAATTGACTAGGAATACAATTTAACGAGGCACAAACCGGAGCAAGGAATTTTTTGCCCTTCTCTCATTTGAAATTCAAGAAGTCATAGTGATCTGCTCTGCATCCCATTGTTTCTGTTCTTGTAATTAACGAGGATGCAGTAACCAAATAGCTGCACCAGTTCAATATAGCAGCACGAAATTGGAGAATCTAAGGCACCAATGCAAGCAAAGGCGATCGAGATGCTCTGAACATTCTGAATTGAATGATGTCAACTCATTTTATTCATTCCCCAGAGGACAAAGCAAAACACATTTTTAACAGTATTATAAGGGTGTTTGGATACACCTCCTAAAGTTTAGTACCCGTCACATCGGATGTTTGGATACTAATTAGGAGTAAACATAGGCTATTTACAAAACCTATTGTACATATGGAGTCTAATTCGTAAGACGAATCTATTAAGCCTAATTAGTCCATAATTTGATAATGTGCTGCTACAGTAAACATGCGCTAATTATTGATTAATTAGGCTCAATAGATTCATCTCGCGAATTAGTATAGGGGTTCTGCAATCAGTTTTATAATTAGCTCATATTTAGTCCTTCTAATTAGCATCCGAACATCTGATGTGACACTCCTAAAATTTAGCACCTCGTATCCAAACACCCCCTATATATCACACCATCCTTGCACAGATTACTAAAACGACTAGCATCATATCATAGAGCAAATCCAAACGCACAACACACGTAACCCGCTGCCCACGATCTCACCTCGCAGGGTTCATGGCGGGGCAGTTCAGAAATCGGAGCAGCGGCCGCCGCGCTCCCAGTCGCCATCTTGCACGGGCTCGGGCCCACGCGGGGCGCCGATCTCGCCGGTGGCCTTGTTCACATGCACGCCGCTGTCGTTATCCTCCTTCTCTACCGCCGCCTCCGCCTTCCCCTCGCTGGAGCCCTTGTCTCCCGCGGCTTCCTCTCCCTTCGCCTTCCTGGCGACCTCCAGCGCCGGCGGATCCGTCGCCGAGGGGCGGAACTGGAGAGCTTGAGGTGGAGGAGGAGGGAGGGCGGAGGACTAGGAGGCTGGGGCTGGCAGGAGAGGACGGACGCGGATGTCGAGGCGAGGCGGCAGAGGTTGGCGGCCATGGTTTTGGCTTGGTTTCGCTGTCGTGTGGCGGCGAGCAGTGCGGTGCTTTCTCTCTCCGGCTCTCGTGGCGCATCGTGTGTGCAATCGAAAAGGGGAAGGGGGTGCGTGAAAGAAAGGTTGGCTCCTAACCTAGCGGCCTTTCTCGACCCGCCGCCAGCCACCGCCAACCGGCTGTCCGGCCTTGCCCGGCCGCCGGCGCTCCCACGCCACCTTGCCTCTGCTGGCGGCCGCACCACCACCATCGCCGGACCTGCCTTAACCCCCCCTCCCCGACCTCGTTTTCTAAGTCCGACAGCCATTGAAGCCCCCCCGAAACCCCGAACCCTAACCTCCGCCACCCGCCACCTGCCCTCGCCGACCTCGGCCACCACCGGTCACTCCTGCCCACCACCCACCCCTCCACCTAGCTCGCACCCCCTAGCCCCCTCCGCGTTGACGCGTGAACGTCGGGGGAGACGATGGTGAGGATGGAGGAGATCGTGCGGCCCACAACAGCCACACGAATCTCCAACAATAGAAGGTGAAGCTTCTATCCACCTTCCGAAAGATGGATAGGTTTTCCGTGAAAGGAATGGTGACCCGACCTCTTTCTAGTCCAGTCCGAGCGACGTGCTCAGTTCTACTCGACCCATTACGAAACGGGCTTCGGGGGCCGTGGATGGTGATCCTCCTGTCGCTTGGGCTCACTACGAAGAAGAGCCTGCCAAAGCCTAATTGGCCAAAACGTTCTCCTCTCCTGTTAAAAAAGAAAAAAAGAACAAAACGTGTGTCATTGTAAGCCAAATAGATGCATTTGCCTTCAAATCCATCAGTTTCTTTGGAGAACAAGGTTAGTTTCGTAAAAATCCATTGGGTTTCACTTTCAACGCACGTTTGAAATGGCACCACCAGATGCTACCCACGTAGACACATTCACACATAAGTTGCTGGTCCGGCTGGTCCTCATGACCGTTCCTCGTACTAGGTAGGACATCGGGATCACCGGATCGGATGGGTGTTTCGGGAAGCGGGAAAAACCGGGGCGGTGAGGATAAACCCAGCGGCGGCCGCGGCCGCCCAAACCCAGGGCAGTGTCACACGGAGACGGGGACAGCCAGCCAGGCGCCGTGGCAGCCCGTGCAGAGCACCTAGCCGCGGGCTTCTCCCCCTGTTTTAAAGCAGGCCTCTCCCCTCAGCCCCTTCTCATCGTCATCGCCATCGATAGCAGCATCCAATTCTTGTGCGACCCGCTCCGCTCCCCCCCAACAACAATTCGTCCAGCGATCCTCGTGCTCAGTTCTCCAGCATGGCATCCGCCGCTCCCCCCGCCACCGCCGCCGCCGGAGCCGGGCGCCGCATCGTGGTGGCCGTGGACGAGGGCGAGGAGAGCGTGCACGCGCTCACCTGGTGCCTCGCCAACGTCGTCTCCCCGGCGGGCGGCGACACGCTCGTCCTCGTGCACGCGCGCCGCTCGCGCCCCGTCTACGCCGCCATGGACAGCGCAGGTAGGTATCGCTACCGCATCAGTTGGTAGGTTGCGTGCGCGTTGTTTTTCCAGGCTCACCGTAACAAGTTGCGACGCGCTGCTGCACGCAGGGTACATCATGACCTCGGACGTGCTGGCGAGCGTTGAGAGGCACGCCACCGCCGTCTCGGCGGCGGCCGTCGACAAGGCAAAGCGCATCTGCGCCGAGCACCCGCACCTGGCGGTCGAGACGCTGGTGGAGAGCGGGGACCCGCGGGACGTCATCTGCGACGCCACCGACAAGGTGGGCGCCGACCTGCTCGTCATGGGCAGCCATGGATACGGCTTCATCCAGAGGTATCAACCGGTCCTTTTCATCTCATTACTAGGAGTACAAGCATCCACCCATCTCAATGACGCGAGTGCGACGCGATGGCCACTGGCTGGATGAGGATCAGAGTCCAGGAGACAGCCATTGCTTACCGTCACAACTCACGTCCAATTCCAATTTTGACATTTCTCCTGCCGTCGCTTATGATCTGGGTGCGAATGATTGTGCTGTGACATTGCAGGGCGTTCCTGGGCAGCGTCAGCAACCACTGCGCGCAGAACTGCAAGTGCCCGGTCCTCATCGTCAAGAGGCCTAAGGAGTAGTAGAATGACATCCTTGCAATGCAATGCTGCAGCTTGCGAGCCTGTGGCATCAACTATATGTAAATATATATTTTTTCTCTTCACATGCCACTGGTTTCTTGTTCAAGAACATGATCCGAGCGCTTCAGCTTTCTGTCAGTTGTTGTGCTGCATATTCTCTTCTGGAATCTGAGCGCAAAGTGGTTACTCTCCAGCCGCATTGCAGCTGGAGATGCAGCATCTCCAAGATACTGTTTCTTCTAACACGATAACTTCAAACGCTGCTCAACCGCATTTTACAGCTCTAGCCCACCCCACTCCTCTGAAACCTGTTTCATTTCAGATTTCACTTCGTTTGCTAATGGCTGACATAGTGGCGTCAGTGTATTCACTCTCACCTCATAACGTAGTATGGGTTCTCACCTTGTTTTCGTATAATCGCAGCTCTTCTGCCTGATTCATTTCGAAACATGAGTGAAAAGAAGACTACTCGAACCCACAAATTAGAGATTTTGATTTTATTTTATTTTCTTTAGGTTCGTTGTTTTTAGTATACAGCCAATGCTTTATTAACAGTTGAAATGCATCTCTTAAATTCCCGCTCTCAGCCCGGTCCATCAACAGTTCGAGACCCAGCCCAGCAAACCCGTTCTAAAAAACCCGTATCTCGCGCCCACACCAACCCCCTCCAAACCACGCAAAAAAAATTTCGGCAGGCGCATCACATCGATTAATCTCGAGTATTTTTTTTTTCAATTCTCCGATAAGGTAGCTTCCTCCGTCGACCACCTCGCCCGAACTCGCACCCGCCGCACCCACTCCCTCCCACACCCACCGCCACCAACCTCCACATGTGCACACGCGCCATCCTCCCGTGCACCACCGATATATCTTCCCGCGCCCCCTTCTTCCCTCCACCACCACGCTTCCCACCCCATCATCCCCTCCGCCTCCGCCCTCGTCCCTTCCTCGCCGTCGCCACTCCCGCCTCCCCTTCCGCAGCCGCCATGGATCCCGTCGCCACATGGGGCCTGACCCCGCTCGCCGGCGCGGACCCGGAGATCTACGACCTCCTGGAGCGCGAGAAGCGGCGGCAGCGGCGGGGCATCGAGCTCATCGCCTCCGAGAATTTCACCTCCTTCGCCGTCATGGAGGCGCTCGGCTCCCCGCTCACCAACAAGTACTCCGAGGGCATGCCCGGCGCCCGCTACTACGGCGGCAACGACGTCATCGACGAGATCGAGAACCTCTGCCGCTCCCGCGCGCTCGCCGCCTTCCGCCTCGACCCGGCCGCCTGGGGCGTCAACGTGCAGCCCTACTCGGGCTCCCCCGCCAACTTCGCCGCCTACACCGCGCTGCTCAACCCGCACGACCGGATCATGGGCCTCGATCTCCCCTCCGGCGGACACCTCACCCACGGGTACTACACCGCCGGCGGCAAGAAGATCTCCGCCACCTCGATCTACTTCGAGAGCCTGCCGTACAAGGTGAGCGCCGCCACCGGGTACATCGACTACGAGAAGCTCGAGGAGAAGGCGCTCGACTTCCGCCCCAAGCTCATCATCTGCGGTGGCAGCGCGTACCCGAGGGATTGGGACTACGCCAGGCTCAGGGCCGTCGCCGACAAGGTCGGGGCGCTGCTGCTCTGCGACATGGCGCACATCAGCGGGCTTGTCGCCGCACAGGTACAATAATCTCTGATAAATTGTTCTCGATTAGCTAGTTGCTTTCATGAAATTTCATCTTGCATTCCCATTGAAACGGCAATTAGTTGGATCTGAGAGATGTGGTAGTCTGGATTCTATTTGCTATCTAGTCTAGGCAAATCAATTATTGTGGTTGTTGAATGAAACGCTGGATTATTTAATCCCATATTAGATCTCAGTGTTTTGCACGTTTACTGATTTTAAGATTTTTTTATATGGACGCTTGCTGTCTGTTGTTTTGTGCCTTGTCTTGTTTTTTAAGTAGTATAAATGTGCCTTGTAATCGTGAAATCAATGTTTTACCTGCTTTAGTTTGTCTGAATGTATTCCTTTGATGGTGATAGATCTGATATTCCATCTGTTTTCATGTTTTGGAGTATTCTCAGTGGATATGATCCTGCTTTAGTGGAATTGCACTCAGATACTCACCGAACCAATTGAAACCATTGCAGGAGTCTTCAATAGTTTGTACTCTTTTACGGCAATATATTAAAGAAGTAGTACATGGTTGTTCTTTTGCAAATTACATAGCGCGTCCTTGTGCACATTATTGCTAATCAAATTTGGGCTTATGTATGTCAAAATGTTTAAAGTCGTATTCATGCTTTTTTGGTCTACATTTGTCATGCAATGATCGTGCATATATAGGCAATCCACAGTAGAACCTCACAATCAATCTGCTGCCGCACAAGGCAGACATATTTCTAACTCATTGTACCCAACGGCTCCTTGCTTTAGTTAGACTTAGCTAATGCACTATTTGATGGCCATAATACAGAAGGTGATATTATTTGGCTAATGCAGTAATGCTTGCATATCATCATCCTTCTTTGAGTACTGGAGGAGACCTGAAGAGATTATTCACTACAAATGCTTAGTTTGAAAATTTTTGCCTTCCTCCATTTCAGGAAGCCGCAAATCCTTTTGAGTATTGTGATGTGGTTACCACTACCACACACAAGTCTCTACGTGGGCCAAGGGCTGGCATGATTTTCTACAGGAAAGGCCCTAAGCCCCCCAAGAAGGGCCAGCCTGAGGGTGCTCTGTATGACTATGAAGACAAGATTAACTTTGCGGTGTTCCCATCTCTGCAAGGTGGCCCTCACAATCACCAGATTGCGGCACTTGCCGTTGCTCTGCAGCAAACTATGACACCTGGCTTCAAGGCCTATGCAAAGCAAGTGAAGGCGAATGCTGTTGCCATTGGAAACTATCTCATGAGCAAGGGCTACAAGATGGTGACTGATGGAACTGAGAACCACCTTGTCCTCTGGGATCTCCGCCCTCTTGGCTTGACTGGTATACAAATTAGCAATCCAATCGGGCTTCATTTTATTTGGTACATATTATAACTTGTTCTAATGTTGGCTTATGTCTGCAGGAAACAAGGTTGAAAAGCTCTGTGACCTTTGCCACATCACATTGAACAAGAATGCTGTCTTCGGTGACAGCAGTGCATTGGCTCCGGGTGGTGTCCGCATTGGTTAGTAATATCAGATTTTTCATTAATTCTGCTATGGTACAACCCTCCATAAACGATTACATATGGCAGTTTGGAAAATTGGGGTGGTTGTTATTTGGTAGCCTCTCTTCTTAGCAAAGAGGTGATATGTCTATAAATATTTTAGGTGTGTTTACTTTGACCCTAGTGCCCATGGGTGGCAAGCCAAAATTTGGCTACTTTGACCAAATTTGGCCACCATTTGGTTGGGTGCCAAAATTTGGCTTTGCAACACTGTGGCCACCTAGTTCATTTTGGTGTCCAATAGGCCAAAATCTTGGCCACCAAATTGATGGCCCTGATTCTTGCATGCCAAAATTTGAATTCGCCTCCCCATAGCAAATTTGTTCCTAAGCCAAAACACCCCAAAATGGTTTCTCAAAGTGGTAAGCTTTCAATATTTTTGGACATTTGTCCGTGATGCATCAGATGCGGGATTCACACAACCTGTTTGTCCAAGTAACATATTTAAATTCTGCATTGCAAGTGTATTGTATTGGACCATTGTAGTACACTGTACACTGGTAACCATTGTCCAAATTCCATATGGAATATTCGGTACTTGTGCCCTTTTTTGATCCTTGTTCCATTGAAGGGTGACTATACTCTGCCAATTAATCATTCAATCTCTTTAACTAATTGCAGGTAGAATAATAGTTTTGGTTCTATTTCAGTATTTCACTTGACTCTTCTTCACACTTTCCTATACAAAAGCGGTGTAGCGCTTGCAAATGTAAATGAGTTGGTTGTCAAGATTCAAACCTTGCTTTGTTGGTATCAGAACTCCATGGCCTACATATGTATTCCAAGACCTGTGCTTGGACCAAGTCCAGTATCATCCTTCAGCTAATGCTTTACCCTGACAGTGCATGTTAACACTTAACACAGCTAAGAACTCAGCTGGAAACCAATGTCATACAATTAAATACTGCACCCATTCTTTAGCGTAGAACATTTGTTCATACGTACCTGATGCTACAAGTCTACAACTTTACTGGAATGCTTAAACAATATTTCTCATGTATTGTTGGTATGGTTTTCAGGTGCCCCCGCAATGACCTCGAGGGGTCTGGTGGAGAAAGACTTTGAGCAGATCGGCGAGTTCCTCCACCGGGCGGTGACCATCTGCCTGAGCATCCAGAAGGAGTACGGCAAGCTCCTCAAGGACTTCAACAAGGGCCTAGTGAACAACAAGGACATCGAGAACCTCAAGGCTGAGGTGGAGAAGTTTGCTGACTCCTTCGACATGCCTGGGTTCACGCTCGAGAGCATGAAGTACAAGGAGTAGATGCCTTCTCTGTGTGGCTAGGCAAGGCCCTCCAGTACTAAGGTCTTTCATCGCTGCGGCGTGGGTGCCATGGCGCCGGACCGCCATGCTCGTGAGGATGATGATGCATTCTGGATTTTGTCTACCCCGTCAGCAGGATAGGCTCATAAGCGCCCCCTGCATCCCTGGTTTGGTCGCCTTCCTCAGTTTTTCAGGTTTTCCTTCTAGGGATTGTTTCACTTGGAATCATATGGGAATGTCAATCAGGTGTTTGCCAATAATAATTCAGTGGTTTCTGCTCCCCTTGATCTCGTCATTACTTGTGTATTTTACTAGCTTGACTTAGGTGATACATTGTTTTGATTAAGTGATATTGTTATAACCAGCCCGCATGCGGGGGGGATTCAAGTTAGTATGCATATACCGGTTTCTTTGCAACCTAGCCAAATACCAGGTCTGGAGTTGGTGATGTCATATGCTAGAAGATGCCTCCCTTTTATGAAGTATGTATATGTATGACTTTTTCTTTGCAAGGGGACTCAAAATGTTCCTGCAGCAGTGGTAAAATACGTTTTCACTTAGTGGGTACTACAGATATTGCTGACTAATGCATGGCTTTAGGATTTGTACTTCTTAGTTTCGCAGGTCAAACTTGCAATCTTGGAAGGAGTTAATTTAATACAAATACAATTGCTGCTTCCATTTGTTTGAGCAACATATTGACATTGTGTAATGGACTTTGACTCCAATTTAGCAGTTCATTTTTTGATCTTGTGTGCTGATTTCTAAACAAAGTGCTGTTCTTTTTTTTTTATCTTTCTTTTGAGTATTTATTATCGTGTGTGTGGAGATTTACACGTCATGTACCTCAATTTTCCTCTCTTTTTTCTTTGTACTGCAGTCTGTGGGGTAGTTGGAGCTATTACACCATGTAATTTTCCATTAGCAATGGTAGCCCGAACAGTCTCACATTGGCAAAAATGTTAAAAACAAAATGGTAGCTAAGGCAGTACAATTTTTTTAAACATGGTCTTTGGGCAGGTTGGATCAGCTTTGGCCTGCGGCTGCACTGTTTGCCATTCCAATCTTATTTGAGTATTATTTCTTGTGCTTATATATTAATCGATGTGATAGTCAAAAGTCAGGGTTACTAACTATGGAGTAGAAACCAAAGAAACCAGTGATTCACGTTACTTCGGAGCTCATTTTCCATGCATTAGTTTTAAGGTTCTAGAGTGTAAGCAGCGGTATTCGACTAGCAATTTTTGTTAACCATAGAAGCTGGGTTATTGTTTCTAAACAATGCTAATTCATATGTCGCTCAAATAGAATTGCCTGCTACAAGGTCATGTGCTCGAAGTTGACAGTCAATTCCTTTCAGTCATTAGAGATTAGTTAAGACTTAATGTGAGCCTGCAGTTTATTGGTGGTATGCTCGAAGTGACTAATATTACTAGGCATATAGTTCTTACTCAGTGTGCCTTTTGTTTTCTCAGAGATAGCTGAACATGCAATTATCTTTGCATCCAATCAGTTATGTGCTCTGGTTTCCTGATGAGCCAACTGGGTTTTTGTGTTTCAGCTTCTGCTTCTTTGTGTTTCAGCCTACCATTTTAGTGCGCAAGTTCTGAAATGATTGGAGGTCACTGTTCCCGCAATGCTTAGATCTGCTTCGATATACCGCCATATCGGTCTCTATTTGTTCTGATTTAACTCATCCTTCTCTGAATGAACAAGCTACTTGATGCATCTTTTATACCTATCTTGTGAGACACTTCGATAGTACTTTCTGTAGTTGAAACTCAGTACTAAGTTGGATACTCCGAGACAAAAAAAGGTTGACCACCAACCAACCTCTGATCTGATAAACTAGATTCAGAAACCTGATAAAGTCATTTTTTTAGATCAAACCATACTGGCATTACTTTTCATGTGGCTGATACAAATATTGATGGCAATATCATTTGCCAAGAGAGTAATAGTCTGACTGCACCCATTCCAGGACCAGCCTGTATATATTTAGATTTTAGCCGGAGGTGTAGTACATCAAAATGCTTGATGCTTGTTATTGCATGATCATAGGCGCTCTCTTCCTTTTGGCTGCTGATGGTGTTAATGACGGTTAGCAGCAACGATGTTGCTGTCTACGTTTGGGAGTTATGTGGGTTCTCTAACATCATTGCTTGTGTGTTGATCTAGAGACCTGGTTGGTCTGCTTGCAAGTTTACAGGCATGTTCTTAGTTCCCTCCTGTCTTTACTTCTTTGTCTGAATGATGTATGAAACTTGTATGTATGGGGATACCTGACTTGAAAAAAGGAACTGCTTCTTATATTGTGATGAATAATTATGTTGCCAAAGAGCTTCTCAGTCATGTATAGCAGTAAAACACCCGGCGGAAAAAAAACTTACACACCTCTATGTTTTTTTTTTTGAAACGGAATATCACATTCTGTTCTGCGTGTTGAGCTACACACCTCTGTAATCTGTACAGCTTGTTCAGTTAACCGTAGTTCAACTTGAGTCCCACGGAACCACTGCGCGAAGAACCGTATGTTGCAAACGCCCGTGCTTATCCTGAGGCAAGGAGTACTGCAGCTTTCGAGCCTGTCTGTAGCATCATATATGCATATATGTACTTATTTCGTTCCAAATTACAATTCGTTTTGACTTTTATAGATACAATTTTTATTATGATATAATATATTTCGTTTTAATTTTTCTAGATACGTAACTTTTTATATATATATATATATATATATATATATATATATATATATATATGTATATGACATAGATACTATATGTCATATAGAAAAAGGCCGCGGGCTTGACGCCGGCGGCAACGATGGAAGCCGGTCGTCGGAGCACAGCGCTTGCAAACTGCGAGCCTGTGAGGCGAGGCGAGCTCAGATGTCAGATCCACGAGCACATACATCCTCAACTTCTAAATCCAAGCATTGATTTTGTTCTTCCGGAGCATTGATTGGAATCGCAGTGGCTACTGCTTTGATTGTACAAGCATGAACGGATGTTTGAGCACCAGCGCCCCCGCGCCGCGTCGGATGGCTGGTGTGGAGCAGAGGGAGAAGTAGAGAAGGAAGAAGGTATCGAGCAGGAGCAAAATTAGGAATTTAACGGTGGTCGGATGAAAAATCGACAGAGTGTAATAAAATTTGAAGTCGAAGTCAGTGTCAAATAGTGAATGAAAAAATTTTGAGGGCTAAGCAAGGAATGTATCATTTGTCTGATGTCAAATAAAAAATTATTTCCAAAGCTATGTAACTAGAAAAGTTAAAATGAATATTAATTTGCGACGGAGGGAGCTCATCACATGGCACTGGTTTTCTGTAAAACATGAATCAATCACTAGAGTTTTCTAATGGAACAAAAGATTCAGACATATCTTCAACTATTGTCCTGCATACTCTGGTCCAAAAATTTAGGGGATGTTTGGTTCAAGGGAGTCTAAACTTTAGTCCTATCACATAATATTTAGATATTAATTAGAAGTATTAAACATAGTCTAAATATAAAACTAATTACACAGATGGAGGCTATTTCGTGAGATAAATCTATTAAGTCTAATTAATCCATGATTTGATAATGTGATGCTACAGTAACTATTTGCTAATGATGAATTAATTAAGTTTAATAGATTCGTCTCGCGAATTAACCTCTGTTTCGTGAGATAAATCTATTAAGCCTAATTAATCCATGATTTGATAATATGATGCTACAGTAACTATTTGCTAATGATGAATTAATTAAGTTTAATAGATTCGTCTCGCGAATTAACCTAGAAATTTTATAATTAGTTTTATAATTAGCTCATGTTTAGTCCTTCTAATTACCCTCCAAACATTCGACGTGACAATAACCACCGGTATCCAAACAGCTCCTTGTTCCCATTGCACCAACGTGTTCTGCACTGGCTGACATAGTCGCGTCAATCACAATGGCAAACGGCACGAGCCTAGAGTCAATGGCTGACAGCAGGGTTTAAATCCAATGTTGACCTCCAAGCAGGTAACCAGTTAGAGAGAAGGTAAAACAGCAAGTCAAAGAGTAGCATGAACTTAACACATAATATCGTAATATTACGGCAGTAACACTTCTGCAGCAAAAGAGGGTCCTTGCCATCATACATAAGACCATTTAAATTCCATCTTAAGCGAAACTCCAGATCCTAAAGGTAAAACTGAGCTAGGAAGGGGAAACACATCCATGCTTCTCCATGAGCATAAACTTCCATCTTACTCCTCGGCTTCAGCCTCACCGCTCTTCTTGTTGTTCTTCCTTGAGTACCTCAGGTTCCTCAGGAACTTTGGGTCCATCTGCAAAGATGGCGGAAGGGAATGGTCAGTGGAAGTGCTAAAAATGTGTCACAATAACAAGCCATAAGGTCAGCGAAGCGCTAACAAATAGGAGAATTGGCAAAAACAAGAGCTGTTGTGCTTCAAAGTCGTGCATCTCTTAGTAAATAACAGAAGTGCAACATGAATCAAGGCTGTGTAGGTGCTCAGGTAACCGCTCAGGAGGAAATAATGAAGATTATTCCCCAGATTCATCAAGCAGTGGTCTGCTCTCAAAAAGGTAAGGTCTCATCATTGCAGCAACCTCAAACTTATCAGTACAAATTTTACAATAGGCAGAGTCTAATAAAAATACCAATCGAGCAATTGGACTATCACAAACACAAATATTATGAGAATATTTAAAGGTAGAGACAGGAACAACGGTAGCTAAGGATTTTGTACAAACCATAGTTGTAAAAAGGTACTAAATATGCTTTCACATCACAAGTAGAAACAAGTCCTAGCAAACCGATAGCAACTCATGGTTACTGGAACAAACCAGACACTTTCCTAAGAGTAGCGCTAATAAACTATTGACCCAAATTCAGAGTGCCAAATTGTAAGGCTAATAGATTACACTAGGCTTCCAAAAACATAAATTTGGATCTTTCAATACCACATCGAGTAATTGATTTGACAAATAGCACAGAAATCTATCATTCAGGAAATGACCTAATAGTCAACATGCCCAACCATGTGCGCCGCAAGCCCAAAACCTCTGCTCTCCAACGGAATGGCCAGTGCCTAAAAAAATTGGCATCCACGAACCAGAGGCGTAACGGTGTGTGTGTGTGGGAAGAGGGGGGGGGGGGGGGGGGGGGGGGCGCGGCGCACAGCTGCACGATCGAGCGACCCGGAAAAATGGAAGAGGAGCAGCAGGAGCAGATTATCTTACCCCCTTGGTGGAGGTCTGGCGGTGGCGCTTGGCCTTCTTGATGCCGTTCTTGTGCGCCTTGTACGACTGGTTGTGCGCCGTGTGGTTCTTCGACTTGGCCATCTCGAATCCCTTGCTTCCTTCCACCAGCACAAACAAACAGACAGACGGCGAATCAGCGGGAGGGGAGGGTTGGATCTGCGGAGAAGACGAACACTATGTATACGAAAAGATCGAGCAAGGCGGCGGAGAGTTACCGAAGCGAGCGCTCGCGAAGGAGAGGAGGGCGACGAGTGGTCCGGCGGCTAGGGTTTCCGCGAATTGCCAGGAGAGGGAGGTTATGTAAGGGAGGCAGGGCGTGTGGTAAATGACCTTGTTGACCTCGGTGCCTTCCCGCGGTTCGATCGTGAGCAGGGCTTTACACGTATCGCAAAGCAGGCCCGATTGCGGAGTCTTTGGGGTTTCCGTACGATCATGGGCCTCTTATACTACTGGAAGGGCAGGTGGGCTCTTTGAAATAGAAGCGTGTTGATAGGTTGGGCCTGAGGCTAAGAATCGTTTTGGTTTGGATGACCTGAAGTGAAAAAAGAAGCAAAACTATTATAAAAAAAAGCAAAACAAAAAGAGTAAGCAAAACTCGTGAGAATTTCGCAGGAACGATATGCAGTTTTTAACAATAAAATATCCCCACGAGGTTTTTGACTTGTGTAGGAAATCAAATATCAAATAGGAGTGGATATTTCCTTTATCAAATAGGGTTCAGTATGCACAGTGAACTTGCTAGTGAAGCCATTTACAACTACCAGAAGCCCAGAAAGCAAGGATGAGAACAGTTCTTCAATTTAGAACTTCAATCTTCCCTCCTTCATGAATGGCTAGACAGCTTAGCTTGAGAATCTAATTTGTTCCCTTTTCTCTTTTTCTTTGTAAATAACTTCCTTTTACATTAACATATTTTAACCAGTGGTGCCTCTCCTGTTCTTTCAAAAAAATTTAGAACTTCAGTATTGATATGATTTCATAGCTCAAGTCATAACAGAGTTCCAGATATGTACATAAATAGTTTAATTCTTTTTCTCAACAATATAAGAAAATAATATCTATTACATTTTACAGAAAATGGCAATGCAAAATAAAACACAGCTCTGTAGCTTTTATCTATGGAGAAAAACTTCTCTGTAAAAATAAAAAGAAAAATCTATAGAACAGGTATTTTCTATGCTGTGAAATTTTCAATCTATAATGAATGAAACTAATGCTATGCATGTACCCATCTGTAAATTGACTTCCAAGTTCCAACTTCAACAGTAGAACCCATGTACCATGTGAGCACCATAATGCTGGAACGGTATAATAACTACCAAAAGGAATAAACTTAGATCCTCGAAATGTATATCCAATAAAATTACGTGAAAAGTGTGACGACGTCTCTCCTGTATCCCCTAACTATCAGCATCCGTGGTACGTTCAAGACAAGCAGATCCATGTATTCCATGTAGCAGTAGGCCGGGTGGTTCAGAGGCGGTGGTGGGAGGCTCACCAGCACCACCGCTGCCATCCTGGAGTACTTGAGGATAGTTGTATTCAGCTTCAGCATCGTGTAGAGGAACTTCTCGACCTTCTCTTCGTTAACCACGACTTGTCTGCCACCCTCCATCAGTGGCCGCCCTTCTCTTTGTGCAGTCTCCTTCATCTCAGAAAGGTATGCTCTGATTCTATGCTGAGCACTCGCATGTTCTTCTTCGGGATCCTTCTTAGCACCAGAACTGAGCTCCGTACGTGCTTCCATTGACTTCATAGTCACAACGATAACCTCTGCTTGCATCCGAAGATCATACAGAAACTTTTTCACATCAGCCTTTAGCTCCTCGGCTTCTGTGTCCTCTTCAGCTATGCAGAAGACCTGAATCTTACAGCTTTCAAAGCTCTCTTTGGTGAGTAGCAGCTGAGATAACAGGAGCATTAGCCCTCCATCCCTCACAATCCAATACAAGTCAATGGTTCCATACTGTCTCTGGTACTCATTAGGCCACTCATCTAGTCCTTTCACGATGACGACTGCCTTGTTAGCAATAATACAGTCATTTATGATGCTGATAAATGTCGAAGGTATCTGTGTCAAATTTTCACGACGCCAGATCTCAGGGTAACGCATCACAACAATATTTGGCTTCAGGTTGCCTAGGCCCATTATCTGAACAATGCTGCGAAAACCATCAGACATTGAGCGTGCTACAATGATCTCCGCGACACCCTCACAACGCTTGTAGTCAATATAGGCACTAAGTTGACGGCAGGCTGTCTTTGCATCCTTGGCCGATTCATGGTAGTCACCATCAATGATTGAGAAGAAAATCGACATACCACGGCCCTTTTTCTTCATGCAATTGGCAAAATCTGCAAGTTTTGGATGGCATGGGACATTTTCTGGAAGTTTACCCCAAGGGCGGCAGAATATGAGAGGAATGGGGTACCAGTTTTTGGGATGTACTTGATTTGCTGCAAGAAAATGGTCAGAGTTATAAAACATGGAGCTTGCAGGTCAGATGAAGAATGCTTATTTGTCATGCAAAAAATATTCTACCTCCCATTGATCGGAGGCTTCGCAGAGCCAGTTGGAAGTATGCACTTTTAAATCCATCTCCCCAGTCACCAGCCTTTCCTTTTAAGCTGACATAGTAGTAGATGAGGCTTGCGAGGGCAAGGGAGACCACGGTAAAAGTCCATGAGATCATAAACATGATAACTGTATATTTAGGGGAAAATCATCTGTCATTAGTCTCAAACTATTCAAAATATTCAGTACATCTCAAGGATATGATTCTTTTAGTTATACTATAAAAATAATCTTCACCAAAATACAAGTATATAGACTCATAAGCATACATTTTGGATTCTGTACACAAATTTTCAGATTCAGTGTTAAAATTTCCATTAGGCTTCTGAAGATGTTATTCTTAAAATTATTTACTGATTATAACATGCAGACGTATATTTTCGAAGTGGTCAAACAAAAAAAAAAACAGGAATGAGGAAGGATACCAATGCATTGAGAGGCACCGATCAGAGAAAGGCTCCAGTGATGTAACTTCCATCGAGGGCGCCAGCTAGGAGCATCAAGGAGATCCAGCAGAAAGCATGACAAGTTCACACCAGCATAACACAGAAGGAAAAACATAGTGATAGTAGGTGTAATCAGATCCAAGTTCCCAATCACAACACAAGCAATACAGATGAAGCTTGTAAACAGAGTTGCTACATGAGGCTCAGATCCTTCATAAGCCTTAAAACAATTAAGAACAGGAAGGATGTCATCATTCGCTATTGCTGCAAGTAACCTTGGGGCCCCAGTCATACTTTGTAGTGCTGCACCCAAAGTGGACAGAATAATACCGATGTAAATTACTGCTGGACCAGGCCAAGCAATTGTTGCAGAAATAAGCCTGCATATATTAGCATGTTTAGGAGCTGACTACACAAGCCAGAAAGTAGTTCATCTGAAGAAACAGCAAAATGTACATTTATGAACCTAGAGAATTAAAGCTTTCAAATATTTCAAATTGTGTGATCATATTATACTATCATTCACCCTTAAGAAACAGCATATACTAGTTTGTAGTATTGAATTTTTTTTCAAGAATACATGTTATTAGTACTACAATCTCCTTTTCTATGTTAAAAATGAAAAAGAAATATTTAGACTAAAGGACCATAGTTCTCAATTTGCTCAAGAGCCCTTGAAATCATAGAGCCAGCTCTGGTTGTTGCTGGTGATCCCCAGCCGGATATCGTCTTTTGGTACTTCTATCCCACGGACGGAGGTGTGGGTGAGCAGTAACAGCTGGTGGCTAAGAGAAGGGCACTATGGGTATATAGTGTTAACCTTCTTATTTTGTGTTATGTGTTGTATACTTGTATGAGAGCTATGATAGACTTTCAGCTGCAAAACTCTAAGACTCAATTATGTAAACTTGAACAACTTTCATGTATGGCGAACCTCTATGTAAAAAAAACTCGACCTGCAAACCTCTATGTATGGATATGCTATGGGGGAACGAATTAAACGGGGCTGGATTAAAAAAGTCACTCGTTGATTCCCTGGTCGGCAGCCGACCTATGGTGACCTAGCCCTCATGTAAGGGGCTGGTTGTGGGTTTGGTCTCAAAGGACGGGTAAAGGCCCGAACGACAAGGGACGCCATCTCCATGTGGGGGAGGGGGCAGCTTTGTGACCTTTCTCGGCCGAGCTCCGGTTGAGCTCTTCTTAGTGAAATACCGTGGGGGACGGTCCTTTGCCCACCGACCGAGTTTTTTTTGTGCTTGTGAGGTGTGTGTAAATCCTGGGCATTGCTTAAGACACATCTCAAGGATGATCGGAATTAATTCTCTTTAATTGAGTTGATCAATGGATGATAACTTGATTAAGTGAAATTAATTTGGAGGTTCCTCACACCTATTGAACGAGTTGCGTTCCAGATCGAATAAAAAAGCCTCCCACCCAATAACGCATGCCACTGCAATTTTCATGCCTCCGGCTCGCAATGTGTGCTGCCTCCACCTGACTTTTTTGATACCTTGATTCTCAAATAGACTTACAAGTTACAAGGCATGTAAGCATCCACCATTCCCCCTTAGTGTTAAAACTCAATAAGCTAAAGGCATCTAGAACTAAAGTTTAGGGAACATCCTATCAACATTTTTTTTAAAAAAAACTGATGCCTTATTTCTAGAATATCAAACCTGTCAGTTAGAAGCTCTTCCCTTGTAGCCAAGGCTCCAAATAGGAAGACAGATATTAGATACATCACAGTAGTTGAAAGGGTAGCATTTAATGTCCCAACTGGTATGGAACGTTGTGTGTCTTTCAGTGACGCAGACCGGTTTGAACCAGCCATGATTCCAGTAACAGCTGGGAAAAAGAGCCCTAACAATGCACTGAAACAAAAACAGAAATCTGTCAGTAGGCGTGCATTGGTTAAACACAATAAATGGATGAATAAATCACATTGTTATGTCACTAATAGGAAGGTTTCAAAAGGCAAGCATCAGAAGCAGAAAAAAGGACACACTTAAAATCCCATAATATCGATCCATTTGGATCAGGGACTCCAGCATTGTTTGTAGGTTGGTAATCTGAACTCCAGTTGTCCGTAAGTGTAGTCATACTCAACCCAGTGATCCCCTCTATTCAGGAAAAACATCAAAAAAATCTCAGTACAAAAAAAGAATATTAAAAAAAAATGTTAGTTCAAATACTACTTACTTGAAGCATCAGACCCTGGTGCACTGAAGACGCCAATAAAAATGCAGAGTATTGAGAAGAGGACTGGTATTAAGAAAGCGGGTGCGACCTTGTTGATAATCTTGACACCGCCAAATACAATAAAACAGAGCAATATTGTAATGACAACACCATAGATCTGGAGGTCATGCAGGTTAGGTGTTGATATAGTTGTTCCACCAGCTACTGTTGTACCATTTGCTAATGTATTGTTGACCACTGTTACACTCTCTGCTTTTTAAAATGCTACAAGTTAATTCAAATAGAAAAAAAATGAACAACAGAACTTACATAAATGAAAAACATGTTTCTTCACCACTGGAAAAGTAACCTTTCACAAATTCACTACTTCAAAGAAAGAACCTTTTTACTAATCCGAAATTTGATAAACTCTATTTGCACTCAGACCACTGCAACAAATAATCTCCCAATTATTTATTCAACAAAAATAAAATTTGTTAAATTTTTACCTGTACCTGCATTCCTACCCCATATGTGTTATGAACATGGTGAAATTGAGCGTCAAACTTCACAACCTCCGTTCATTTATATATGACGTCGATCAGCTCAATTTTGAGCTACCCGACATCATTTATAAACGGACGGAGGTAATATGCGGCATTTGCTGCCCAGGCACATCCTAAGTTTGTTTTTTATTTTTTTTTATCTATTGAATACAAAAAATGGTGGACATTATAATCATATATCTGACTCGGAGACAGAAACAATGCAAAATTATATAAGATGCCCCTGATCCTTTGCGCTGCAGTTGAAGCCATTCAACAAATGGTACCAAAAAAACATCCAAATTCCACTGGTTCATGAAACCAATATAATAAACTTGCAACCATTTCCTCAATAGCTTTCATCAATCCCCAACTTTAATTTTTTATCTTAACACAGAGGGTAAAATAGATCCCTCACATTCCTTCTCCCTCTTGTTTGCCAAGATAATAGTATTATGGTGGACTATCCACTAGCTTACATTTTTTAGGATGTGAAATGGCAAATGCCACACAGGTACAGTGCCTTGTAGGTAGTTTTACCACTGAAACCATATTTCAAAAACCCCAGACATGCCCAGAAGTTTATAATAACGATTCATCAGTAGGAATAAAAATAGTGTTAGCAAGGAAAATTTGGCCCAGTTGTTTTGTAATATGTAAAGAGAGTATAAAAGAGCCACCCAGTTTGATATAAATTTCAAGTTTTTATTATCTTGTATATATATCTATACGTAGCCATAAGCCCATAACATGCACCATGTGAAAAATTTCCTTCCCCTTATTATTAGCTAACATTTGTATAACTTAATTTATGAACATCAATTACTTCTGATTTACTATTTTTCTTTTATTTTTATTACTATACTTTTTTCCCATTCTCTGTCTTTGATTAGCGTTACTCTTGTTGGGTTTCATGCTACCCTTGCTTGCAACCAAAGGCTTCTTTGTTCAAATTTGGTAGTGGCTACTTTTATGGGAAACATACACACATAGCACTTTCTTCTTAATACAAAGATACATAGCTCTCCTGAAAAAATATACACAAAGCACGTATGCACACATCAATGTATGGCTAGCATGTTTGCAATGCATGTATCCTTCACATCAATGGACACAAGAATATACATTTAATTTTATGGTATTGTCTGTCCAAATACACAAATTAATCAATACACACATCAGATTTTCATAAACAAACCAAGAGGAAACATGCTGGTTAGAGTTCTGAAAAACAGAGTACCTTGAAAAAATCCAGCTGATGGAATGGCATCCAGAAATGTTTCTACAGCTCCCAACACGTACCTGAAAGAGTAATGCCAAATAAGAACAAAGTAGTCAGCAGAGAGAGAAATACTAAAGTGTGCATGAACTCTGCTCACGGAAGAATGGAATAATGCGCATTAGGTTGCTATATCTGAAAGAAAATTTAAAGCACGCCTGTCAAGAAACAAGATGTACTCTTTACCACATAATATTCTGTGTTATTTCCATTTTTGGTCTTAAAAATTTAAATTTCTTAACAAGCATGATTTCTTTTCTCAAGAAAATATACTACAGCCTCATCCTGCAATATTGTCAACAGTCAAAGATGGCACTAACATATCACCATGTTCTAACACAAATTCATCCATGTTATATAACTAAGTAACACAAAACAAGATTCAGGGTGTGGTTTTGGGCCTCTTGGGGCGATTCATTTCCACATAATTTGCTTGTAGAGAAAATAAGCATATGGAAAGGAGTGGCAAATAGCTGGCATGCTGTAATGCAGGCTTACATAGCTCCAGCAACAGCATTTCCAAGGAAGAAGCACAATCCAATACTAACTCCAACTTCTGGACCAAGTGCACGGCCGATTAGATAGTAAGGGCCACCACCCTGATGATCAAAACGAAAAATAAGATAGGTCCATTAGTGTTGTTCAGATTTCTGGACCAGAATGCAGATACAACCAATTTATGGAATGATTATTGCTTTTTTAACAAGTGAATAACTGAGAAAATACAGAGGGGAATCAGGGATATGGAATGGATAAATTATTCATGTACGATGAAGGGGGATTGCCAGCACCCATATCCCCCGGAAGATAAGATAAGAATCAAAATCGAGTAGATGAATTGATCACTCATCCTCTATCCTTATCGATCTGCAATTGAGTGTATACCATTGACACAGCAAAAGCTCAAGATGGAGAATCAAATCTAATATCTCAATTATTATGTCTTTATGAGTAGTTGAGTTCACAAATAATAGATAAGATTCAGTATTATAATATAGAAAGAGAGGGTCAACCGCTCGGGCCATCGGGTAGATGGTGGTTTCTATCTTTATTGTTGATGGGAATTATGTAATAGTACTTTTATTATTCTATCTACATTCTTAGTTTATCAATTTTGAGATTTCAACAACGATCTTTATCTGTTAGATCTTATTAGGTATTAGCTTCATTGCCTATCATCTTTCATGAACACAGAACAAAAACGAAACAAACTCATGCAGGTGCAAATAAGAAATGATAGACACTGGTTCAAGGAAGTTTCACCTACAACATCTTCTCAGATTCAACATACCTTCATGGCTCCATTTGTCGCAATTGCACTTAATGATAATCCAGTTAAAAATGTGCATGCACCGCAGAATGCAACTAAAACAAGTGATTGCCATATGCCTCCCATACCCACGATCCTATGGTAAATAGAAAACAAGCTGTCAATTCTTGAACATTGGAATAGACCGGTAATTTGTGCATAAGAGAATATGGAGTGTCATGAAGCACAATTTTGAAATGCTAAACATTCTTGGTGCTCGATCGGAAGAGCCCTTCAAGGTACCAATTTTAAATTACTTAGTATACCTACTCCCTCCGTCACAAAAAAAAACATGTCATTCTAGGATTCAAATTTTGTCCCACAAAACATATCGTTGTAGCTTTTGGATATCACATGGATCCGGAAACAAAAAAAAACTGCCATCCTAATCCTGTGATTCCCGTCGTTCTCTCCCTTTCGTTCCGTCATCTGTTCTTCTAATCTGAATGGCGCCAAAGACAAACAACAGCGGCAACTAATCTGCATGGCGCCATGCATGCTCCTTGATTAGTGCTGCCACGAATCTGATAGAAACATTTTTATAGGAAGTGCTCCAAACAGCAGGGGTTGCATGGTTATTTGACCTCTTTGTTAATTTGTCCTAGAATTTCTAAAACGACATGTTTTTTTGGGACGAAGGGAGTAGACTGGACTTGTGATTAAATTACTGACTTACCATATGTATACTTGAGTATACTATGAAAACAGCCTGTTGCTAGTGAATGAAGTGATGGCAAATGTTACATGAAGGTTATTTGCCAAACAAGGACACTTGCATTACATGATACTCATGACATGGAAAAATATAAATACGAAGACCAGAACTAAAATATTAAGCTGCGGAAATTAACTAGAAATTAAAACCAACGCAAGATATGTAATAACAAGAAATGGGAATGAAAGCCTACCAGGTAAAACGGATATAATATATTATACCCAAGATGTTCTGTAGACATGGAACAAAGACACCCATCATGGTACCAAGTTTAGGCTCAGTTTCCTGCAAACCAAATCAAATAAATGTAATTATCAACACAGTTTTACTACTGTTTAGGAAGAATGCATTTTTCGTTTTGTGCTCATGGGCCAAAAACCAACCTTAGAGCATCCAATAGTAATCCCCACATCCTCACCATCCCTTGGGCTAGCTATTGCCTGAGCTTGTTCTCCTGCCATACTGTTCATAATCAATCAGATGTAGGGCATGTTTCTTTTCATTTGTATGGTAAAACAAATGGCTTTAGTTTCTAGCTTTTGTTAAACAGTAAGGGGTTAACAAAAGGAAAACACAAATGCGGGTAAAAACTTTCAAGTCCCTAGTTAATATGAATAAAATCAACAGATTAAATTATCATACCTCTTGAGTCCCAAAATATTGACCAACGAGTCAAAACCAAAGAGCTCGAGCTTTGAATCGCTTTGAGATGCATTAGGTACAGCATGACCATTTGAAGATGTCATTTTCGTTCTTGGGTCAATACTTAGGTTAGGCTTCGTGGGCCTATCATAGAACAACAGGTGTGTTAGTTTTTGCACATTTCCCACCAAAACCAATAGTTTACTTTTCAAATTTCATAGACAGATAATTAAAGGAACAAGAAACCACTGGCTAGAAGCCTAGAATAATTTGGAGAAGCTGAGGGTGATGCCACATTGGCATACTACAGTAGATTTGATGACAGTGAGAATCCAGGTGCAACAGAAGGACAACTGTACTCCTGGGCTCTAAGCTACAGCAAAGCAGAGCTAGATTTCTTTAGAACACCAAATGATCAAACCGGTGTCTCCAAACTTTACAGCCACAGATCCAAACTGAGGTGTACACAAACTCGCTTCATTCAGAATTTCAATCAAACAACCAGGATTCGTTTGCAGTCCTACAATAATTAAATTTGCATGCTCTGTATGGCCAATGGGCTCAATACAAGAAAAAAACAAAAAAGGCTAAAAATTCAAGGCAGGCACTGATCATAGTTGTTCTTCAATGCCTCTATGACCAGGTCACTAGGGTGATAACGAAAATACTAGAAAGAATAAAGCTCCCTGCAATTTACTCGTGCAACACACAAAGAATGCAAACAACCCTCCCATATCTCAAACCACATTACTCAAAATAGCTTAATGCACTCATCATCACCGAAACCATCTCAATTTCCCCTGATCCCTGTGTCCAATATTCCAATGTAATGTCTAGGCTTGGCAGACCACATTAATCAACGCCAATGATCTTCGCATGCTGCGCATCCCCTGCTTTCCAACTACGCCCCCGAAAAAATGCGCGGGAAATTAGGATCAGGCCGTCACCTGGGCGCTGCGGCGGACGAGCCGGTCTCCATGGATGCCATCGGCACGACGGTGCGGTCCTGTGACTCCACAGAGCGGTATCTCTGCTGCGGGTGCTTCGGAGCTGGGGCCTCCTCGTCGGCGCCCCCGATCCCCCCGCGCTCCATTCCCGATCGAGGGAGCGATCAAACAGCCGCGCGCCAGGACCACGGGGACGACAGGGAAGGGATCCAGAGTTGGTCAGGCGAGACTAGGAACCCCAGGCACGGCGCCGATGCGCCGGCATTGGCGTGGATCGGGACCCAGATCCAGGGGAGGAGGAGGAGGCGGTGGTGGATGTGGCGGCGAAGGGCGACGGGGCAACGGGTGGAGAGGGGGCGCGGTTGCACGTCGCTTCAGAGACAAAATTTGCGGTTGTCGCACGAAATAGTGTGGGTGCATGCAGAAGGTAGATTGCTACGTCACCTCATTTGCAAATAAAATTTAAAATAAAAGACTGTTGATCGCATTGTTGTTGTTATTCAAGTTAATTTTCTTATGAAGATGGGACAAATATTCCATGTTCAAGATAGAAATGTTCCGGCTTACAAAAAGTTCCATGAAAATATAAGATATACCTCGGAATAAGTAATTTATGACTAACAGGTATTTTAGTTTCGCTATTTTCGAATGATATGAAGAAAGTCCTAAATCTCGTCTAGGTCCTACTTGATAGGTCCAATAATCGAGCCTCCGCTCCTTTTAGACGAGACTCCTCTGTAGCAGTTGAATCTATAGTTGAGTCCCTGACGCGTGGACGACCCGGCCCCACATGTCAATGGCCTAACAGTAGATGAAAAACTGCGGAGGAACCTCTTCCCTCCTTTTCTACATGCTATTTCTCAGCGACTTTGAAGCGGTGTGGCTTTTCTTTGATCCAACTACTACAAACAATTTTAATCAAAAGGGTGCATAGCGAAGTCAAGTTAAATTTATGCGCAAGACTGTACATGTCTCCCAAGTTTGATGCTCATATTTTTTTGTTTAAATCTATAAGCTTGATTTAGTTGACAGGTCTAACTTGTGATTTGAATTCAAATACTTTCATAAGAATATATTATTGACTTTGCAAATACTTAGTTTGTCTTTACATTTTATTGATAAAACATAATTGTGTAAGGTTGATTGTGATTATCAAGAATGTCTTGTTGGATTAGGGAGCGAATAATGCCGAGAACACGTCCACCACGTGGAGGAATGCTCAATTACATTATTCCTAAAATGGTACGCACATCTTTGCTCCCACGCGACCTCCTTGCATCGTCATCTCCTATAACCAAGGGACTAGCCATGCCAGGCCGGGACCTCCTGCCTCTGCGCTTCAAATGGTATAATATGAGATGGATGTTATGAATCGGTTCTTTTGTGTATTCTAACAATTTGATTATATTTTTTTATTAGATGATTCATGTTTCACATCCCTTCTACCAAACACAAAATAAATATTCTCTGAACCAAAGAAAGTGAAGGAATCATCCCATACCAGAAAAACCTAACACGATGATGACCGGGAGCCCTTGCCATTATTTTAGGCATTCAAAACTATAGTTATGGTAATGGAATGGGGGCCCTCAGTGCAAAGAAGAACGAAACTAACACCAAAGCCGAGGTCTAAACATCCTTAATTTTTCTTAAAAAAGAGAGCCTAGTCTAAACTAGAAGTGTTCAACACCGGAGCAGGCCGACCTAACCATGCAGTCTGCTGACTTGGCATATACTTATCACCATGCTTCATAGTCTTCATAATCTTAATACATCTCACTGCACTAGCTGCTAACTGCATGCATACGACGCACCTGTCTAAGTTTGATTCGATCAAACAAATGATTAACCAATCCTGATACGTGGAGCATCAGTAAATGGCATAATTACCCTAATTTTCCATCACATCAGCGTTCAAAAATCCGTCTCCCGTGTTGAAAAGTATTCACTGGTGCGCGGGCAACAACGACGAGTCAAAAGTCCAGGCTCACGTACCGAACACTCCACTCCCGCTGCCACTCCCACTCCCGCCACAGCCAGTCACACGCGAGACCCACGCACCATACGCCTCCACGTGTCAGCCACAGCTCGAACCAGGCGCCTTCCAGGAAGCTTCCTTGGCTGTCTCCGCCACCACGATATATAGCCGATGCCACCCCGTGCAAGCTCACCCAAGCAGCACATCCAATCCAAGTCATCAGCCAGCTCTTCTCAGTTCTCACAAGTCACAAGCAACAGCTCTGTTGGAACTCCAAGCCGCTCTCGATTCCCAGGAGGAACCGAAGATCTGCTGGTGGTTGCCTGCAGCAGGACACGGATGGGTAACCTTGTCTCGCAGTGCGTCGTCGCGAGCGGCGCCGGCGCGCGGCCCGTGGTCGTGGCGCCGGACGGCAGCCGGACAAGGGTGGAGGAGCACACAGGGGTCGCCGAGCTGATGATCGACGCGCCGGGGCACGTGGTGGCTCGCGCCTCTGACGTGACGAGGGAGCGGCGGGTGCGGCCGATGGCGGCCGACGAGCTCCTGCACGCCGGCGAGGTGTACCTCCTCGTGCCTGCCGGGCGTGCCGGGGCGCGGCTGGGGGACCGTGAGGTCCAGGCCATCGGGCTGTTGGTCTCGGGGAAGAAGAAATCGAGGAAGAACAGGCCCGCCGGCGGCAAGAGGGTCTTCCCGATGGTGGTCAACGGCGAGGAGGACGCGGTCGAAGGAAAAGAGGCTGCGTGTGCCGGTAAACGGGCCCAGGATCATCATGGGCTTGGGCCCAGGCAGTGGAGGCCCGTCCTGGATACCATCTACGAGGCCTAGATGTGTTAAGAGGGAAATGTTTTTTTTTCCTTCTGATTTGTTTCAGAGAGAGATAGAATAGGAAATCCGATTCTTTCATTCACATAACTTTTTTGCTTGTTCTTCCTTCCCGGTGAGGATGGGAGGAGAAGTTCAAGTTGTGCATACACCTTGTAAAGATTTAACCCCTTGACGTAGTCGTATGCGAAATGCCAATATTACTGGTTGATGGATGTGATATTTTTCGCCCCGTGCCTGTTGAATTAGTCTAGAGACTCGATGTAAATTAATGTGTTTTTGGTCTTTGTCAATTTCCCAATCTTTTTCTTCCAACGACTTTAAGGAAGATAGAAAACGACTTATTAAAGATAAAAAGATGACAATATTGAAGAATTCAACACGCATTATAGACGTACACGGAAAGGGCTAATGCCATTGGGAGTAGATGATCATTTGTACCCGAGCGGTAAGATGAGAATGGACATTCTTTTGCACTAAAAAAGGCATGGGCATTCTTTTTTACAGATTGAATGGGACTTAGCAAGGACTTTTTTTTTTAAAAAAAAAAAGCACTGTCGACCAAGCCTTAAGTATTGAATCTATACATAGTCCAGTAAAACTTTCTTTAGAGCATGTACAGTGTTTACTGTTTAGCTCGATGATAATAGCTAAATTAGTTCGGATCATAACTCTAATACCTCTCCTCTTCATGATCATCATATTTGCTTACATGGCACATCATTTAATGAGAATGAAACATTTGTTAAGACTATCCTAATACGACCCACCTATTGCATAGTAAAAACTTGATGTCATTTCTTAAACATAATCGATTAATTATTTCATCTATTGTATCGGTGACAATTGACCCAATGCTCGTAGAAGGGAAATCAGCAATTTATTATGAAATTTTCTAATCATTCAGATATGAGGACTGGGCGATGATGTCTTGGATGCCAAAGAGGCTATATAATCTGCAGCTTCATAAAGCTCCTTCCTCCTCTGAGCAATCGTTGCTTCCATGAACTCTTTATGCTCAGCGATGGATTCAAGAAGTTGCAGCAACTCGGTAGCAGCTGCCTGAGTTTCTTCATCATTTTTTAGTATTGCATCTTGAAGCCTCTTCTCTGAATTCTATCAAATCAAATAGAATTTATTTTAAATTATCTGATAGTGAATGTGTTAAGCTAATAAAAGAACACATCTTAAGTAATTAACAAAACAAATACTCCCTCCATCCCAAAATATAGCTACATTAAACATTCAAAACTTGTCTCAAATATAGCTGCGTTTTGAGTTCCCAACCCATCTTTTACATGTGAACAGACAAAAATACCCTTCACCCCCCTAAATCCATCTCCCCGCGTCACTTAAAATGGATTAGGTGATTGGCGTTAATTTTGTTCCACAACTAATTTGGCTGCAAGTTTGTACACGGTGAGAAAAAAATGCATGTCAGTCGCCTTTTTGCATGGACCTCACAATTTAGTTGGCGTTGAATCTGGCAACAAATGAACCAGAATTGGCAAGAGCTAATTGTTAGCCTGATGCATATCTAGTGCCAGTGTAACGGAAATTAAAGGAACGTAGGCAGAAACATAGCGTCATATGCACAGGCATGCAAAGCGGCTAGAGCAGACAATAAATCAGCACGTAATTAGTGCATAAGCAGCTGTAGAAATCAATCAAGGGTAATTTAGTCTTTTCTTCAGTCTTCCTAATGTCTGAAAGTTCCTAAATGTAGCTATATTTTGGGATGGAGGGAGTATGATAAGTACCTTCAAAAATTCGTCTGCCTCCTTCTCCACCGACCTTATCGCATTGTACTTTTTCTCCAACTCATCTTTCATGCGTCTAGCCTCAGCTGTGCATCTTGAGCCATCATTTGTGATTTCACCATCCAGCAAATTCAAACGAGCAACCATCTAGACAACAGCAAATACAAGAACAACTTGAGATGTATGGTAAAGCCAGGGCCAAGCTCTTCTCCATAAAATAATTGTTTAGGATCACCATGAAAACAGACTGGGACAAGGAATTCAAGAACACTAAATAAAGGATGCAAACCAGAGTAACATAAGTGATGAAATGCTACAACACGGGGGCAAAACAGAATTAAAACCCATTTTCTAATATTTGACAACTGCTCCAACACTTGACTGATTGGCATAGTCATCATTTTATTTCTCTGACTCTGTGAATTAGATAGTCTCCAAGATACTCATTAACCATGCATACATAAAAGTTGCAATACAGTTCTTTCAGACACCGCGCGGCTCACTAAAGGGTGGAAGGACATACACATACATGCTAAAAGATAAACCATGCCCTGCTCTTACAAAAAGAACTGATCTTTACAAAAGACATAAATTAGATAGCCCTCAAGTCTAATCACAACACATCAGTATAGTCCACCAGACAAATTAAATCTGATTTACAATAACAGAAAAATTGAATTTTCATAAGTCAAATCCATTCATTCTGAACAACGTGATGAGTTATATCATTTGGTCAATAGTGGTAATTATTTCAGAACAAGAATAACAAATCAAAGAGTAGCAAACTAATTTCAGATCACATTCATTCTGAACTACAAAATGCAATGTACTGTTTGTAAGGAGGGACTTACCTTGTCGTGTTTAGCCTGGAGAGTGGAAATATTACTCTTTTCCTCCTCCAGGATTTTAGCACTTCCTTGCAACTGCTTTTGTAGATCAACTGACTCTGCAAGATTTGAGACAGTGATCCTTTTGTTCTCCTCTGCATGAGCCATAAGTGCAGGTTTCAATACTGTTTTGTAACCAGGGCCTAGCATCTCCGCAGGTGAGGATCCTTTTGAATTTATCATGTACTGAAAATCAATACCAGGTTTCAACCTGAAAATTGGCCCAGCAGAGTAAAAATGAGAACAGAATACAAACAGACTTCACAAAAGTAGTTGGTAATGCAAATACCGACAACAAAACCACACTAAAAAGATCACATCTCAATCTTTGTTTGTTTCTATCTTTAGTTAACCCAACGGCAACAAATTAAACACATGATGTCAGCTGGCTATTCAAAAGCCCAAAATTTTACTAAAATATTCCCAAATTTCTTTGAAACAAATCATTTAGCCCCACATAATCACTGACACAATAAGTTTCATAGTTAAGTCACATGATTCACTGTTTGGCATAAACCTAGTTCAAAATTTGTATGTGCAGCCAAACTATCTTGTACTGATGGCCATGTGCCAGTCCACATTATTCAATTAGTTAAGGACCAAAGCTGATTAAGAAAACAATAGATTTGTTAATGTACATAAATTACTTCTCAACATTGTTCATTGACTTTCTTTTACAATGATTTTGTCTATAAGTTCTCTGGGGTTCTGTAACACCTCTACCGTGCTGATTTATGTTCCATTCATTATGATCAGGGAAACATCCAAACAGATCATACCTAAAAGCTATCAGGTCAAGATGATTAATCTTTCACACGTTAGATGCTTTGTTGATCACGAACAGATAGTGGCAGTCAGCACTATAAATTTAAGCCATTGAACCTCAAGGATAACTGATGAAAAATCAAGTATTCAAGCATCTTTGAAAACAACTCATGAAATTTCAGTAATACAATGACAAACTAATTCCTTATGGAGCACATAGAAGCCATACAGAACTGCAATGAGCACAAATAAAGGGCCATGCCAGCAGCAAAAGAGTATCAATGAAACTATGATGAACACAAACTCTGAATCTTCAATAAATTTAAGAAAAATTATAAATCATGATTACCACAATTAAGGCCTAAAGATTTATACATAGCAAAACAATTCTCCAAAACACAAGGAATTTTGAGCTGATATTTTTTAACCAAAGTCTAAACTATAGAGCTTAAGATGATGAAAAAAATCAAATGAATGATTATATAGAGCTTTCCGCATCCGAACAAAAACGCCTGCAGACAATTGGTTAATTGGTCCAAGAAGAATGGAGGAATAAATTCAAAAAAATGAAGAAATTACAGTAGGCATTTTGGCACATTCATACCTTTTGAGGGCTTGGTTGCATTGCTCGGCAAGTCCCTCAAGCTCCTCGAGCTTGGTAACCAGCTTAGCGTCAAGCTCCCAGGCCTTATCCTCCAGTGCCGCTTTCCCATTTTCAGCATTGGCAATGTCACGTTCAATCGCCAGCATCTCCCTGTGCATTCTCTCCATATCCCTCACATTCACCGCCTGAGCATCCACCTTCTTCAGCAGCTCCTGGTTTTCAGCAGCAGTGCGTTGGGCATCCAACACTTTTGCCTCCAACTCCTTTTCCAGATCCACCAACGCCTCGTCCCTTTCGTCGATCTTAGTTTTCCAGGTCTTCACCACCGCCTCAAACTTGTGAACGTCTGCAGTTAAGGCCTCCTTCTGTGCCTCCAGTGCCTCCCGCCGCAAGGGACCAGAGGTGAGCTTATTCACCTCGGCCTCCAATTCCTGCGCATCCTTCTCCAGAGCACGGACTTTTGCAACGGCAGCCTCACCGTCCATCCGGGCTTTGGAGAGGTACTCCTCGTCGAGGGCTTCGACAGCGTCGTCGTCCCCCGACAAGAAGTGGCAGTAGCCCTGGGTGGTGTAGAGCAGCAGGTCGTTGGGTGGGGCTTCGGCGGCGGAAGAGGCATCCGCATCGGAGTACTGGGCGAAGAGGGTGAGCCAGTGCAGTACGGAGAGGAGCGGCGGCCACGAGTGCGGGGTGCCGGGGGCCTTGAGCGCGGAGCGGGTGATCTTGTGGGGGCATCCCAGCAAGCGGAGGGCCTGGATGAGGTCGTCCTCGAAGGTGGCCTCATTGGGGGGGAAGTCGATGCGCTCGAGGAGGAGGCGGAGCGCGGCCTGGATGTCACGCGCGGCGGGGAGCGGCCCGCGGAGCGTGACGGCGGGGGAGAGGTAGCCGTTGACGATGCGGAGCGCGGCGGCCTGCGTGGCCCGGTCGGAGAAGTTGGGGCCGGCGCCGACGCCCACGCCGACGGAGGAAGCGGGGCGGCTGCTGCAGAGGCTGGCGGCGTCGGAGTCGCGGCGGGAGAAGGCGGAGTCGAGGTTGCGGATGGGGATGGCGCTGGAGTCCAGCGCCGGGGTGGCATCGAGCGCGGAGAGCGCCAGGGAGGACTTGGGGAGCCGCCGGCCGGCGCCGCCGCCCCCGCCGCCACCACGGCGCATGGTCGCCGCGGATCTTGAGATTTTGGGGGGAGGTTTTGGATTTTTGGAATGGAGCGGCGGCAGTGGAATGGAGTTTTCGTTTTTGCGTGAAAGCCCTTGTGATATCGTTCTTTTTTTGGAAAGGCCCTTGTGATATCTGGCAAAATTGGGCTTGGGCGATAGACGTTGTGAAGCCGTGCTTGGGCTCCTCGTTCATTTTTAGTAGAAATTCTTTTGGGCTTGATTTTTGCTTACCATCCCAACCCTACAGCTTGCACGGGCCAAAACCCACCGGGCTCGGGCAGAGCCTAAAATGTTCAGGTCTACCTATGGGATGGTATTGGGTATAAATTTTTATATTAGCTCGTAACGAACCAGACTTTTTTCGCCTGACCCGAGCTCGATCTAGCACTATTGATTACTACCTTATTCCGCTGCTAGAGGAACCGTAAGCAGTGAACGAGGAACCGTAAACAAGAGTAGGTAAGAACTGAAACTTAATTAGTCATGAATTAACAAAGTTACCAGACAAGATCTGGATGTAGTCACTTAAAGAGTAGCTGCATCCACTGAGTTACTGAGTGGAAGAGGGCCTCACAGCTCCTAGCTCCTCCATGGTACTCTCGCCTCGCCTCTCTCCCTATTTTCTAAGTATTCTAATGCAAACGCTTTGCTTTGGAGCTCTTCTCTCTCGTGCGTGTATTCTAGTGCCACTCCCACTATTTATAGCTTGATGAGCTCGGTTTAGGCCATTGGGTACTTGTAGGCGAGGGAGGAGGCGGTTCACTGTGGGCCCATCCATTCCGCTACCTTTGCCACGTGCACGGCGGAGATTCTATCTTGGAGTCAGTAACTCGCTTCTGGTGGCAGTTGGGTGTTCGTAGGAGCCATGGTGGGTTCAGCTGAACCTACCCATGGTCCTCTAGCCCTCCGATCCACCGTCATAAGTCATGGACGTCTTGGGTTATCCATTGGGTCAATTGATAGGTGAGTGCACCACTTGTGTTCGACTTGATGGACCCATAGATCTATGTGAGATCCACCCTGACCCTCTGATCCAACCGATATCGATCCAACATGCTTCATCATTCTTAAGTGTGTTTCCTTTCATGTGTGCGAGGCTAGACTGGAGAATGTGGTAGATCAAGGTCGGCCGAACCTGCACCTGGGCCAATTTGGTCCATTTTTGTCCGGTGAGATCCTTTATTCAAATAAACATCAAAATTTATGTAATACCTTAGATTATAAACCCTTAGTAAGTTTGTTTTATCAATTGTTGGAGGTTGAATATGATGAGATAACGACAACCAACACATCACTAAGCGCTGGGCATGGCTAGTGGGTAGCAAACAACCAACACACCACTATGGCCACTAGGCAAGGGCATGGATGATCGTCGATCGGGAATTAGGATTGCGATCAATTCGGCTAGAACTAAAACGTCGCGTCACGTGAAGGCACTAGGGTACAGATTGGCAAACATGGCTTCAGGTTTTTTTCATATAAAGATTTTTATGATTTTTTAAAATAATTTAAACATCGAGGAAAAAGTCAGGTAGGCCAATTCTAATCTTACTGTTACTAATTATTACTAATTGAAGATCCCTTCTAGAGCCTCCTCGTGAATCCTCATAAGACACGTTGAAAAAAAAAGATAAATTCAAGAAATTCTCGTAAAAATTAGAACATCCATCTATTAATCTAGTAGTTTTAACCATCGTAGCCATCGGATATATTTTTAAAAAAAAACTTACCGACCTCCGTGATTATGGAAACACTTCGAAACGACCCCAACATCTATACCAAAATTACCCACTCTTCTAATATAAAAAATAATCTAAAGTAATCCTAGTAATCGTACTATTATAAATTGGGGACTACTTCTGGAGCCTCCGTATGAATCCTCGCAAGATGCGTTAGAAAAAAAGATAAATTCAAGAATTTCTCACAAAAATTTAAAACATTCGTCCAACATTCCAGTTGTTTTAATCATCATAGCCACCGGATCTATTATATTTTTCTAAAAAATTACCCATCTTTGCTATTATAAAAATCTAAATAATCTCTATATGTATACCGAAATTACCCACCTCTGCCATTATAAAACAAAATTTAAAATAACCCCTTAAATTTGCATATAAATTACACATATATTTTATATTAAAAATAACCTAAAGTAACCTTTAAATCTGAATCTAAATTACCTACATATGTCATCATAAAAATATATATCCCTATATTACATAGTCCTTTTAGTTTTAATATAGAAAACACTAATTTAAGGTACATATACATGAATTTATGATGTGTGCCATCAGATGCTTAAGAGTTGTTTTGTCTCGGATCTTTTGTCTTTGCTTCCACATTGCTTCTAGGCTTTCCTAGCATCGATCTGTCCGAGCGGGTACGCCTACGCCCTCGGGATCACACCATGGAAGAGAGAGCTCACGAGCTGAAGCTCCGACCGGGGGATATGCATGGCGTCAAGGGTTTCGGCGTACAGGATGTTGAGGCCACTACCCCCGTCCATCAGCACCCTAGTGAGGCGCTTCTTGCCGACATTGGGGTCGACGATGAGCGGGTAGCGACCTGGTCGAGGGATGTGGGAAGGATGGTCCCCCTGATCAAATGTGATCGGGGAGTCCGACCAGCGAAGGAAAGTGGGGATGGCCGACTCGGCGGCACATACCTCTCGATAGCGCACCTTGCGATGGCGCTTGCTGTGGTCGGCGTCGGACCCTCTGAAGATCATGAGGCATCCCTCGGGGTCAGGGAAGCCGTCTACATCCTTGACCGCCGTGCCTCCCCTCCGAATCGCGTCCTCTTTGCCTTTCCCATCCTTGGGCTTGGCAGCTTGTCGCAGAAAGCGCTTGAGGAGCTCGCAGTCCTTATAGAGGTGCTTGATGGGGTAGGCGTGGTTGGTGCACGGGCTCTCCATCAGCTTGTCAAAGTGGTCGGGCTGGCCCTATTGGGGCTACTTGCCCAGGCGCTCAGTCGTGGCGACCAAGGTTGGGTTGGTCAGGCGGCACCGATCCTTCTTGTTCTTCTTGCCCCGCTGGGTGGAGGGGCCCTCATCTTGGACCTCGCGCTTGGCCTTGCCCTTGTCCCGTCCACCACTGAAGATCACCCGACCGCCTCCTTGCCAGAGGCATGGTTCATAGCGATGTCGAGCAGGCCGCGGGTGGTACGGGGCTTCACACAGCCGAGCTTGTGGACCAGGGACTTCCAGGTGGTCCCGAACAGGAACGCGCTGATGATGCCTGCATCGACGATATTAGGAAGGGAGTTGCACTGGCTTGAGAACCTGTGGATGTAATCCTACTAGGACTCGTTGGCCTCCTGCTTGCAACTCTTGAGGTCCCAGGAATTCCCAAGGTGGACGTATGTCCCCTGGAAGTTCCCGATGAACACCTTCTTGAGGCCCCCCAAGTCGTGGATGCTGTTGGGCGGGAGAAATTCGATCCATGCCCGAACGAACCCCCCTACACAGATGGGGAGGTATTGGATGACGAAGCAGTCATCATCCGCTTCGCCGGCTCTGTAGGCGAGCCGAAAGTCTTCAAGCCATACACCGGGAGTTCGTATCCCCAGTGTACTTGGCAATGTTGGTGGGCGGTCGAAAACGCTGTGGAATGACACTTTCTAAATGCAGCGACCGAAGGCCCGTGGCCCCGGGCCATCCAGGCTAGGGCTCCGATCGCCGTACCGGTCGCTCGAACGATCACCATGCCTAGGGTGCGTCTCCTCGTGCTCCTTGTGGAGCCAGCTGGGGCCCGCGCTGCACGCGCTCGCCGCCATCCGGTCGATGTCGACATCGTGCCGAGCTAGGCGTCGGGTGTTGATGATGCTACGAGCGTCATGGTTCGGCCTGAGCCGCTCGTGCACATGCGGATGGCGTGGAGCAGGTGCCAGGTCAGGCTGTGGTGCAACCGCGATGCCCTGCCCTTCTCGAGGCGGCTGCTGTGGTGGGCAGACGGAACGGTTCAACGCGTGCGGCCCTAATGCCTCAGTCAGGCAAGAGGTCGCATGCCGCTGTCACGACGCAGAGCTCTCCGCCTGCTGAATGGCGGTGTAACGACCTAGATTTAATACGCCGAGTTTTAATCTTAAGACAAGTCCCCTAGTTTGGAAAATAGCCGACCTAGCGCCTTAGAGCGAGTTTATCTTTGGAAAGTTGAACAGAGCATCAAGAAACCCCTTTATAGAAGTCGGAGAACGAAGTTCCTACAACAACTTTGTTAATTGGACCTTGGTCCAATTCACCTCCGAAGCTTCCCAAATCTGCAGCTCAAATCAGCCCCGACCCCTGAAAACCAGCAAAACCGCCGTTTTTCTCTAAGTTCTGAAGACAAGCGTTCCTCCAAACTTTGGAGCTTTGATTCTCCAAATCCACCGTGTTTTTGAACCCGGTCAAATTACAAAAGTTGGACCTTGGTCTGTGTGCTACAACTCTTGTAAAGGAAGTCAACATGGTGCAGTTTGGAAATTGAGAGATCCAGAGGTTTGAAGATGGGCCCGACGAGGGATCTCGCGAATCCGTCGGCCAGAAAGCGCCAGAGCGCGCGTGCGCCGTGCTCTAAAGTGTCGCCACCGTGTGGCATGGCCTCACCGGCGAGCGCCGCCTCGCCCAGTCGCCGGCTGCGACAAGATGGAGTAGCGCGCCTCTTTCCCAGTCTCGCGCAGAAGCGCCCTGCAGGCCTCTCTGCCTCGTCTCATCCCGCCCGAGGCCTCACCTCCCGCGCGCATCCGCCCTACCCGGATCCTCGGCCGTGTGCCCCAACGCCTTCCAACCTTCCCGTCACACCTCAGTCGCGCTGCCGCGCGCGTGCCACACGACGCTACCGTCTCCGCCAACCACCGCGCCGGCAATGACAGCTCTTCCGCCGCCCCGCCAGTAGCGTGCTCCGGCAGAGCCGCTAGTCCCGCGCATGCTCGCGTCACATCGCTCGCCCTGTCACCTCGCCTGCAGCGCCCTTGCCTGTAGTGCCCTTCCCTCCCTCCTGTCCACCAAGGATGCCGCCGCCATGGATGGCCGCAACCACACACGCGCGCAGACCTAGCAGATCCGCGTGCCCGGCAAACCCGCTTTGCCCCAGCCCCAAATCCTTGCTGCCCAACCAGGGCCAGATCGCGCCCGATCTCGCCAGTGGAAGCGTCGACCAATCACCGCCGCGACAGAGCACTTCTTCTCCCTCGATCTTATCCTCGCGCCCTCTCGAGCTCGTTTTCCTTCCTCCGAACTCTTTCGCGCAGCTATAAAAGGGGTACCGAAGCCTCTTACCTGAGTTCCCTTTGCCACCACCGCCTTTGCTGCACTACTTACTCTGATCTTCTCCACCGCACTCGCTGCCACACACCCGTCTGCTTCGCGCTCAAGCGCCGCCGCCTGAGCTCTCTGTGGAGCTCCCCCTTCCGCCCAACACCGCGCCTTGCTGACCCCGCCAGCCGCTTCGCCATCCTCTCGCGCAGCTCTAAAGCTTGCTTGTTGTCCACCAGAAGCACCACCGCCATCGGAGCTCCGCCGGACCTCGCCGCCGCCCGAAGCTTACCGCCTTCCGCCGTTCCGCTTTGGCTTGTTTCTTCCCGACCCCAAGACCTTGTCAGTGGGACCGGAGGTGAGCTGCCGACCCCTGTCTGCCTCGCCCGAGTGCTGTCCGTCTCACTCGACCCTGTCTTTCTCGCCCGAGTGTTGTCCGCCTCGCCCGAGGGCTCAGGTGTGTTTTTTTCCTTTTGATCGAGGGTATCTGTGTAAAATTTCGAGGACTTCTCTGTGTTACATCTAAGGATCCCGGTGCAGTTATTCCTTAAGTCTAAGGGTCAGATCGTAAGTTTTCCCAGATCCGACTCTTTTAACTCGTTTTAAATCGGCAGAAGTTTGGAAATTACACCTTAAATCGAGGAAAAATCAGAAAAATGCGAAATCACTTGGGTTGGAATCCTCGTTCTGAGTAGAATCCAATAAAGTGGGTTCCGCACCTTTTTCCTATAGTTCTGCTATATTTTTTGGGCTAAATCCTTGCAACCGCTGTTGAAATCATCGTATAAGTGTCTCACCCTTGCATTGCATTTCGTGTAGAGCTGAACCTAGCCGATGGCACGTAAGAGCTTCACCCGGCGCTGGAAGATGAAGTCGTAGCTGAGCCGCCGCTTGCAGGAGTCGAGCCCGTGCTCACCGAGGACTAGTTCGCTACCGTCCCGCTTGAAGGCAAGCCCCGGATCCTAACCCAGTTTTTCTAAACTTGTGCATACCTTCTGTTGTTATGTGTGTGCATTTATATTCCAGGAGTTGATTGAAACCATAGATGCATGGCTTAGTTTCCTTTGATCTGAACACTAGTATGATAGGCCGAGTAGCTGCTTTGCTTAAATAGTACTTGGTAAAAGTCGAGTGATTTCCTGTCACTCGCGAGTTATAGGAGTTGCTTGCTCTCCCTTTTGTTACAACTATAAGGACGATGGACGGGGTAGGGCCTTGTGAACTGTTTTGGTGGTCGGTGGATTGCCCCGTCTGTCTAAATGAAAATGGATTAAGGTCGAAACGTGATGGCGTTCGTGATCAAGTGTTGGAAAGTATTAATCTCACACCTAGTATCGGATGGGGAAGCCTAGTATCTAATTGAACTGGGGCGTGGCTTATACCCCTGCTGTCCCTGGAATGAGGTTCCCATGGTGCATCATGTGGGTGCAAGTACGGTCACAGTGCAGCAATAGGCCGGGACTGTGGAGCATTGCATGCCAAGGGAAGTTTGGACCTGACACGCGCCTGGGAATTGATGGGGACGGTTGACAAGTGAAGCGACCCTTCGAGGTGCGCAGATGTCGTGAGATTAGGTTCACCATGCATGGTTAAGAAATTCGAATCGATTCGTCTGCCTCTCACAGTTTGGGACTGCTTGATCGCTATGCTACACTAAGTAAGAATGGAAGATGATGGTGATCTAATATTGTTACTTGCTTAATTGCTTGTAAACCATTGCTTGTTTAGTATAGCTGCTAACCTAGAATGGTAAACAACAATAGAACTTGTGGCTAAAATATTGAAAGTAAGGATCTACTGTAGTCGCTTTTGACAAAACAAACCCCTCAGCCAAAAAGCCTTGCATGTCTAGGAGTTGGTGGATTAGCACCACCCGTTGGTTAAGTCTTGTTGAGCATAGTTGCTCAGCCTTGCTTGTGGCACATCTTTTGAGGTGATGTTAAAGCCCCTGATCTTGCTGCTTGTGGCACTTGGCCTCCCCAGCTTCCTCCTGGGTGGACGGTCGAGTGGGATCCCTCCTCGGACGGCGAGGACGGGACTCATTGATGTCATGATCGGCCTCATCGTGACGTCCGACTTCGGCGCTAGCTTCCGTTTGTTTATTTCCACTGCTTAAGAACTCTGCAAACTTGTTTGAATTTCAAACCGAGTGTTGTAATAAATTAATGTACTCTTTTATCTTGGATGATCTATTGTATTCTCTGAAACCACTCACCTTCATGTGAGCTCTGCTTTCTCGGTCCTGTATAGTAGTTTATTGGATGAAATCCGACGGACTGCCGAGTTAACTTGATTAAAGCACATGATCGCGTGTCAGGCGACTTAATTGTACTTTAGCTAAGTTAATTAGGGCAGTTCCGCCAAAGGCGGTGGTCTCCACTAGTGCCCGGAGGCTCCGGTGGATCGCCTGCTCCTGGGGGTCGGCAGGCTCGGGGAGGCTGCGCAGAAGCATCACCGTGGCAGCAATGTTCTAGCTAGCCCGAGCGAACTGAGGGGGATCGTCCCCTCCAACCAGGATGTTGCGCTGGACCTGGAGGGCACGGCCTTGGGCGCCGCTCGCCGGGTTGCACGCATGCGGCGCAGAGTGCGGCACGGGACGCGCTGGTGCAAGTGGCTGTCGATCCGACCGCCGCTGACGCAACTCGTCGCCATGCGCCTGCGCACGCACCTAGGCTTCCGCATGGGGATCCGGAGTGGTGTGAATCTGCTGGAACTCTACCTCCGGTGGCTGCTCTGGGCCGCCCGCCTTGGCGCACTCCCGTGACGGAGGGTGGCCAGGTGCGATGAAGTCACCGACGCTGGAGCCGTCGCTTTCAACCTCTTCGCCGAAGAGGTTGTGGAAGGAGGCGGGGACGTAGCCCGCCATTCCCACGAATTCGCTCGCAAGAGGGGGCAACATCATGTCCCTCTGAAGCCCCAGTGCGTACGCGTCTGTGGGGGACGTGAGGCCATAGGGGAACCAACCGCGTGGCGAGCGCGGCGGAGATAGCAAGGTCCCTCCGGAGAGCTGATGGAAGGTGTCGGTCTGCGAGTACATAACAGAGTCCATGTCACTCACCGTGGGGTTCGAGCCCAATAGGGACTCGATGCAGAGCGCGAGCATGTCGACATCGAGGTCGTCGAGTGGACTGAGGCCCATGGAAGGTGCTCCTCCTTCCGGGGACGCCAGGGCAGGCGCCTCCTCGCGGAGGCAGAGTATGCTGAGCTGGTCGGCGACGAAGTCCAGACTCCTGAAACGGAAATTATGGGATGACGTGAACACAGGAGGAACCCACAGCCCACCGAGCGGGGACGCGGGAAACTCCAGCGAGCCAAAGCGAATCGTGTCGTTCGAGCTCATCATGCCGAGAGCAGCAAAAATGTGGGCCATCCGATGACCTAAAACGCGAACGTGCGGCGTGCTCCACACGGATGGCGCCAACTGTCTGTGCGGAATTTGGCCGACTAGTAAATATATGTAGTTTTACTGTGCGTTGGATCAGATATGGCCTAGCACACAATGACACAGGATTTATACTAGTTCGGGCAATGGGCCCTACGTCCAGTTGGGGTTGGTTAATTGATCATATTCCGGAGCCCAGATGCTCGAAGTTTGCAGTGGGGGTACAAATGAGTGAGGAATGAGAAGGAGGTGTCTAAGACCCGGTCGTGCTCTGATCCGAGTGGAAGAGAGTAACGGGGGCTCAAACACGCGCTATGTGTCAGAAGAGAGTTAGAGAGTTCTGATGGCTCGAGAGAGAGTCTATGTAAAGTAGAGGGCGTGCCCCCTTTTATAGTTCAAGGGGACGGCCTTACAAGTCAGAGAGAGAGAGAGGGAGAGAGAGTGTGTGTACGGGCGCTGCCTACTCTTGTCAGTGCCCACGTCGTCGGGTACAGGATGGCCGTCATCCTCCATCCCTGTTCATCATGTCCGGTCACTCCGTTGTGATAGGCAGGTAGCATAGTGTCCACCTGACAGGGCAGGGCGGCACTGTGTGGTGCGTGTGCGGGACATGGTTAGGTGTAGCCTGGGCGTTTTCCCTTACCCATTCCACCTGCTCCCCGGGACCTCACCGAGCGGGCGTCCCCGGTCGGTCCAAACCGTATCGGTCGGGGGAGCTTGGTCGGAGTCGGACTTTGTCCTGGCCCCGACCAGGCCTCCTAGTCAGAGGCGATGATCGGTGGCCGGATCATGGTCTCGGCCTAGTGTCGCGTATTTGGGCTAGCCTAGGTGCGCGCTGTCGCTACGCCGCAGGTTGGGCCGAGCGTTGTGGAAAGCGGTCCCTTTGGGGACCCCGGGTCTATGGACCCGTCACTACTATACTTCTTCTTCCCCGTCACCTCCACCGCAACTTCTTCTTCTCCGCGCGCCACGCCCGACGTCTTCCACCACCGCTCCCTCTGTCGCTGCCCCGACTGATGGTTGCCGCGCCGCCCGCCCATCAACCGCCACGCTGCCCGCCCACCATCCGCCGCTGTCGCAGCTTCTTCTTCCTCGCACCCGACGGCTTCTCCTACCCCGACACCTCCTCCACTACCCCAGCCGCCGCCGGCTGGAGCGCCGCTGCGCCGCCCGCCCACCAGCTGCCGCTGCCCTTCCTCCCCGCCCTTCCGAATTCAGCGTTCCTTGTTGCCCCCGCCGCCGGCACCGCCCACCGGGTGTCCTTCCTTGCTCGGCCAGCGGTGCTCCGGCGCCGCCTTGCCCTCCGCCGTTGGCCGTACCGCCACCGCCACCAAGCCTACCACCGCCCCCCGACCTTCTTATCTAAGGGCGGCGACCATTGGAGCCCCTCCCCCCAGAAACCTGAAACCCTAAATCGCCACCGCCGAGCAGCTACCGCCCACCTCCCACCCCTCCGTTCCCAAGGCGAGCCACGTGGGGGCGACAGGAGCGAAGCGCGGCGGCGGGCAGAGGAGGAAGACGAAGCAGATCGGACGGCCATGAGTGCGTGCACGAATCTTAAAGCATTTGCGATAACTAGCCTTCTCACCTTCTGAAAGATGGATAGGATTTCCATGGTAGCCGGGGTGGAACTGGGCCAGCCCGCGTGTAAGATCACTCATGTATGGGTCAAGTAGGCTAGCTATTGGTATTGGGTCTCTTTACCAAGTATTTTGCATTTGTAGATGAAGTACATCTATTCGGTATCATAAATCTTTATAACCCTCTTTATAATTTTGATCGAATATAAAATAGTTTGACTCTACAAGAAAATTGGAATGACGTATAATTTGAAACGGATGGACTATAAAATAGTCACAAACATCGGTGGGGATCGAAAAGGGAAAAAAAAGAAAGGAGCTCGCACACGCGCACCAGGTATACGGTAGGCAAGCGCCAAGACCGCAGCGATGCATGTCGCTTCGGCTCTTGCTCCCCCGCCGGACACGGCGCGTCTGAGGATCGAGCTGGGAAGATCTCGCACGTCGCCGCGCGCGCACGTATATCCCACCCAGGCGGACCTCCGCGCCGCGTGACGTACAGCCATGTGTATGACCAAGCCCGGACTCAGCGACCGTTTCCCTCCCGTTCTGTCGCCACCTCCCTTCCTAGAAGAAGTTCGTCAGTCCCTCTCCCTCCCTCCCTCCCCTCAAAAAGGGCCCCCGCGGTTCCACGCGCACAAGCTTCCCTTCCGTCCCCTCTGCTGCGCTGCGCTTGCGCCTCTCGCTCGTCTTTCTGGCTTCTTGCTCCTTTCGGTCCAGACTCCGGGGTGCCGCGCGCCCTTGTGTTCTGAACATCCTCACCAACCTCCTCTCCTCCTGCGGCTGTATCTTCTTCTCGTCGGTACCTGTGAATCTGTAGCGCTACAGGTCTGCAAAAGAATTGCCTCTCCTCCCGTCTCCTCTTTTCTCTACTTCTGTTTCTTCCCCTTCCCCACAGTAGGGTTAGTTTTGCCTTGCAGAGTTTGTGTGCTATTGTCGGACGGGAAGCTGTGACCTGTGAGCCTTGGAGATGGCAAGCTTCAACGAAGAGAACAGAGCAGCTCCGCAGAGGGAGGAGGTACTGTACAACTACTCATCTCCATCTCCATGCTGCCCCCTCTTACGTTTCCACTGTTTTCCTCCTCAAAAGAATACAAGGTTATCCAGGGCCGGAACTGTTCCATTTCCTAGAAATATACTATATCAGCTACCCGCCTATTCGGAAAGAAATACGTATCTTCCTGCTATGTCAGTATCCAGGAGCTCCCGTACTCCCGTTCTTGTTCTTGCTTCAGTTTTTCTGTTCCTAGCGTGCACAACCGAATGTTTTGATCTACACAAGCACAATTTAGGGATACTGCTTCTTTGTTCTTTTCTAAAAAAAAAACTGACATAGAACTTTACTGTTTCGAAAATGTTTACATGCTCGAGTAGCTATGACCTGTGACTCAAACAACAGCTACAGCTTGAAAAGCCTTTAGTCGGTAGAAGGATTCATAATCTGTCAGAATGCGCGACCATGGCTGGTCATTGCCATTCTGAGATGAAGGTGGATTCCAAACTTAGAAGAGCAACTATTCTCCTGGTTTGTTAGAACGAATATCTTTTTATTCACCTTTGGTCCGTGCGTTTCATTTGCCGTCAGAGAAAAGAAAACGTCCACGTGCCGTTTCCACGAAGGTCGTATAGTATAGGACAGAAAACCAAATAGAGAGGACGATGCCAAGTTGGTCTCCCCCTTGTGCTGTTTAATTTCCACAAAATTCAGACGTCGCCGGCCGTCCATTATTTGAACGGGGGTATCCCGAGGCGAATTATGCCCAGGTACCCAAGACTTTTCCAGGTCAACTTGGAAAATTCACAGGATTTTTACTTGGGTGGATTTGGGACTCAGATTTCAGTTGAGCTGCTGCCGACCAAGATCCTCGGTCCACACCTAAAAGCTCTATACAAAAGGGCGTGCATTTTTCTTTTGTTCAATAGAAGCTGCGTCATCAGGCTATTTAATCACTCCTCAAAAAAAAATCAGGCTATTTAATCTCCGGTGTTGATTCAGTCCAATTGCTTTGTTTTCTGACTCCAGTGGCATGAAATATCTTGGCTCACGATAGAAGGGAAAAAAAAAACTAGTAGATGCTATTCTCTTTCATTCCGAAAAGCAGAGTTTGTACCGTGTATTTATTCTCACTATAGAATCTTGTCTGATTCGGACTAGCATGTATTTCGGGGGTCATATGTTATATCTTCATGATTCAAATTATGCTTTTCATACGTTCAAATCGAAGCTCTCGACGGTGGCTACAACTTTGTTAGTCAAATTTTTTTCATTAGAGGTCGTTTAGGTCTCCGAATCTGCATCGAAAGATCGGGCTGTTTTGGGCTGCACCGAAAGCAATAGATATTTCAGAAAAATTCGTTGTTTTTTTAGAAAAGGGTGGGTCAATTTGTATGCCCAATCTAGACGGACGTGACAGTGATCTCGTCGTTGTTGTTTCTTGGATTGCAAAAGAAAACGATCCGTAGCAAAGCTACAAACATTATCCACCGTACGATCACATCATGGGCCGACCAAAAACCATCCTCCTTAGAATTCATATCGGCCAATCAGGATCCAACCTTCCCGGAGGCTATCCAGCGCGATCCGATTCGGAGGCGACGATAAGATTGCGGGTGGCAGATCGCTGTCGTCGTGATCGTGAACAGACGCACACAGCAAGAGAATGGGCGCCTTGATGATATGCGCAAGTTGGCCGCCCAGTGTGGCCAGAAATGTTCGAGGGGCCACCGTGGCCAAAAGGAAAATCACAACTTGGCCGGCTTTTGGTTTTCCTGTTGCTGTCGACAGCGTTGCCGTTTTATATGAGCACGTGAGCTAAATTATTGCCCCGGCGGACGTCAAGAATTGGAGTGCCCCGTACGTTCGATGGTTTGATGATATGATATTATACCAGTTTTTCTTATAGGGGAAGTTTTAGTACCGGTTGCTGATGTGATGTTCAACTAACTAACTGCTATCAGTAGTAGGCTGCGGTTTTGGAAGGAAGCGTGAAACTGAAACCATCTCTTATTCTCATCTCATCTTAGTCATCTGCAATGCATATGCATGCTCATCCAAGCGCTGAGCTGAACCTTTGAAGTGGTGTTGTGTTTGCAGGCATCTTTCCAGGGCAAGTACGGCGGCATTTCGCCCAAGAAGCCCCTCATCAATAAGGTGCGTTGATGTCGGCAAGGCATTCTTCCAAGATTTCAAACTGTAGGTAGCGATGACTACTCAACACAAACAAGAACCTGATGCTGTATGTTACGCTGCCGCAACGTGTGCTTTTTCAGGACCATGAGCGCGCCTACTTCGACTCGGCAGATTGGGTCCTCGGCAAGGTAACCGAAGGAGGAAATCAACCTGCGAAACAGCAGCAGAAATCCCCGCGACCCTTGCTATATATCGATCCTCACAGCCACCCCCTGTTTGTTTGTGCAGCAGCAAGGCGCGAGCAGCAACAGCGCGAAGGTCCCAGCCGCGGAGACCCTCAAGCCCAAGCTCCAGGTACGTGAACAAAAAAGGGAAAAAAAAAAAGGCTTCCTCGATCAGCATCTGGCCTCACCAAAAGCTCTCGCTCGTGTGCCGTGGCTCTGACGGGTGCTTCTGCATTTTTGTTTTCTTTTTTCTGAAGCGGACGGCGTACCACCAGCTTCCGCCGCGAAGGCCCGCGTGCACGTCGGAGTAGCTCCTGCGTCGATGATGGGCGTCGCTGCTCGTGACGCGCAGGCGAGCGGTACTGTGGATGTGAGTCGTTCACTATACGGAGAGACAGAAAGAATCCATCGAGCTGGGGCGATGGGATTTGGTTGTAAATACCGGGGTGCGTGGTTGTGCCACCATTGTGGTGGAGTTGTGTGAAATGAAATGAAGTGACACTCGGCGTGTCATCTTCGGTCTTCTTAGGTCACGTACAACTCACAACGGCGTTGTCTTTAGGGGGTGTTTGTTTCTTTAGCACCTCCTAAAATTCCTGTCACATCGAATGTTTAGATACTAATTAGGAGTATTAAATATAGATTAATTATAAAACCAATTGCACAGATGAAGACTAATTTGCGAGACGAATCTATTAAGCCTAATTAGTCCATGATTTGACAATATGATGCTACAGTAAACGTGTGCTAATGATGGATTAATTAGGCTTAATAGATTCGTCTCGTGAATTAGCCTTCATCTGTGTAATTAGTTTTATAATTAGCTCATATTTAGTTCTCCTAATTAACATCCGAATATTCGATGTGACATGAATTTTAGGAGGTTCTAAAGAACCAAACACCCCCTTATACTGCCATCTAAGCAAATCGAGCTGACGTGGATCGTGATTGATGAAGAGGGAGAAGCGAGCCGTCATCTGGTGAGACGATGGCCGCGGCTCGTGCTCCGAGAAGAATCGACGGATCGAAGCGTGTTATACCCATCATCTCCACCCGACGACCGACGCCTCTGGCCGATCAGCTGTGGCGAGGTGCGTTTTGGCGGCGAGAAATCAACAATGGTGCCGAAAATCAATCGCCGTGCATGTCTACTTCATCTGTTCCCTCCCCACGCACTCACCCAATCACATCTGAGAAGTGCCAGGTCATGCGAGGGCAGTGCGATGCGGCGGCAGCGTGGAAGTAGGTCGCAACATGGGAGAAGAAGGGCGCGGTGGCGGCGGCACGAGATGGCAAGACCACATCGGCCGCACCCGGCTCCGGGGCTTGACATGTTCCCAGGCAGCGGTGTAGTGGGGGCCGGCTCTAGGCTTGTTCTAGCGGCGTAGCTGCCTCTATCGATGGGGCATGGCTTCACCAGCGCCCCTATCTAATCACCTTGATTAATGGGTTTATAAATGAATTATATAGTTTGCAGATAATTTAAAAGATAAATCACTGTACAACCATTGATATGGCCATCTAAATCGTTGTACATGCCCTTATGATTTCTGTTGCTTCATTAAGTCTAATAATTTTAGCCAGGGAAGAAATTCGTTAGGCTCAACCGCTCAAGGTACGCGTGGGGAGGGCTGCCTGGCCTTTTTCTGTGGACCGGCTATCTGGCGGTAATTATTTCCATGTGTGATGGATGCATGCACCATGTACGGATTGGAGAAGTTGCGATTAGCAAGTCACAATTGAGCCTAATAAGACTGTTTCTTCGGTGATTGTCGCTTAGATGGTGCATGCATGCAAGAAGAGACAAAATTGATAATGTCACCCCCCATGTGCAAAATCGTTTGGAACTTAAAAAAGCTATAAATCTTACACCGAGCATCAAAATTAAATTTTGATTACAACATTGAGTTTCTTACAATAAAATATTCACAATAAGATCCCATTTAACTATATTTCGATGGATTTTTTTCGCATTTTTTAACCAAGGTCGCATATTTTCTGAGAGGCACGTACACGTGGAACTAATTCTATGAACTCATGTAACAAAACAATCAGACGCATCGAACAAATTATACGAACTCACAGAACAAAAAAGTATACCCACATGCATGCAGTTTTGAAATTAAAAAAGTCAAAAATCATAAACCAAGCATACAAATTGGATTCCGATTGCACCACTAAATTTCTTTTGACAACATATTCAAAACAAGGTCACACTTGACTATGTTTGGATTAAAAAATAAAGGAGACATACAAATACTAGTATAATGCAAATAAAAAAGACATACAAATACTAGCATAACACAAACAAAACGTGACATACAAATAATACTATATGCAAACAAAAGATTGAAATTTGATAACGTAGGACAAAACGGTAGAATATGAATATCAAGTTGGAAGATGTTTTCATATACGTAAATCTGGAATAAATTATATGAACTTAAAGAAAAAAATACTTATCGAACAAATTATATGAATTCAAAGAATAAAAATAGATACACCCCGAACGAACTATACAAACTGACTGTTGACGCTCATTATTGACACGTTTATAGTGTCATTTATGTGGCATTATTGGACTAATTCTTATACTAACTTACCACTTGGTATCTAAAATAAACCCATATTCGCATGGGTCTTGTATTTTGAATCATATTGCAAAATGATAGGAAATATAAGCCAAATTGGGTGATTTGCATAAAGCCCACCTAGAAGTGCAAGCCCAAAGAGCCCAGTTGAGGAAGCCCATGGATCACCTGATGGGCCATGTGTGCTTTCATAGCCCAATCCATGATCCTTAGGTGTCCACATTAAATGAATATCAGGCTAAGAAGACTCAAGCATGAAGAAATTGAAGTTTCGGAAAGTTATCCATGAGATCAAGTCAACCCTACAGATATTCGCGCAGCCCAAAATAGCCTGATCTTTTGATGCAGATTCGGAGATCTAAACAACCTAGAATGAAGAAAGTTTGACTAATAAAGTTGTAGCCACCGTTGAGGGCTTTGAGTTGAACATATGGAAAGCATAATTTCGATCATGGAGCTAAGAGATATGGCCCCCAAAATACATGCTACGCAGAGTAGTTCGAAATACATGCTAATTTGAGGACCTTAGCTTCGTTTTCAGGGCAAGCGGTGAATACAAAAGTTGAAGATCTTTTCGTGCTACACAATTTAAGCACTGTATTTGCCCTATTTGGAGTCCAGACGTGGGAGATATAGTGTCGGGAAGGAAGGGCTGCATAAAATGAAATTCCGAACGAGTTAGATTCTATGGAAATCAAGTTTGCTTAACTCCCAAGCAAGGAGCTCGTGCAAGGGACGGTGGAGCACGCCCCAAGACTCCCCAAGGGTATAAATATGACCCCCTAGGCATCTTCAATGGAGAATCTATCCACCAGAACTCGGCGAAATCAAGGGCATTCACCAGAGGTTGCTGAGGGCTGCTGCAAGTCTACGAAGTTGTCTAGGAGATGGCTTAGGCCGACCCTAGCCTCCATGGCCTCCCTGCGCGGTTGTGCCATGGTGGAGTTCAGGAGCAGGAGTAGATCATCGATGGTATGTACTCGGAGGTGATGATCTAAATACATCTATTTATATGAGCAATGTTCTTCATGTCATCCGATCTGTTAGCGACTCAATGCCTCCTTTTATGCTCTTCTATCTATCATGAATATGCTTATTCCTTATTCTAATACATGCTTAGACTACATAGAATGCTTTATATAATCATGGTGATTGGATCTAGTTTATTTATCCTTCTTGATAGCTAGACATGTTCACCTGTGTATGTGCCTTTAAACTGCTTGCGCCAATAGGGGGGATCATGACAGGGTCTGTTTCCGTGTAAGGTGGGGGTTTTCAGGAGGTTGACCGAAGGTAGTAGTTTAATGATTGCTTTGGATAAGAAGCATGTTGTGCTTGCTTATTAGCTAGATCTACAACTCGAAGATGATAGGTTCTTGGTGCCCCTAGTGGTGTTATATTATATCTGTGGATGCGTCGTTACCCTTCATATGTAATCTATACTTTATATTAGGATTAGATCCGTCGAGCTAGATAGAAAACCCTAGTTAGTTCGCTACCGATCCACGGATTGATAAACCTTAGATGGAATACTCCAAGGGAAAAGTTACGATGATCCGTGCGTTTGCGGTTTACAAACTGGCGTGCTAACTGCCATCAACACCAACGGAACAAAACAGTAGTATACATTGAACAAATTATATGAACTCAAAGAACACAAATAAATACACCTAGAATAAATTATACAAACTAACGGAATAAAACTATAGTATACATCGAACAAATTATATGAACTCATACATACCTCGAAGAAATTGCAGAAACTCACAGAACAAAATTTTTATACACTTAGAACAAAAATATCAAATGACGCAAATAAATGAGTATGCATCTCGAACATATAGCTGAACATGCAGATAAATAATTCTACGTGTATAATAAATAAAACTATGTCGTTACCTAAACAATTGTACAAAATATTGTACACCACGAACAAATTATGTTCTACCAAGGATTACTTCAATCATCATGAACACACAAAAATATTTAAGGAAAAAATAAAAAAATATAGTTTGATGAATAGTTCAATCATAATGGAAGATATAAGTATTTACAAGAAAAAAGAAAAATAATACAAAAGGAAGAAAAATAAAAAATATTACAAAGTTGAGATAAGATAGCTACTCGAGGAACACACAAAAATAATAAAATTATGTATAAAAAATATACACATGGTCAAAAATACAAAAGAGAAGGAGTAAAAATAAATAAAGTAATGTAGAACAAAAAATAAAACCAATGAGAAAAAAGAAAGGTAAACTACGTATAAGGAATATATAGAGGAGAATCTAAATTAAAATAAAAAAACAAAATAGGAATTAAATTAAACTAATAAAAAGGAAAATGAAATAAAAGAGACAAGAAAAGAAATAAAAAGGAATGAGAAGAAAGGGTGTAACCATAAAATGGTAAAGAAAAGAAAAGAAGAAGAGCGAAGAAAAAAAGGAAAGAAAAAGAGAACATGGAAATAGGAGAAGGAATGAAAATAATAAATAAATAAAAGTGAAGGAAGGAAAAATAAAAATAAAAGAAAGAGTATACATTTTTGTTTCGTAAGTTTGTATAATATGTTCGATGCATATGATTGTTTTGTTCCACTGTATAATTTTTTTAACGTGTATATATCTCATGGAAAATATGCAACCTTGATTAAAAAAATATGAATAAAAAAAGTTCGTCCAACTATATTTAAGTGGGATCTTGTTGTGAAGCTTTTATTGTCAGAAATCCAATGGTGGAATCGAAATTTAATTTGATGTTCGATGTAAGATTTATAGATTTTTAAGTTTGAAACGGTTTTACATGTGGATGATATTATTAATTTTATATACACCAGCTCTTCTCACGTGTGCAGCCGTAGAAAATAACAGCAGGTGCGATACATAGCCACGGCTTTTTTCTGTCGCTCAGCGTCCTCACGGGCTGCCGGGCCTTTGTCAGTCCGTCACATCCAGCACTCGCCACTCGCGCTATGGCACGGCAGCAACACGTTGGGTCGATGATGGGCTGTTCTGTTGGGAAACAAAACGGAGAACTTGGGCTGGACCCTATGAAACTATCGATGGGCTTCAAGTTGTGTGGGCCAAATTTACCACGGATGCGTTATTCACAAATTGACTTGCATCACGCAGCTGTGTTTTGAGAATTTTACGTGTCCCGTTCCATTCAATTCATCTTTTTATTTAATCTAAAAAAATTCATCTTTTATTAGCCATCTTATAGAGTGAAGTCAACTTTGTCTTTTTACTTTGTCATATATCCATAAACGTCATATACTTAAAAACGGATGACGTGTATGAATAAATCTTTGTAACATTATTCCTCGCAAAAAAATCTTTGTAACCTTTTTGACAAGATTGCATATGGCACCCACGTGGTCCATCAGCAAAATTGCGTCAAATACTAAAATACACATGGCAGAGCCCACAGGAGGAGGAGGAGTATTCGCAGGTGCCTTCTCGCGATCCGCAGCTAAACAAGCCGCAGGGCCCGCGCTCTGGCTGCCCACCACGGGCCACGGCCGGCATCGTGGCTGCAAATCTATATCCTCAACCGCCGAGTGGGTTATATTAAAGAACTTATGCATTTATGCAATATCAAACTACACGTAACTTTGAACTTCTATCTTCTTAAATGAAGGGTGGGCCGTGCCGGCGACCGGCCGGGTCCCCGCAGCGGCGGCGACGAGATCGACGGATCTGCTGCTGCGGGTGAGCTCAGTGCTCAGTGCTGACTGCTGAGCAGCTCCGGTTGGATCGCAGCGGATCGGTGGTGAAAGCTTCGGCGGGCGTCGTTTATTCGTCTAGTGCTGCAGGGCCCAGCGTCGTTTCACAAACATTTTCCTTGCGCCCCGTCAAAAAGAAACATTTTCCTTCCGAAAAAAACAAGCTCGCTTACGCCCAAGGGCAAAGTTATTCGAAAACCGTTAAAACGGCCACCACTCACTTGCCTGCGTGGCGACTGGCGAGGTAGACAGTGATCCATCAGACCATCACCGAGTGACCGAAGGTAGATCTGGCTGGAATCTTGGGGAGGAAAGCATGCGGCCGAAACGCCGCTCTCCGTCCTGCCGGAGCGACCGATCGAGCGGGCTCGAGTACGCGAGAAAGCGACGTGGAGGCCGGCCGGCCGGCAAATGATTACCTGGCAGACGCGCGACGGCCGGCGTATCTCCGCTGCACGAGGAACACGGGCACGCACCCACACGGCCGCGGCCCGTCCCGTCCTGGCGTCCTGCACGCGCTCGAGCACGAAACTGCGGGCAGTGCGCTGGCGGCGGCACGAGGCTGGCTGCCGATCCTGCCAACAGACCAAAAGTGACGTGTTGGCTTGCCATGTGACGCCGCAGATAAAAAGCTACCTGCTACCGCCTCCGCCTGACCCTGCTGCAGTGTCTGTGTTGGATACTGTTACCATGGTTTGGCGCTACCTTCCTGCCTCCCTTTGATAATACATACTCCCTCAGATTCTTTTTTTTTTCAAATGGATACTGTTACCATGGTTTGGACTTCAGGCTGCGACGTGGGACGGACAGGGGTGTTTGGATACGAGATGCTAAATTTTAGCAGGATCACATCAGATGTTCAGATGCTAATTAGAAGGATTAAACATGAGCTAATTATAAAACTAATTGCATAGATGGAGTCTAATTCGCGAGACGAATCTATTAAGGTTAATTAATCCATCATTAGCAAATGGTTACTGTAGCACAACATTATCATGGACTAATTAAGCTTAATAGATTCGTCTCGCGAATTAGACTCCATCTGTACAATTAGTTTTGTAATTAGACTATATTTAATATTTCTAGTTAGTATTCAGACATCCGATGTGACATGTGCTAAAGTTTAGTAGGGTATCAAACACCCCCTAAGCACAGGAGTACATTGTGCGTTTAATTTGAGATTTTTTTTAATCCTACACTTGCACATAAACTGGGACAGCGGGAGTATCAGTTGTTCTTCCATGCAAATACACTCTTCCATTTATCTTTTTTTACAATCCAGCATCAGACATCCACAAAAATATAAAAAAAAGATGCATCAGTTATTAAAAAAGTAGCCACCGCTAAAACGCCAGCACATGTAGGAGACATGTAGCCTAAAAGAAAAAAGAAAGGGATTCTTCTAAACTGCAGATCGAGTAGTCATTTTTCATGGCTTGCTTCGTAAAATCGATTCCTAATGATCCATCTTTACCCTACTCACCAAGTAGGGCAAGAGTGCCATCAAAGTTTTTTCAATTCCGAATAATGATAGGTACTTCTATGAGACTTCTTTATCAGCTCGCTAATTAAAGTCATGACCACGAACCATTGGATAGACAAAACCAATTTTCATGGCTAACACTGAGCAGAGAAGACCCGAGAACTTCCATTTATCTACAGTTACAAAAGTATAGTATCGGTGTACAGCCATGATTTTTCTGCTCTCTCTCCGTGTATAGTTTGTTTTCAGAGTTGCTATTTGACGAAATTTGAGTATGTATAACACTGGATTTTGCTTGAGATTCCTTGAGTTTTAGTGGGCCCAAAAGATGCATACAAAACTAGGACACTGCGAGTCAATTTCTTCGACGGAAGAGTATGATTGGAGTTTAGCTCTCTGCGAATCTGGTCGTTCGTTCGTACAGTCAGAGGATGAAGAAAGGACGAGATGAGGATACGGCCATCCGTGCCGCCGTAGCCAATAATGCAAATGTTAGTGGCAGCAGCGGAGCTTCATGCGGCCGTAACCAAGCCTTGGCCATTTGTATTTCTCTAGCGACATTGAAGATGTTAATGAGTCTACGCTACAAATCATTAGCCCCCGTGACAATGAGCTCAAGCTCCACGCCTCCACCAATGGCTGGTGGCATGACAATTTCCTCTTCCAATTTTCAGGCTCCACGACATGACAGCCGGGGCTGAGGGATCGAAGAGGTTCCTTCCATTTGGTTCGTCGTCGAAGAGCATACGGAAGCGCTGTACATATTATCAAAAAGCTCGTAGCCAAGGCAATCAGGATATCATAAACTCTAGCCCTACGGATCGAACTCTCGCTAGGTGCCGCCAACGACTTGACAATCACTGACGACGGCTTGGCGCGTCGCGATTAGCATCGACCTGTAACCTGTCAAAAATCACGCCAGGCATCAGGCTGCTTAATTGAAAATCGCCAACCCATGTACGTGCTCTCGCCATCGTACGGAGGCGGAGGCGTGGAGCGATGGCGTCCCCACAGATAACAACGGGGGCAGCGCATGGCGCGCGTGTGAAAGAGATCGATCGAGACGCCGTCTGTTGCGCACGCCCCTCATCACGTTGTCAAGATCCGTGCCCTCTCCATCACGCAGTTACTTGCCCGGGCCGGGGCCCCTGACGACGACGAATCGAAACGGAGGAGGGGTCTCCGTCGTCGTCTGCGGGCTCCGTCCGGCGGCACATAACCGCCGGGCGCGGCGCAGCCTGCCGGCAGGTCGCCTTCACGCCCACGAGGCCACGAGGCGTGACACGCACACAGCTAGCCCCTGCATGCGCGCGGGGGCAGCAGCCAGCTAGATCGATCGAGTCCGATCGACGAATGAATACGAGAGACCATGTATTATATTATTGTTGCATGCAGTATACTGTATATTTGTATTGTAGCGCTCTGTCGTGCACTATAAAAAACGGTTTCCAGGAGGATTGAAAGAAGAGCGGGTGCTAGCTTTCGCAGCAACATTTTCAAGAGCGGGTAGTGCACCCGCTCCTAGCTTTCACAGCTACAAATAGTTATTTTCAGAAGCGAGTAACAGATCCGCCCCTACAAAGCTCTTTCCAGGGCGGGTGACACCATCACCCGCTCCTGGAAATGATATCTTTGAGGGCGGGTGCCTGGAAATGTCATTCCCGCCAAAGTTTTGTACCATTTTCGCATCAAATTTTTAAAATGTGGTTCTCAATCAACCCATTCAGATCCAACACTTGAACATTGTATATGCAATAAAGTTATATATGAACAAGCCACCATCTTATCTTCTCAACCATTGCATTATTCTCTGCAGCTTAATGAATTTGTTAAGTTCTCCACGGAAATAGGCGTCCATTCTTCGTGCTTGGTACATCCATGTCCTAACCATCTCTCTAAACAGCAAAAAAATTTACACAAAATGAAAATATCATCCATGTCAACTTGATTAAAACTATCATAAATGTTAAACAAACAAGTACTAAATATATAATTACACATGTAGTATTTTCTAATAAACAAATGAAAATATAGAAATCTTGGAAAAAATGAAAAACAATTATTCATCATCCATGGCAACTTGTTTTGTCCCACAAAATCTTGAAAAAAATAAAAATTATATCATGCATGGGTCAATATAGAAAAAACTAAATCTTCTTTTCTCTCCTCCATAGATATCTAGGAAATTCATCATTTATGAATGAGGCTAAAACATCAAAGTTGAGTACAAATGGTTAGATAATCTTGTTCTCCTACCTAAATAACCTAACTTCATCCAAAAAATTAAGGTAAATGGAGCTCCAAATGGCTAATCCACACCTTGGAAATCTAAATCTATCTAGAGGTATATAGAACCCCATTTGAACCTAAAACCTATGCAATAAGTTTCAAAAAGACAAGGAATTAGCATCAACTTATCTCCTATAAGCTCCAACTTCAAGGAAATAAAGTTGAAAACCTTCCCCCACCTTTTTCGCTTTTTTCGATTTTCGAGCAGCACCTCCCTCGAGTAGTAACTGTGCTATCGAGAGAAGGAAGAAGCCCCAGCTGGCTGTTTTGTCGCCTATTTCTAGGGGCGGGTCGTCCTGTGGCCTACCCCTGGAGAACCATTTGCAGGTGCGGGCCACGGGATGACCCGCCCCTTGAAATGGGGCGATTTCCAGGGGTGGGTGCTGCCGTCACCCGCCTCTGGAAATTGTCCCCATTTATAGGGGCGGGTGACGCCGTCACCCACCCCTGCAAATGGTTCTCCAGGGATGGAACCGCTCCCGTTTTGTTTGTGCGGGTGGCAATTTCACCTGCCCTTAGGAAATCGCCCCTACAAATCATTTTTTAGTAGTGCTGGATGGCTGGATCACGTACCCCTGGGGGTGGTAAAGGACTCTCAAATTTAACCTAGCCAATTTAAGGATCAGGCTCACTAAGGGCCGGGCTGAAATACTGTATAATTTGAAGCTAAATATATATAGAGCTGAGTTGTACCGTGAAGGAGGTATGAGGGCAATGCTTCGTTACCACCCCTACATACCCCAGGATCGAGTCTGAGACCGGAGAGGCTGAGAACGGAGGACTGCACGGGGGAATGGATGGTGCACGTCTATGGCTATGGCCTCACATGCACGGATCGATGACATGTCCTTCTCCCAAACTTTATGAGCCAACGAGCTGCGAACAACTAACACTCCTATTCAAATTTGGCATTCACGTGTATATGCATTGCAAAATTTTTGCAGAAACCATGATCTAGTTACCCCATACCACACACATGGGATGATCACCGAGAATTGGAGAGGTAGACGAGTGTTGAGAGCTAGCAAATAAAAAGCAAGGCGTTCATAAGCTAGTACTTCCTCCGTCCCAAATTACTATTCACTTTGACTTTTTCTAGATACACAGCTAGTTATATATATTTATGTCTAGATACATAATCAAAAGTGATATATCTAGAAAAGGCAAAATGAATAATAATTGGGGACGGAGGGAGTAGGACACTTCTATGGGACTAATATATCAAATAAATAATATTGTAACATGACCAGATCAGAAGATAATAGGTTTCGATCGAGAGAGATAGAGATAATACTATATAGGACCATGCGTAGGCTTGTAGGAGTATGCATCCACGCAAGAGAGCATTGATCAAGGATCAAATGTTTGCTTAGAAAAATGGAGTGGCCTAGTACAGATGGGATTTGATATTGGGCTGACGCTGACAAGTCTGCAGAGATGCCATGATACGGGGTGGAATCCCTATGAAGATCTCCGTGAAGTGTGCTCCTGCCCTATCTTCTTCTCCCAAGTTAAGTTCTTTTTTTCTTCTAAAAAAACTATATGTCTAGTTCTCTGCTATGCTATAATACAACAACGGGATCTCGTGATACATGATAAGCAATAGTTTGTACACCAAATGTTCCATGGTGGTTGGACTACGTGCAACGATCTTTCCCGACCTCGCAAAATACAAAGACACATGCATGCATGTAATTTAATCAAGTCGAAGACCATATCCCTATGCTAATCTCAAACACGCATAATTAAACACACTACATGAAGCACCTGCAAGGCTTAAACTAGAGCTAATCAAAATTTAAAAAATGCTAACTGGGATCAGGGCCGGGGCAGAGAAACAGGGGGGTCACTGTCAAAAGAGTTGGCGGCAGGTATACCACCGTTCTCCAATATAATTAATCATGCAATGAGGCTCCAAGTAGCAATCCGGCATTAAGACGGGAATTGAATTCGTAATATTTGGGATCTTCTCAGGACCGCCATGCTCGCTTGATGAGCTGGGCCACAAATGTGTGCATTGTTTTCGAACTCGTGTAACGTACTTTACCACTGATTTGGTTTTATGACCAGCTGCATTTTTCGCGTCTTTTGCTCTTTTTTGCCAAATGATAAGAGGCGCATGCATCATATAAAGAGCTCGTTGGAAAAGGAAAGAACGTTAGAAAGTGCATGGTGTAGCTTCTAGTTCTACCTCGTCATATTCGACGCATCGTGACCAAGACTAGGGCCAAATTTCATTGTCAACAACTACCCCATATATCACGTAGAAAAAGTAGAAAAAAGGTAAATCGATAAGACACTTGAAATTACACTTCCCAAGCAGCACCATTTCCGCAGCATGCTAGTCCGAAGTGACCAATTTGTATCAAGCATCCACAAAGCAGTACATACCAACAGGGTACCGCAAGCGACTCATTCAACGTCTATAACAAACAAAAAACAACTTGCATGCGCCTAAGTAGAAATGTAACCATGAATCTCTTGGGTGAGACACCATTTTTTGCCATGCGCTTTTGCCACTGACAAAATGTAACCGTAGTATATGTCAACACACTGGAGTTTTTCATGTCATCAGCAATTTGGAGCCATGATATATGAAGGCTTTCAGACAAAATACACTGGCCTAAGTCTTCCCACCCTATCAATCCAAAACATTGTTGCCAACCAAGCAAGAAGAGTGTCGGCCGGAATATTTTCCATTTTTCTCAAAAAACAAGTCCATATCGGTGATCGAAGTTACTGGAAGCTCTCAGGAACCTAGCAAAAAAGCAGTAGGGCAATTGACACATGTAGTAGGGCTCACGAGCCGTGCATGCAGAGATGTCAGGAACACCGCAGGGACAAGCAGGACCCAACCATCATCAAGTCTGAATGGCTGATTGTTGCACAGTCAGCACGTTATAGACCGTACCAAACTGTTTATTTCTTTTCTGAAAGAATATAATATATGGTACTGTGCTTAAGGTCTTTGTCCGTGCTATGAGCTTTTCTCTGCCCAAAGCGTAAAAACCAAAGCCTGAAAGGCAGTGTATCTTCTGTTTTTGGGTGCCATCCATCACGTGAAAAGCTGTCCGGCTTTTTGGAGCAAAAGGGAAAAGCGAAAGGGGGAAGCAACAGCTCCAAATGACATGGTGGTACGTATTCTTGCCCATCGAAAACAACACCGATCGACCATCTACTTGTGTTCTCGACCTTGATTCATTCTTTTTCCTGCCTTACAAAGCGATAGAGAGGAAGATACAATCCATCATGTCATTGTTTTGTTATGTAATTGGGTACCTACATCTTTCCACTTCGTATAGCTACTTATTTCTTTCTTACGCTCTCAAAATAGCTCCCCTACGGCATTCCACTTTGAAGAAGACACTTGGCCCATCAGCGGTCATTAACATGTATTGGCTATGAGGGCTCAAATGCCTGTTAAACGTTTGGGATATCCAAGTTCTCTCCCGCATTATTCTATCTCTTTATTGTTTTGTCTGTTCATAATGGTTGGATGCATTCAATTATTTGTCCTCTTGGGCATCCTCGAATGAGTTGGAGCTTTGCTTACGGTTATATTTTCAAACGAGGTCATGCCACACTGCCACGTAGTCAAGATCATGAAAGATTTAGTTCCAAACATCACTAAGAAAAATTACATTGCTACACCTCAGTAGTCTCATAGATCGTCTCATGCAGTGCCACGTAGAATTTTTGTTGATGTGGAGGAGAGAGAAAGAGGTCGTTATTTTGTGAAACAACCAGCTCATAGACTAGATTTTAGAACTATGAAACAACTACTCCACCGTTATACGTGTACGAGTTGTGGTTGTGATACAACTCATACTATTTCTTTTTTTCTATATACAAACTAAGGAAATAGAATTACTATGAGACACCTTAAAAATACAACCTATTGTACAGATTATTTGCCAAATCGTCTCAAAATTACGTGTCAATGCATAGACAACCTGATTTACTTTCCGTGGATAACATCAAAACGCATGAAAAAGTGAGCGTCTCTCGTGGAGCCCCTGGGGTGCACGTAACGACGGGGCCCTCTCCTCCGATTTCCTCGACTCTCCACGTGTCAGGACCAGCGCCATGCGTTCCCGACGCAGGAGGAGCTGCGCCCAGAGCTTTTGTTGGTACGCGACCCCAGGCAAACGTCCCCAGCAAATTGGATCCCCTTCTTCTTCGTGTCTGCCGTGTGTATATCTATCCACGGACCCCAGCAGAACCCCCGAGCTCCTCCTACTTTTTTCACACGACCCGTCCAGCCAGCCCATTCCACAGCGCCGGCGAGGGGCGCGACAAGAAGCCGCCGCATTTCTTGCGGCTGGGGCGGTGATCGATCTCCCCCGTCTCTTCCTCTCCCAAACGCGTAAGGATGGGGAGGGCGCCGTGCTGCGAGAAGGTGGGGCTGAAGAAGGGGAGGTGGACGAAGGAGGAGGACGAGATCCTGGGGAGGTACATCAAGGAGCACGGGGAAGGGTCATGGAGATCGCTGCCCAAGAATGCTGGTACGGAGGAACAAGCGGAGAGGAAAATTGATTCTTTGGAGAGCTGCTCCGGTTCCTGCTTGTGAGTGCTTGAGCTGAGATTGATTTCTGATCGATCCTGCTGCAGGGCTGCTGCGGTGCGGGAAGAGCTGCAGGCTGCGGTGGATCAACTACCTGAGGGCGGATCTCAAGAGGGGGAACATCTCGGAGGAGGAGGAGGAGATGATCATCAAGCTCCACGCCACCCTTGGCAACAGGTGCGCTTCTATTCTGTCAGACACCCTGCTCAGTGCTCACCTCCCCCCAACTGCTTTGGATTGTGTGCAGACTCGATCTTTTGCCTGATTATTCTTGCATTTGAACGAATTTGGTAGTGATATTTATATGTTGCACGGCGTCAGAGTTCAGAGTTCTTGCATCATTAGCAGTAGAAAAAGATTCTGTGCTTCCTATGGTAACTCCGTGTGTCTCTAGGCGATGAGCTCGTCAGAACTGATGGGCAATTGAAGGGACCCTGAAAGTTCCAGGCTGAAACATTGCGTCGGTTTGGTTGGCACTTGGCAGAAAAATTGTAGGAAAGGCTGTGGCGTTGAAAATTAACAGATGACGCTGCAAAATTAAGCGTGAACGAGGCACCCAGGATACTAGTCTTGCTTGATTAGGAAAATGAAAACATGGAACTATTTTGTTCGTTTGTAGCATCGAATTCTGCTACCGTAACTTGGCATTCTTTTCACCATAGACTGCACCTTTTTTTTTGACCCAAGATAAATTTGGCTTAACCACCTTCAACTGCGGCTATGTGCCTAGAAGCTCTGTTCCGCTGTTTGATATTTTCCTCCTCCATAGAGAATAGAGGAGAGAACCCGGTCTTGTCTAGATATAAAAACCATAGTTTAAGGAATGTGGTTTCAGAAAGTAGAGGCGTCCAAAACCAAGTGGAGTAGGTCCAAGATCATAATTTTAAAACAATATCATAGTTATGTCCAAATGCCTCATGATAAGAGAAAAAAGTTTCGTCTGCAAACGCACCATCTCGCTTAGCTGTTGTTCGCAGAAAACGTTGTCAAAAGTCAAAACACATTCTTTCTGGTGGATGGACAAAACAAAACATCTACTACTGCTACAAGCAATGCAAGCGAGACCTCGACGATCTCCTTTGCCAATGGCCACTTTTGTCAAGGGGCTGAAGCAGAGACGCCACCTCCTCCTCCTCAGTCCTCACGGCCAAAGTCCATCTCGCCTCCTCCTCTGTCGCTTTGCGCCAAGGTGACGAGCGGCCGATATTTTTGCATCCGCCCTCTTTGGCCTCGTGCACACAAGCACAGAAGGGACACGACGACGGAAATGGTGAGAGCAACCGAACCGACGGAGCAGGCAGGCGCGCTGTTGCGTAACAGCGGCGGCCGGCGGCAGAGGCTCTGATCTCGCCGTCGACTCAGCCAAAGGCCAGGGACAGGGCTCCGGTAGCCGTAGCCCCGTCGGCGTCGGGCATTGATTTCGCTGTGGACGCGCGCATTGAAACCCCGGCTACTCTGGCGACACACGCACGGCAGCTGACGGCGTGCCCTGTCGTTTGTCAGTGGACGTGGCGCCGCGCGATCCCCTTGTTTTTTTCCTCAACACGTGGGTTGATTTTACTGACGAAAAGAGAGAGAGAGAGTAGATGCGACAGTTAAAAACTCGTGTGGAATTCTCCGAGTTCGGAATAGTGCACCTAAAATGAATTTTCACCATGACAAGGCCTGTACGTTTTGGGATTTCTTGCTGGTATTGCGCATCTGTGTAACGGGGTGTTTGGATACGAGGTGCTATGTCATATCGGATGTTCGGATGCTAATTAGGAGAACTAAACATGAGCTAATTATAAAATTAATTGCAGAACCCTGTGCTAATTCGCGAGACGAATCTATTAAACCTAATTAATCTACCATTAGCAAATGGTTACTGCAGCACCACATTGTCAAATCATGGACTAATTAGGCTTAATAGATTCGTCTCGCGAATTACACTCCAAATGTGCAATTAGTTTTGTAATTAGTCTATATTTAATACTTCTAATTAGCATCAAACATCCGATGTGATGGGTGTTAAAAACAGACCCTAAGTGTGTTTCATCCACGTGAGTCGACAATTTTTTCCATTTCATGGCCACACACTGACACACACACTTCTACGGTTCTACCCTTTTGCGATTGGTAGTACTCGTGCGCTGTTGGTGGAGCATTTGGAGTTTTGGACCGGCAAGTGCCGCACGTACCATTCCGGACTGCACGCGGTGCCCCGAGCACGCTGGTCGCTGACACTCACGACGACCACGTACGTGTCTTTGCTGGTCCTACGTGTTTGGACTCTGGAGTGGCCTGGAATCTCTCGTTTCTCACGTGCCACACGCACGTCACGTGGCGTCGGCGGACGTTTGACGTTTCCTCTCGCAAGCACACGCCTCGGCATGGCTGCGTGGGGCGTGGCTACACTGTGTTGTGTGTATCTACGAAACTTGTCCCTCTAGGCTCTAGCCGCTGTGCAGAGGAGCAGAATTTTTCTTGGCTCCAATCATCAAACATAGGATTGCTATTGCTCAGTGGCCTCTCATAACAGTGATGCAGCCACCGCATCTACACTTTGTTTCTTTCCGCTGCATTTACAAAGGAGTTTTACCACTAGAACCTCTGATCTAGAATACCTGTCTCCAAACGAATTTGATTAGGATTGTGCTATATAATTTATCATCGCATTGATTAGCGAGGGCAACGTGTACTGGCACAGACCACGACTGGGAAAATACTAGTGAATGCCGTGACCGGAATAAGAAACCACTTGCGTTCCCGATCTGATAGGCCGCAGGAACGCATGGATACGAGCTGCACAGCAATCTTGCCAACGCAAAAACACATGGTGCATTTGCTCTGGACGCAGCGCATGCAGCTGCAAACGAGGCCTTCATTTATGCTGCGAATGAAACTCGATGCAGCAGCTAGGGTTGTTGGATCACCGGCACGCATATTCATTGCCACATGCGTCTACTACTCTGCTGCCGATGTGAAGCCTCGTGGCCGGCCAACGGCCATGCATGGCAATGGCATGGACTGCGACGGCCTCTGCAGTTCTTGTGTGGGCACACTGCACAGTGCAGCATCTCCTGTTCTTTGCGGTAGGCAGTAGCAGAGCCCACAGCACAGTGCAGTTAATCGTGTCTGAATCTGACTGAAATTTCCCCTTTTTTGCTGTTGTGGCTCACAGGTGGTCCCTGATCGCCGGCCACTTGCCCGGCCGGACGGACAACGAGATCAAGAACTACTGGAACTCGCACCTGAGCAGGCGGGCGGCCGACTTCCGCGACGGTGTCGTCGTCAACGTCGACCTCAGCAAGCTCCCCGGCGGCGGCAAGCGGCGCGGCGGCCGGGCTAGCCGCGGCATCATGGCTGCCGCCAAGGCGGGCAAGGAGAAGAAGGTGAAGGAGAAAGAGAAGGACAAGGGGAAGAACAAGGCTGCAGAAGCGGAGCAGCAGCTCAAGCTCGAGGAGGAGGACATGGCCGTGTCGACACCGAGCTCTCACTCCCAGCCGTGCGCCACTGACAAGAGCGGCGAGGAGCAAGCGCAGGCCAGCGCCAGTGGCGTCACCTCTGATGATGGGCCCGAGGAGGACCCGCTGGCCCTGAGCGAGGAGATGATGAGTGCGCTTCTGGGCCCAGTAAGCCCAAAGCTGGAGGTGGGCCCGGACGGCTCGGGCATGGACAGTGACAGTGGCCCGTCGTCCCTGGTCGTGGACAGCGAGAGTGGGCCTGGTGGGCCTACGGGGGACGTGGCCCAAGAGCTGGGCGAGAACGACAAGGCCATCATGGACTGGGACTTGATGGCGCTGGACATCTCGACCGCCGGTGACATGTGGGACCCCCTGGTGTGGGACTACGCTGACATGGACATCGTGGTACCGGATGGTGGGCACCAGCAGCAGCAGGAGGACGTGGTGTCAGACCTCTTCTTCCTGGACAACATGTAGGAGGAAGTTGCTGGCTCTGTGCATCTTTAGCTTGGCTTCTGTGATGTTTTTAGCCTTTGATCCGGTAGAGCTCGGTGTGTGTTTGGTGATGAGTGAGATAGGAGTGTGCTTCAGTGAGGTTTTTGTCCGTTGGGCTGGTCTGATGAACGGTGAGAACGGAGAAAAATGTGGAAAAATAAGTGGCTCAATTGACAGTAGACTCAAGCCCCTACTTCTAATTAGGAGGCTAAGTAAAAAAAAATGAAATCCAAATTCCCTCACCCCCCCTCCCCCCATCCTGGAGGTCACTCCGCAGCCTCCATCCACAGTTATTTTAGCGCGGAACAGAAAATTTTGCGCACTTCCGTCCCGCACGCGGTAGTCCGCTCGCCTCCCTTCATCTCGCTCGCGCCGCCCACCACCACCTCCATATATCTTGCGCGCAGACCTGCGCCACCTCCTTCCCTCTTTATCTTTTTTCCCCACTAGGACCTCGCTAGGTCGCGAGGAGGATAAGATTCAGGCTAGCCTGAGTTCTTGCTGAAGCGTGGGGCTACAACATGCATGGACGTGCTCCACTCCGGCTGGCACCTCCATCCCTCCTCACTGGCCCATTCCTCGCGCGGCGCCTCCCTCGATCGAACCTTCCCTGATCTGCCGCTCCTCCACCAGAACCAGACCTCCACCAGGTTGCCGAGGCTTGCAATCGGTGCATCGAGGCTTGCATGCTCTTATTTTGTTTATTTGTTTGATTTCGCAATTTTCAAGGTATGTCGTGTTGCTGCTGGGGCATTCATTTTTAGATGAATAGCAAACCGAGTAGGAGTGCAAGACAGAATTGCTAGATAACTTCTTTTCTACCAAAATTCTAGGATACAATTATTAGCATGTGCAGAAGTTTAGGCCATGTTAGCTAAATGCAGTCTTGCTATGGCTATAGTATTTGTGCCTCACATGGTACTAGCAGTTTGTGCTGCCCATTTCCGTTTTCCAATATTATTTGTTTGGTTGCCTTTTTTCATATTTGAACCTGACAATTTTGCAATATTCTCCAATGATGATGACCCCATTGCTCAGTGGTGGGAGGAAGAGGAAGAGGAGGAGGAAGAAGAAGAAGAGGAGTTAGACGATAACGATCTCATTGTAATTCTTATGCTTGCCGACATGGACTATGAGAGACACAAGAAGAAGCATCATGGTTCAGTCCCAGGATGTGAGGTAGTTCCGAGGGACATGTCTAGTGGCAATCTGTGCATTGTGGTTGATTATTTTGCAGATCCTCCAATATACAATGCAACATTCTTCAGGAGGTTCAGAATGTCAAGAGACCTCTTCTTACGTATCATGGATGGTGTGGAGGAACATGATGACTATTTTAGGCAAAAATCAAATGCAGCAGGTCTTCTCGGTGCCACAGCATTATAGAAGGTGTTTGGGTCATTTCGCATGCTGGCATATGATATTCTAGCTGATTCAATGGATGAAGTTGTGAGGCTTGCTGAGAGCACCATGGTAGAGGCTTTTCACCACTTTGTGCGGGCTGTGATTGAGGTGTTTGGGGAACAGTACTTGAGGCCACCTACTATTGAGGACATTGCAAGATTGTTGGCCATTAACACTAAGAGGGGATGGCCTGATATGCTCGGTTGCATCGATTATATGCATTGGAGGTGGAAGAATTGCCCAACAGCTTGGAAAGGGCAGTATTCAGGGCATGTGGATGGGCCAACTATGATACTTGAAGCTGTTGCATCTAAGGATTTGTGGATTTGGCATTCTTTCTTAGGTCTACCGGGCTCTTTAAATGATATCAATGTTTTGCAGAGATCACCATTGTTTCAAAGGCTAACTTCAGGGACTACACCACCTGTTGAGTACATGCTCAATGGTAACAAGTATACGATACTATCTTGCAGATGGGATCTACCCTTCTTGGGTGACTTTTGTGAAGAGCTATAGGAGTCCACAAGGCAATAAGAAAGTCCATTTCACAAAAGCACAAGAAGCGCGAGGAAGGATGTGGAGAGAGCATTTGGTGTTCTACAAGCGCGCTTTGCCATGGTGAGGAGGCCTACTCTATGGTATATAATGACAACTGCTGTTATCATGCATAACATGATCATTGAAAATGAGAGAGATAAAAAAGAGGATTAGACTATGATCAAGATGGTGGTGAGGTACTGAGGCTGGAGGAGTACCATCGACGCGATCCCCTCATTCTTGAGGAGTTCCTCAAGATACATCAGGAGATTGAGGATAGACGTGTGCATGAGAGACTTTGTGATAATCTTGTGGAGCATTTGTGGGCACTTCATGGTTCTAGCTAGTATGATTATTTGTAGTTTGACCATATTTTTTATGCGTGGAACAATTTGGTGTGCTAGACAATTTCAATGTGCCTATGTGATTTTTATTTTTAAAAATATTTAAATTTGAATTTAAACTGTCATGTTTGAAATTGTGATTTTGAATGTGGTTCATTGCTATGCTTTAGAAATATTTACATTTGAATTATAGTGGTGTGATATGAAGGGCACATATAGAGAATATGTTGAAAATAGGAGGAAAAATAAATAGGGTTTAAGATTTAGGGGCCCTTAGTGGAGTTGAGTATAGAAAATGAGCCCTAAAAATAGAGAGAGAGCCCCTACTTAGGAAGTAGGGGGTCTGATTTAAGGACCATTGCTGAAGTTGCTCTTAGTAGAACAGTTCAAATAAGTTTGGCGTGGACGGGAGACTTCCCGGTATTCGGATATCCGTTAGTTGCACATGAACAAATGTGATGGAAATGTAGGGGTGAAGCGTTTTGACTCAGATGTTGGGACATTCCAAGTGGTAAAATTGGTGGAACATCGCAACAGGCTGCACGAATTGACATTGTCGGCTAGTCCCTATTCTTTCCGGACATAAAATTCGGCGGCAAACGTCTCTAGGACTACTCATCATATAGGAAAATTCAGGACAAGCTACTCGATTCATTGTCAAGTGAAGTCATAAATCCAGAATTGCCACTGAAACCAAGTGTTACATCTTGCATTTCCCCATAATTCCAGTATACTGGTCACGAGTTGCGACATGATCCAATATGCTGGCGATGCGAGTAACATTGTGCAGGCAAAGGCTTTCACTTAGATCTACAACTTTCAGCAGAACATCCTGCACATTAACATCTGAAAGAAGAAAACGAACATCACAAAGGTCTGCAAGACTGCAAGGGCCCTATTCATTTGCTGAAAGATTTTGCACAGAACGTCACTGACCTTTAATCAGTCGGATGAGTTGATAGCACACAATCCAATCGGCACGAAATATTGTTCATAATCATAGCACACAATCAATGTACTAATCTCCTACTGATGCACAACTGATGCTCCACTAAAAGTTACACTGCACGTCTGCACTACACACCATCTAATTTCAGTTCAGTTCATCAGTCAGTCATTATTCAGTAATCACGGCAGGAATATCGTCACACGATAAAATCAGTTCATAGCACACAATCAATGTACTAATCTCCTACTGATGCACAATCGATGCTCCACCAAAAGTTACACTGCACGTCTGCACTACACATCATCTAATTTCAGTTCAGTTCACCAGTCAGTCATTATTCAGTAATCACGGCAGATCTAGTACCTAGGCCACCCGAGTCTGTTGCTTCTTGATCTTGCCCAATCTCCTCCCCTCCCCTCCTCCTCTTACGATCAACAGCAGATTCACCTTTGTGAAGTGGCTAAATTATAGGAAAATTCAGCACATGCTATTCAACTCATTGTCAAGTGAAGTCATAAGTCCATAATTGCCACTGAAAGTCTGAAACTGGGTGTTACATCCTGCATTTCCCCACGATCCTAGTACACTTGTCACAAGTTACAACATGACCCAATGTGTTGGCAATGCGAGCGACATTGTGCACACAAATGCAATTTCACTGAGATGCACAACTTTCAGCAGAACAGCCTACATAACATCTGAAGGAGACGAACATCGCAAACATCTGCAATGTTAACATCTCAGCTAGGCCCTACTCAACATTTGCTGAATGATTTCAAACATAATGTCACTGACCGTAAATCAGTCCAATCAGTTGATAGCACACAATCCAATCAGTACAGAACATTTCCACACGATGAAATCAGTTCATAGCACACAATCAATGCACTAATCTCCTACTGATGCACAATCGATGCTCCAGCCAAAGTTAACACTGCACTAAACACCATCTAATTTTAGTTCAGTTCACCAGTCATCATTATTCAGTAATCAGTGTAGCAGCTCTAGTACCTAGACTGGCAGAGTCTGCTGCTTCTTGGCCTTGCCCGATCCCCTCCCCTTCCTCCCTTTCCCTCCCCTGCTCCTCTTCTGACCAGCAGCAGATTCATCAAGCCCGGTTGCGGCCACCGCGTTCGATGGCGCACCGTCCGCAGCCACGGCACCAGCCGCTTTCATCCCGTCGGCCTGACCCCCACCCGGGTTGCAGTTGCAGCCGTTCCCGGCCGCAGAGCCGCAGATCGAGGATCCATAGCCGTTGCTGACATTGAGTTCGCCGAAGACCCTCCTCCCCTGCTCGGCGTGGTCGCCAACAGGTGGGGCTCGTCGCACGGGGCCGTCCCCGGCGAATTTCCTCTTGCTGCCGCCCCGCGCGCTGCGGCCAACCGGCGTCTCGTTCCTGCGGCCTGTCGGCGGCGGCCGCGGCGCCGAGGCAGCAGCAGGAGCCTGCCGCCGCGGGTGCGGCGTCCGTCCGGCGTCCCGGTCCAGCGGCAGCACACCGCGCGCCGGCGTCGCCGCACACGCGGATGCCGCAGCCGTAGCGGCGGTGCGCCTGTGGCCGCGGGCGGCGCTGCGCGGCGGGCGCGGGGCGGTGCCGAGGTCGAGCTCGCGGTCGCGCGCGCGCCAGTCGACGCCCTTCTCGGCCAGCACCACCTCCCGCGGCCGCGCCGCGCCGAACGGGTCCGCCTTGGCCTTGATCTGCTCCCTCTTCGCCTCCTCCTCCTGCTGCTGCTGCATCGCGACCTGCTCCCGCTCCTCGCGCTCGACCTCGTCGGCCCACGAGAAGCCGAACCGGGTCGTCGGCTTGGCACCGCCTCCGTTCTCCATCTCTGCCTCCGCTTTCTCGGAACGCGTGATTTGCAACTGCGCAAGTGGTGGTGCGGTTTCGCGGTGCGCCGGGCCTCAAGTTTCGAAATGGGGTTGGTGGGGTTTTGCAACGGTCGGTAACCGCACGGCTGCACCCAGCCCAAAGGAAAAGGAAACCCCCGTGCACAATCCCGTAGGCCGTAGAAGAAAAGCAACGGTCGGAGAGTTGCGTGTGCCCATCAGACAGGCCCCCTGTACACTGCTGGGCTACTACTTTATCCTGAGTGCTCTAAATTTATTTTTCTAAACAAGCTTCCAGGTTGGTATCCCAGCACGTCGGAGCTTGTCTCCTTGTTGAATCGCTTGGCCTCCATTCATGCGGGGCACAGCGACATCAGGTTCCTAGTCCGGCACAGTGAGGAGGCAAAGCAAGAGCAGGGAGAGAAAAGCAAGGGGACTTCATCACCACCAGCGTCCTTGCTCCTCACCAAGTCCACGGCAGCCGGGCAAGTCCGAGGCGGAGGGAGCTCGAGCTGAGCCTGATTTGGTCCAGCTCGAGCTCAACGGAGCTTCGCTGGAACTTGATTAGGCAGTGTTCGAGCTCGATTGAGCCTCGCCGGAGATCAATTGAGCGGGAAGACCTTGCTGGCGGGGCTTGTGCGGGGCAAGTGCGAGAACGGCGTTGGCCATGAAGGCGAGCTTTTTCCTTGGCAGTGAGGGTGAGGAGAGCTCGGGCGCTTGGCAAGCGCGGCGTGGAGCACGTCGCTGTGGGCGAGGGGGATGGCACAGTGTGGGGTCAGCGGTCCTAGCATGGGATTCGGGGACGTGGGGCTTGGAGGAGCGCGTCGGGCTGAGCGGGAAGAAGATGGAGCGATCGATCCGACCATGCTCAAGCTCAGCCTCGTCGGAGCTCGATTGGGATGTGCTCGAGTTCGATTGAGGCGAGCCGGAGCTCGATTCAGCTTTACTGTAGCTCTATTGGACTGTGTCAGTGCCGACCAAGGGGGGAAGGAGGAGGAGGCGACGGTGGAGGCAGAGGACGAGCTGCGTCGAGGTGGTCAGGTGGAGAAGGATGGCTTGGGCACCAAGGAGAGATGCTGGGCTAACTTTACCTTCAACGGGTTATCCTATCACACCATGCGACCAACCAAACATAGTCGTAACTATCCAGGCTAGCTTAAGACACTCGAACCAGACACGAGCCTTTTGTATTTCTTAAGTCGTGACGTAAAAAATACGGATGTTGGAAATGAGCTGTTTTTATATATGTGATTGTGATAGTCATCAGGAAAAATTGAATATATGGTACTGCAAAATTCAATAATGGGCTAGGGTCCCTAAAAACGCTCAATATGGTACTGCGAAATGCAATAATAGCTCTTCGTCAGATGGACTAAGGCTCCAAAAAGCGGCTCAATATGGCGTGCAACAAACGTTTTTTGGGAAAAAAATAGCGCGGAAACCTAAGACGGGCTAAAAATGGCTCAACAAAATTGGGCTCATAAAGGCTCTTACATGGACCGAGCTTCAATTTGTGACGAATCGAAATTATAATAACACCCCTGTCATGTCGGAGCCACGTTGGATTTTTGTCCAACGTGGCACAACCTCTGAAACAATTTTATAACGACATGTGGGACGAATTTTTATTCATCATTATCTTAGTGACGCACCGAATAAGGAACGTTTTACGACGCTCGACAAATGACGAAGTATTTCGTTACTCCTGCGTCATAAATAATCACGGTTTATGGTAAAAAATACGTTTATGATATTTTTTGATCCGTCACTGGTCCGAAAATTTCTTGTAGTGTTAGGTTAAGCTCCCCAACCAGCTACGCTACACAAGCAAGTGTTCTGACTTTCTAATTGCGGGGGATCCAACATTGGACGTACACGATGCGACAAAAACAGTGTCGCAGGTGTGGGACTATAGTTACAGGGTGGGTTTGGTAAAGAAGGAACCCAACGTCTGAACTTGTTGCATGGCTTAAGCTCGATGTCGTAGCATGAGAATAGGCGGATCCTAGGGACTCATTAAGACTCATTAATGGGGCAGCATACTTAATCTAGCAATAGTACTAGGTTCTCCCTTCACCTCCGCTAGCATCCGCTAGCACGCTGCACAAACAATTAGGGACCAGGGACGGTGGAGGCACGAGGGCATCATCATTCCACTCATTTTGATACTATCCATAGCCCATAGACTGCAAGCATTTGACCCCGAATGACATCAAACCTACACAACAAGAGACTATAATCAATAAAACATGCAATAGGATATGCGCTACACCAACATTACTTATACTAAAACAAAAGGAGAAATTGCAGTATATCTAATACTCACAAAACAATTGCATTGTATATAGGTGGCTATGGATAGGCTATTGGTGAGCATGGATAACGCCAATTTGAATACGGCATAAATTCCAAAAAAACTATATCCTTTGTGATGGCCATTGCTCTATCACATGCTCCCCTAATCAAACTTAACCTAAAGACCTAGTGACCTACAAGATCTATACAAAACACGGTATAGATATAATGCTCACCAACTTGGGAATAAAATTTGGATCCAAAAATTCAACCACAGATTTGCCATGCATGCTCCACAAACTTAGGGTTCTAGCTAATAACAACCAACGCAAAAAATTTCCACTTGGATATATAAACGGAGGAGGAGATGGGGTATTACCTTGGTGAAGCAATTTGAGAGCCGATCTGGCCTTAATCGACTCCAAAAATCTGAATTCAATGAGGACAGACAATTGTGGTTTGACCATTTAGGTATAGGGCAGACATTTATGAACTCCCAAGAGCAAAAAAAATGGCACCTCCTAATCTCTAGGCGGCATGCAGCCTAGCCCTGGACTCTGTTTACGACAACTGCATCCTCCAGAATTTTTTTTGAAATGAACTAGACAGGAGAGCTGCCGATTATATTAATAAAGAAGATGAAGTCCAGACCGGATGAAAATAAGAAAAAGAAAAAATGACGCAGGCACCGACAGGTTGGAATGGGTCTTCAACGCATGCTGCACCACGTCCTCACACACAACTAAACTCTACAACACATCGGCCGGTTAGATTGGAACATCAACCGTCGCCAAACTCCACTCCTCACAACACCTCGGCGACAGAACCGAAGCCTTACCGCAGCTCGTACCACCATACACACGGTCTTGAAGTCACCAAAACCTTATAGAGAAACCTAGCATCGATGTAGAACCGAGAAGCAGACAGCACCGCACCGAGAAGGTCACCGCCATGCAGGACCATCCGTCGTAGTGCTGCTGTAACATCACTCTCCACTTGACAGGGTGATAGCACCGAATCCGGACCTCTCGCAGGCTGTCTCGCAGTCGCCACCACGATAACACAACGCGCGGAGGCCTCGTCTCATCCGCCATTGGACTCTGCCTCTCCCTCATCGCCTCGAAGATACACCGCGCGCGGGAGTTTCGCCACGCCCGCTGCAGTACTCCACGTCACGGATCTGTTTCTTATATCGCTGTCAGAGTGTTGACTGATATTGCCTCGCTCCCTAAGATCTCCATTGATCAGCCAAGCCGCCTCAGAGTGTCGAAACCGCCTCGTTGCTTCACCCTCGTACATAGCCTTCTCCGTCGTGTCAGCAAGCCAGAGAAGTCGCTTGCGCGCGTCTTCCGATGATGTACCGCACCGGATAACCCAGCTAGGCTGAGCAAACCGCCGCGATCCGCTGCAAGCCTAGTCGTCCCACGTTGTCGTTGCCGCAAGCGCCGTCCTCCGACGCAGTTCCACACCGCACTGATCGCTGCCAGGCAACGTCAGCCGCCGCGCTCCGCTGCAAGCAGCCAAATCCGACCACCATGCAACAACCCCTGGCCGCCACCATAACTTGGAACACCTGCACATGGACTCGGGAACACCCATTCAGCTCACCGCGCGGCGGAGTTGCCGCCCTCGACTAAAACCTCTCGTGACAATAGCTTAGCAGTGCCACGAACCAAGTTGGGTCTCTAGAGACGATGCCTCCAAGAAGGGTACGCTCGTCTAGGATCTTGACAGGATTTTCACCCAGAAACCCCGTGCAGCAGGTCGTAGCTCTAGCATGACGCCCCCAACAGGGAAGACGACGTCTTAGGACACCGCCGTCATGCCCACCAGCACAAAGGCCGGTGAGGGCTTTCGTCTAGAGCAATACAACCCCTCGCTGCACGTACCTGGTTCGGCACTTCTGAGTGACTACTACGACAGCCCAGCCGAGTCGACGCTGCCGCCGCGCCTCCACTCGCCATGCCGCCGTACCTCCACCTCCTTTTCTATCGCCGCCCTCCATCGCTGCCCACATGCAGCGTCCTCCACCGCCTGCACCTCCCTGCCGACGCCGTGCATCCGCTTGCCGTGCTCCTCACGACCACCGCACTCCTTCCCGCCACTGTGCGCTCTCCTCCCCGCCACTATGCGCTCTCCCGACCGCACGCTCCTCGCAGCGGCGGCGCGCCTCCCAGCGTCTAATGACTTGTCGCCAAGCAACGCATGCGGTAGTCTTGCGCTCCCCATCGCCTCTACGACGTTTGCACCAGGAGGATGGCCTGGCACATCACGTGTCACCACCATGGTGCCATGAGCGTACTTCGCACCCTTCGGCCCCACCACCATGACGGTGCTGCAAACTGCAAACCTGCATCGCCGACGAGCAGCACCACCAGCTCCCTGCATGCCCACCTCCAGGCGCCTCTGCGGCGCCCTCTCCTCCCGCCACCCGCCATGCACGACGTGCTGCTCACCGCCGCCGGGGTCCTGCCGGCCGCCTCCGGGCGCGTCGACCTCCGGGCCGGCGCCGGCTCCGCCCCGGGCTTGCCGCCTGGTCCATCGGCGGCGCGGCGCTGCTGAGCCTGCTACTGACGCGGTGCAGCACCGCCCGTCGCTGACCCGGAGAGGGGGCCGACCACCACCGCGCTATCTCGTCGTCCGCGCCGTCCGCCAGGAGGGACAGCGGCTGGATGCACGGGGCAGCACTTGGTGCCCTCCGTGCTGCCGTCGCTGATGCAGCACGACGCCCGTTGCAGCAACGACCTCCTCGCCCCGCCGTGCGTGAAGCCGAAGCCGCCGTACCCGTGGACACGCGCCGCGCCGCCCGGCTCCACCCTCGACTCGCGCGCGCCCGCGGCAACCAAGGCCATCAGTAGCAGCAGCGCGCACTCGCGTGTCGCGTTGCCCCGCCGCAGCCTCCCGCCTCGCCGCTAGCGTGCGCTTCCTCCTCCGCCCGGACAGCGGCCGTTCGCCCCGAACCGCTGCCACACTTCGCTCCCGGACCGCCGCCACCCTTCGCCGCCGGCGCTCGACGGATCCGGGGGCGGGGAGGCCGGATCCGCCCACGGCGCGGCCGGATTTGGCTGCTGCCGCCCCCGTCGCGCCGCCCGGCCGGAGCTTTGCCGCCGTCCCGGCCCGGCGTGGAAGCCTCGAATGGCCTGTGCCCCGCCGCCGCCGTCCTCGGAAGTCGGATGGACTTCCGACGGCCTCCTCCGGCGGCGGCGAGGTGAGAGGTCGGGGGGGGGGGGGGGGGGGGGGGGTCGGCGGCGGCGCGGGAGGGCGCCCGTCCCGTGTCGCCCTCCGGGAGAGCGACGCGGGGGCTCTATCAGTTCCCACAAGTGACGCAAGAGAGATCGCTGTGTCCAAAATTTCTTTGAAACACAAACAATCGATCGGTCGAAATAGACCCAATTACACAGTTCTTGATCAAATAAACTGGCACCGTCAAGCCCGAATCCGCCGGAGAGTGCGTGGTAGGCAGAAGTGCTGCAGCCCCCAAAGAACGGTCCTTTTGCTTGCAGGAAGATTGGGAACACGCCGCCGTCGCCGAACCGTGGTGGTCAGAAGCTCAAGATGCCGGAGCACTTGCGCTTGAACCACCGGAGCCCCCGGCGTATCGAGGCCTTCACCTTGCCCTCGACCGCGTACACCTTGTACCCCGCGACCCGCCGCCGTCGCTTCATCTCAGGGTCGCCGAAGCAGCCGACGCGGACCCCGCGCACGCCGCCGCCACCGCAGATGCCGCCGCGCCGCCTCATGCCCGCTGCAGGCAGCGGCGGGGTAGAGGGTTCCTGCGGCGCCATGGCGAGCTGATGCGGCGGCAGCGACGCGGTCGTGTAGATCTCTCGGGGGAATGGGCTCTTCGGGCGGGCGGTGGAGTGATAGGGTGCGGTGGATGGCCGGAAAGGATCGCCCCGGGATGGGCGGTGGTGGAGACTGGCCATAGAGAAAAAGGTGGAGGCGCGAGTGCAGGACGGAATATGGAGGGAGGAACAACGTGGGGCTGTGACTCCGTTGCTTCATTTGGAACATTTTGTATGAGAGTTCTGTCATCCCTTAAATTTTGAAGAATGGCCACGACAAGTAGGTATGTTTATATCTAGACGTCTAGTTATTCCAATTTCCAAAGATACTCCCTCCGAAGGGGAGAACTGTAATGTAGTAAAACCAATCATGTCCTTTGAAAACAAAATATTTGATCTTTTACTGTCTCATTACTATGAGCACATGATCAACACACACTGAGGCATATATCTATGAACCTTCAATTCATCTCGTAAAGATGCAAGCGATGATCATGAACTGCAAGCATATACAAACTATACCTTGTCCGGAGATACATCTTTACATCAACAGCTCAGGGGCCGCCGCGCCGGAAGTGTTTTATTCACCCTCCAAACTCCAAACCATATATGCAGGTACTCGATCCATTCAGCGAGCAGCGCTCCTTCATTCAGTCGTGGCGGTTGCTGCCCTGGTGGCCCTTGCCGGGGCTAGGACCAGGAGTCGTCCACGAGTCATCACTGAGCACCTTCAGCGCCGGTGGCGCGCGCAACATGCATGGGGCTTGCACCCCGCGCGCAGTGAGCCGTTGGCAGGGCTTGGCTCATCAGGAGCACGGCCACGGTGAGCGCAAGAAAGGTTGAAGAAGATGACTTGGCCATCGACTTTAGCATATAGGAATTAGGGGATAAGAAAGCTAGGCGTTGAGTAAGTGCTGCTTGATCTGCTGATGATCGATAGATGAGTTGGGTGCTTTGAGACAGGAGGCTGTATGGGATTTTCTTTGTTCTTGAATTGTTTACTGTCCTATGCGTTCGCAGACAGCTAATTCGTTACAGCATTCAGCACATAATTATCACAAATTGAAGGAAAAGAGTTCATAAAGGAAAAGGAAAATTGTAAGTATATTATTATTGTTCCTCCATTCATTCTTGACCAAAAAAATTCCAAAGCGACCACCTCCATTGCTTTGCTTGCCGAGAAGATGGTCTCTTTGCTCCTTTACTTTGCAGTAGGGACCAGAAACACAATCAATATGCTGCTTAGAAAATAATATGCACAAAATAATTATCTTTTCTTTAAAAAATTACATCATTATGAGTACACCATATTACCCATGTAAGAGCCGCGACCCCATAAAGATTAATATTTTTTCCTTATTTTCTAAGTCTGTTAACCAATTACTAGGCATACAATTTACAGATCTCGGTGGTGGCGTTAGCCCAGTAGTTACCTAAATCACCCTCCAAATGCGTGGCAAACTGTGGCTAGTGGCTGGGACGACTATAAGGCCGTAAATTTTATTTTTCTAAAATATACAATTTTTGTGATACTCAGGCTTTTGATATGACAATTTGAAAATTCAAAGACATAGTTTATACGAACAAATCCAACGTTACACTGATCACAGCAAAAGAATGCAACAAACACAATTCCTCCTAATCATGACATATTATTTCTTATTATAATTGTACATAATAAAGCAAAGATATTTGCTCTATGGTACCACTAGTATTAGAAACCACAAGAGGGAAAGATGAAGAAAGAAGAATGATTGCTATCTTAGAACTCCAAAACAGTGTGTATATAAGCAAATCCTAGGTAGCAACTATCGTAGCAAAAGGAGATGCAAAACCGCACAATTCCCCCTCCCAATCTTTCATGAATGGCTAACAATAGGTTATTCTAAAATCGTACATAATAACATACATTCCAATTATAACAAAGCAACAGCTATATTTATTCTATGGTATTATTAGAAACCACAAGTTGAAAAAGAAAACGATGGCTATCTGACAAGTGGTGTAGAGACAAGCGACGTCCTGAGGCAACAGCTAGATCTCGTATATGGTGGAAAAGCATAAGTGTGTAAGGTTTCCCCAGTTGATAGTGCTACTAATAAGCAAGAATCACTTTATTTTCGTGCCATTATGAAATGGGAGACAGTGCTATTTAAATATTTCCATAAAAAATGCTATTTGAATCTCGTATAAGAAAACTGCAAGGCACCTTGATATGAATGAGGACAGGTTTCTCTAATTTATATTCATCACTTATCTGGCCTCATATTTGCAGGAGTTGCAAGGTTGAAAGAATGAAAGCCGTCATCGTGGACTGGATGTCTGGCTCGCGCTAGGGTGGAGCCATGGCGGCAGATGCCAGCAAGGTGGAGCGCCGTGGAACATTTATTAGATACCTGCATATTGCATGATAGAATACCACAACTGTCTAGAAAAACACACCTGATGAGGAGATGTTGGATATTCTCATCTTCTTGTCATATAATGGGCATTGAGCAAGATGTGGAAGACCATGCCGAGCCAACCGATCTGCCGTCCAATAGCGATTGTGAGACACTAGCCACATGGAGAAGCGACATTTGGGAGGGGCCCATAATTTCCATATTCGTGCATATGGCCCAAATAGTGTGGCTCCTGAAATTAAGCATCATAGGTAGATTTAGCTATGTACTATCCAGATGAAGATAATCTCCAGATATGTTTATCTGGAATTCCCTGATAAAGCTCCAGAATAGTAAGGGTATCCCATAGTTTAAGATATTCCATCAAAGCTTCAATGGATATTTCACCTGAACATCCTCCAGTCAGTACTCATTGTCAATGGCCTCGCTAACAGTATGTCTATTTGCTCTTCTTTTTGGCTCCCCTGGATACTCTTACCAGCCAACCATTTATCTTTCTAGAATAACATATTAGATCCATCCCCAATTTCAGTGAACACGGCCATCAAGAGGAGGTATTGAACCTCTTTGCTAACCTGAAGCGGCAAGCTAGCCAAGGTCTGTGAGGCTCAGATTTTTTAAGCCATGGCCATCTTGCTCATAGAGCGAAACCTAGTATTTTTAGATCAGAGATTCCCATCCCCCCAAGCTCCCAAGAGCGATGCACTTTAGGCCAAGCAATGAGAAAGTACCCTCCATTTGCTTCTTTGCGACCGCGTCACATGGTCGCGCCACACAAAAGCTCTTCTGATCTTATCAATGGCTTTGATTGCCCATGGAGGCATGTCAGTTGCCATGGCTAAAGAAATCTGCATTGCAGTGAGGACAAATTGAACCTGCACAACTCTTCCTACCCGAGTCATCGGGTGGGTTAGTGTCGTGTGCATGGGCAACCAGGGCCCTGGCGCCATGGGCCAGGCAGGCCCAATAGCAGCATGCAGGCGTGCAGGAAACCTGCAGCCCTGGCCGCACCATCCTAGGGAGTCAGGCGCACAGCAGCCCCCTCCCTTCTATCTTTAGTCTATTCAAATATTAGGAAGTCTTTGGTTTAAGTTAGGTAATAATTAGAGATTGAGTCGTAAGATGGAAGGATTCCATCCTTAGATTTCTTGGAAGTTAAGTTAGGAGTTACTATAAAACTAAATGGAGTGTAATCTATTTTGGACTACTCAGGAAAAGGTTAAACCCTACCCTACCCCCTATCTCTCCACCTCTCCCAGCGCCTCCACCCCCTCCCCCTCGAGTACTGTTCATGTGAACAGTACCCGCACGCCCCCAACTCCTCCCTGCAGGTCGGCCGGCGACCACGGGTCGACGGCAGCTCTTCTCCCCCTCACCCTCGCACCTCCTTTGGCTACAATCTACGCCGTCCACCCCAACGAACGACGCACCTGACAGTTAGCTTCCTAAGTGATAGTCCAAGGTATTTGCATGGGAATTCCAAGATTTCACATGGCAACAAGTTCTGGATAAGAGCCCCTCGGAACAAGTCTTCTTACTGCAGTACTTGTTACGGTTACTTGAAGTAGTTGAACTAGACTTTTAAAATATGTCATATTTTGAAAACCTAGTTTAATTAATTGAAATAAAGATCAGTGGAGACTTCTTTGGGAACCCGAGAATGAATACAAACAAACATTTTGTTACCAGTTCATATATATTGTTCGGAAAAAGGAAAAAAATATAATGCTCCTACTTTTGGGGTCATGTAGGAGTACTCGCTTTGGGCTTCGAACACCCTTTGCTTTTATACCGTTTGGTCTTGTATTGACAATCAATCATGGGTTTTTAATATCAGTCAGCTTCGATTTCATTGTTGCGTGATTTAATCCATGTTAGACACCCTTCTCATGTATGTCTGTGGAATAGCTTTATGATCCTTTTAGCTTTGAAAAGAAAAGGCATTCCAACCAACTTGCTCAAGTATATGTTGCTTTATGATAATGATAAGCTTTTGCTTTACATTGGTGCAAATGCAAAGACTTCAGAACCGCACAATTGGTCCTGTCATCATTATTTTAATAAACACAAGATATTTGCCAGCAGTATACAAATTACTACTATAGGCAATCACAAGAGAAAATTGGGAAAGGAGATTTCCATTTGATGTGTTGCAGCGACAGCATATTACTACGAAACTCTAAAGTGGAAAAACAATTAGTCCAAGGTTTCCCTTAGATGATGAGATGACATTGGTGCAATACAACTTTTGCAAGAATATCCTTCCCTGCGCATATGCCGTGCGTTGAAAGAAGAAAAGAAGTTGTACTATATATGTACCTTCCATTGACCATGATTATTGCATTTTTGCAAGATGTGTTAGAGAGAGCATGCATCTACATGTACTTAAGACTTAAGAGTGCTAGCTGGAGTGGGGGCCATTTTGAATGGTCATATCTGATCTGCTAGTGCTGGGAAAACGTCGAATTAATTTGTTGCAACCGATTCTTGGGTCTGTTTATAAACTACACATAACACAGGTTGCATTGCATCAACTGAAAAAATTGGCAGGCAATCAAAATTGGCACCTGTGCCAGTTGGTTCCCACCCCCCAACTTGTGGACCCGGTAGGAAAAAAAAGTAACCTAAAAAATTGTCTTCATCATCCGGTGCATCATCTTTGTATAATTTTCTTTTCATGGCTATCTAATACAATAAAAAGCAAGACATAAACTATTATCCAAAATAAATGAGTTTGTTGATGGATCCAAATCTATAAAAACATACATGACATTGCAGATACACATTAAATATGCTAAGGTGTGAATTGTCGAAGTGTCTAGTAAAATTATAAGAAAATGAAGAGACCTCTCAAATAATCTCTAGTACAATCTAGAAAGCAAGTGCATCAGATTAAATTCTAACACATCAACTATCCAAAGAATAAACCTTGGCAGAAAACAGCCTCTTAATTAGATTATCTGATTTATACGCAAAAACTTTAGCTTATTGGAAATCTTTTATGTCAATTCTTCCTAACTTATAAGTCTTGAAAAACACTAATTTCGACTACAACTAAGCAGAAGAACATATAGGTTGACAAGCCGAAAGCGGTGCGGCTGGGTAAGCAGCGTGCCAGCCGGGCATACGCCGTGCCCCACGCGGCCCGGGATAGGAGGCAGCCGCCATGGTGCAGCTGCTCGAGCGCCTCCACTGCAGCCTTGGACTGGTACCGGGCGTCCGTGGCCGTGTCCTTCGGGCAAGCTCTGTGCTTGTACACCCTCCTGGAGACTAGAGGTGAGTCGTCAGCGTTGAGGCAGGAGACGGCGACGGTGCGCTCAGGCGTCCGCGGGATTCAAAATTCCTGGTGATTTAGGGGCTTCCGATGGATGAGGAGGCGACAAGGAGGTCTGTGGAGGAAGTTCGGGCGGCAGGAATCGAGGAGTGGTGGAGTGCCGGCGACGAATTGGGCCAGCGATTAGGCTCTGTTCGTGGAGGCGAGAATGGAGAAAGGGAGGAGGAAAAGATAAGGTGGCCGGGAGTTCTGGAGGCTAGGGCGCGGTGTGGATGTGGAGGAGGTGAGACCGCGTCGCCCCTGTGGCCGCGACATCATCAGCCGCCGGCGCCGCCATTGTTGCCGGCAAGAGAGGAGAGTGTGAAGATAGAAGAAGATAAAACTCAAGTATTTTTTGAGTATATGTTCATACACGTGGAGCCATGTTGACATGCCACATCAGATTTCGAAGGGGTATGGACCTAAGTGGCACAACTTAACAAGTTTAGAGTGCCGGATTTCAATTTTACGAGTTCGTGGACCTAAGTGGCACCTTGGGACAAGTTCGAGGACCGCTGGTGTATTTAACTCTTTTCACAATCACTACATTTGTTCGGTCTACTTCCCTCGTACCGTGTATACAATACAAGTCTACGAAACTCCATGCGAGCAACATAACACACCCTAATCCGCTGGCGTGCTGCCAGTAGGTTTGGTCACGGGCAAAGTACTTCAGCACATGTAAACATTGCAACGGGAAAAATAAAGAGATCGAGAAGGAATCCTCACACGAAGAAAAGGCTTGAGTGCGCTAGCAGGCCGAGATTGGCAGCCGAGCTGCATGCAAAAGAGATTGACATAGAAACTATCAAGTTAAACACAAGACACATTTCTACTCGAGGGACCGTACAAGTAATAGTTGAAGCTAGTTGCGCAATCTAAATGAACCAGAATGAAGATTTGGCTTTAAGCCCCCAACTAATTTTATATATGTATAATAAAAATATTAAACTATCTGACGAAGTTCCGTATACTATTTCGAGTTTTCAAGCACCACTATATAAATATGAAAAAACCAGGGGAAAAGGTAACTCCAACCTACCACGAGAATATCTCCACGTGTACCTCCCAGCTTTGGTCAAAATTATCACGTGCTGACCACTGTCGCACGCGGGGAAGCAAGTCAAACCTCCGGCACAGCTACCTCCTGCTTCCCCCGTCTATCCAGTCGCCTGCGCACAGCTGTGGCTCCGTTGGTTGCTACTGGGGAGACCACCAGCCCAGCCCAGGCCCAGCGTCAGCGAGCTGGAAGACGACGCGGAACCGACCACGGCGAAGTGGCCACAGGCCACAGCCAGCTTCGTTGGCTCGTTGCCGTGCCGCCGGGGAAGTCTCCTCGCTTGCGCTTGGCCTCGTGGGCGTGCTCAGTTCCCGCTCCCCCGACAGAACAGGGGAGGTCAAGCAGTCAAGCATCCATGAGAAGCCGAGAAAAAAAGAAATACAAACGCATCGATTGACCAACTGAGTTCATCACTCGCTGGAAGTGGTGTTTCCTCAACTGGCGTCGCCGCACGCCTTCGTCAGTTCGTCTTCTTGCGCGCCATCCTCCGCCCGTACGTCTCTTCCCCGGCCTCCCCTCGCCGTTTCGCGTTTTGCCTCCGCGTCTAAGAAAGCAAATCACGCAACCGAGATCCTTAAAGGCAAAGAAACTACGCCATTTATGCCGGCCATCTTGCACGGCCCGCAAAGATGCCGCCGCCTCAGCAGCCGCGCCGGCCTCAAGGAGGCCGTCCCCGTCCTCCCACGCCGACGTCACCCATGGCGTACTCCGACGACATGGCGGAATTCTACGACACCTGGGTGGGCCGCGAGGAGCAGATCGTGGCCGACCTCACGGCCGCGCTGGCGCTGCCGCCCCGGCGCCGCCGCGACGCACTGCCGCCGCTCGTGGACGTCGCCGTCGGCCACGTCGCCGCCTACTACGAGCACAAGGCCCGCCTCGCCGACCGCGACGTGGTGGCCGCGCTCGACCCGCGCTGGCTCAACCCGCTCGAACGCACCTTCCTCTGGGCCTGGGGCTGGAAGCCCGCGCTGGTGTTCCGCTTCGTGGAGACCGGCGGTGTCGGCGTCGGCGGCATGGGTTCCACGCAGCGGCGCGCGCTCGAGGACCTCCGCGCCGCCACAGCGGCCGCGGAGCGGGAGGTGGGCCGCGAGGTGGCGGCCGTGCAGGAGTCCCTGGCGGGCCCGCGCGTGCTGGCGGCGCTGCGCCGCCAGCACGCCCCGGGAAACGGGGAGGCGGACGACGCCGTGGCCGCGGTCGGGCGCTCGCTGCGCGTGCTGCTGGGCGCGGCCGACGCGCTGCGGGAGCGCACGCTGCGCGGCGTCGTCGGCCTGCTCGCGCCGGACCAGGCGGCCGCGTTCGTGGCGGCCATGCTCAGGTTCCACCTCGCCGTCCGCCACGCCGGCCGCGACTGGGGCTCCGGCCACGGCGGCCAGCGGGGCGTCTAGTGCCAGTGGCCAATCCAACACACCCCAATGCACCAGAGCAGAACGGGAGCTGCTACGTGCATGGGGATTAAGCCGTTGATGTCAATGTCAGTGTCAGTGTCTGTGTCCGCCCAACAAAATGTTGGCAATAAGAGGAAACAGAGCCTTGCTCTTTGTCGGCGTCGTGAAACTGGTCATGTGTCTTGGTTCGTCATGACACGCTAATTGAGTGTTCATCGTGTCAAAACGGCCGTCGTCGAGTCTCGGGTTGGTCTCAAGAGTCAGTGTCCAGCGTCATCGTGTGTCAACGTCAAGGGTCAGTCATGTTCGTCGGAGCCTTCTCTTTCCATTTTTCTTCTCCTGGTCGGTTGAGTTGGTTTGCCCCAGTCTCGGGACCAACCGCGCGTACTTCCTGTGTCTGTAGCAGATTTCAGAGAATCCATCAATGGAATCGGGTGAGTTCGTGTCTAACTGTCGGTCCGATCCGATGTCTTGTTGTCGATACGAGCAAAGGCGTGGTCATTTTTACACAGATGAACTGAGCTGATTTATACCTCCTCTGAATGTACTCCGAAGCTCCATCACATCTCCTAAAGTTCAATGGCCAAGAAGTAAAGCTCGGCTGGTTCTTATCCCTGCTACAGTGCTTAGAGGAGAAAAGCGTGACCTCGAGGCGGAAACCGTTTCTCGGGCGTAAGAGAGGGAGGTGGGCAGCGGAATCGGCTCGTGGATGTATATAGGTTAGATAGGAGTATGTCTAGGCCTAGGTCTTGCTCGTCGTAGGAGTTCGACTGCGGAGCTAGGGTTTGTCGGAGGTGCGTCGCCTTCGTTTTCGTTAGCTTCTGGGCGGAAAAAAGGTGTTTGCTCCACTGCGGCTATTGTTCCTCTCGTCGGTGGTCAGTGACGGTGACATGGTGAGGTGGATTTTGCTCATACGGATGAATCGGGTAAGGCTTCTTTCTCGATTTGTCCGATGAGGTTGTTTTGGGTCCATCCGGTTGCCTGCGGATGGGACTCTGTTTCTAGGTTGCCCTCCTCAGCGGAGGTGCTGGTGCTTGTTCTGGGGAAGCTTGTGCTACGCTCTGGTTCTTCTGGGTTTGGATGCTTCACATTGCCAATGTTTGGAGTCCACCTTTCGATTTGGACAGGTGAGTTTGGTGGCTTGAAGATTTCGTGTGCAGTCTCGCGATCTCGGATCTGGTGTCGGTGCTCGATCTTGAAGAGGAAGATAAACAGTAGGGTTCTTGCTGTAATCTCCGCTTTACCTAGGGACTTTACTATAAAATTGAGATGTATTGTGCTACCTCTATTTTAATACAAGTTGCATCTCTTTCTCGAAAAAAAAAGTTCAATGGCCAAATAGATGCAAAAAAATGACTTTACAATGGCAACAAACACAAAAGCAAGAATGGCAGGTTCCGAGTTAACATCTCCACGTGTGTAGCGTTTTAGCAGTGGCTTGGGATTTGTAGTATTTTGACTTCTAAGTGGTGCAAGGTGTGTTTGTTGGAATTGCTTGGGTCGGATTCTTGTTGATTTTATTATTTTTTATTTGTTGTATTGCGGTATTGCCCAATCTAAACACTCATCTTTTTTTAATATAATTGGCAACTCTCCTATCTGGTTGTTTCAAAAAAAAGTTAACATCTCCATTTACTCTTCATTTCCCTATTGTTTCTTTCTTTTCACATGGACATGTATTGAAATTATGTGGTTGTTCAGTGCTCACCCAAAGTAACAATACAAAACTGATTCGCACCTGGAGCAATCGTAAAAGAGTACAATGACTAAAGAACATTATGTTTATCAAACCGATATGAGAATTTTCAATTGATGGGGTCATGCAAAGCTTCTATTTATCGTAAAAAGACCGTGCAAAACAGAGTAGCCACTCTGTTCTCCATCTTTCAGCACAAAACAGAGTACCCACTCTGTTTTCATCTTTAGGCACAGACTTGTCATCTACAGCTAGAAAGAAGTTGCATCTCCATTGTGTTCCAAATAAAGCTGTGTATCAGAATAAACATTTGAACGGACTCAAATCTTCCCTCTTGTGACTTCTGCTTGTCTCTCATCGATTGGACTAACTCCATATCATCAGGCATCAGAGCATCAGTAAAGTAATGTGCTACCGCCTATCGTTCTTTTCCAGGGAATCATGTCACTTGAGCTAATCATTCTTCTCTTTTTTGTGAGAGTACCCCCACACAGTTAGCGAAGCATTGGAAGCGTCATTTCTTTTATATCTTGGACTAAGATTCTTAGTACACATTAGCGTTCAAATCGAAAATATGAATACGTAAAAGTGCTCTCCAAAAGAGCATAATTCCATTGTAAGTTAGCATTGCCAATCCACTGTTCTCACTACATTTCATGATGAAATCTAGACTTTTTCACGCTGGCATCCCTCTATACAAAAAGAAATAAAGGTGACGTAGTGCCCTCGTGTGTTTGCCCCCATTCGCACATCCGATTTTGGTTGTCATCACTATTCACCTGATTCATGATTGGAGCTTTTGTTTGCTACTCCATTCGTTTCAAATTGTAGGTTATTTTACCTTTTCTAGGTTAATAGATATTATTATGCATCTAGGTATAAACTATATCTAGGTGTATAACTTATGCACATAGAAATATCAAAATGACCTACAATTTGGGACGGAGGAAGTACATGACTTTAGGCAGAGGTTAGGCCTAGGTACCCTTGCATTTGCATTTTCCTTTTGAGTAACAGTAACTTGTGCAAGGTAATTGAGCACTTTTTACTGCTACTTATTTCTTTTGATTGGACTTCATACCCCCCCCCCCCCCCCCCCACCCACCCAACAAAGACAGGCCAGTGTGAGCAGGGTTAGGGTCGGGAGAAGGGAAAGGGGAGAGCAAGCGATAAGGGCTACAATTGCAATGGTGTGAGGAGACCCCACCATGGCTAGGTGACGATGGTGTGGGTACAAAGAGCATGTGAAAGAAGGTAGAGCTTGTACAAGGTGTCTAACTTGTTGGTTGGATGGATAAATTTCCAGTGTGAGGCGCCTGAGAAATATTACGGTGCTTTCTAGATGGACAGAAAAAAGGAATTCATTGTAAACTTTTACAATCCCTTATTCACCATTGATGGACCAGTGCCATAAATTTTGCTGACATTGGCAAATTACAGATAAGCAAAATTGCATTGGCAGAAAGAAAGTTGTAAAGGAAAAAAAAAAGATGTCCGTTGCAATGGACTGATCCTTAATTTTTTTTAAAAAAAAAAGAACTCTCATGATGGCATATCCGAAGAAACCACTATGATCACGGATTTTCCATAGCTCAAATTCATAATAGTCAAGGAAAAAGAGAAATCAGTTACAGAGAAGGAACAAAATCAAGTTTTGCGACTGTATAATAATTATGTGTGTGATGGTGAGGCGGGACATGGTGACTTCAGGCGTCAGCCATGGCGCTGGCCCCTAATCACTGACCTTCTTCGCATCTAATCCACCTCTCCGGCGTCCCCCATGGATCTCTCCTTGCTTGATCCCTCTCCAGGTCAAGCCTTTTTCTCCAAGGTACGCTCACTCCTCGGCGCTCCGGTTGTCTCCCCCTCGTCGGAGGATGCTTGAAGTTTCTGGTTGTTGGCCTCCTTTAGCCGATATCGTTTTTGTCTCAATGATGAATCTGTTGAGGGCCATTCTTGAATCTGTCTTGGGAGGAGTTGCCGGTGTTTTTTCAGTGGTGGAAGTGGAAGATCGCATTTTCAAATTTACAGTTCTGGATCGACATGTGGGTCTATTGGTTTAGGGTTTGAAATCCCATGCCTGTGCCTCTTTCAAGCTTTTCTTTCACCTCTGGAATGAATCTGACCTTTCGCGTGCTAAAATCTCAAGAACTCTGGATCAAAGCCCATCTATGACTGGATTCCTGCTCGTTCTAAAAAATCTAACTGGGAACCCCTAGGCACAAGGCTGAGCGCAGTCATCAGTCAATTCTAGCCGAGGGATTTTTCAAGCGTTCATTTGTGGGTTTTAATCAGGCAGGATTGACAGTTTGCAAGCCCCATCAAGCCAAATCGGTTTTCTCACGCTTGAATTTCAGCTCAGTTCCTGATCTGAATCTCATTCCTAACATGCAGTCATGTTCTTTGCTGCATGCTTCGAGCGCCATCAAGGGTGCCTAACCCGGTGAATCACCGCAACTTTCCTTTTCGCGGCCAGTTTCGAATTCGAACTTGTGGGCCTCCATCCTAACAGGAGCTAATGCCATTCCGGTCCGACATATCCCGGGCCGTTCTTCTTTGCGTGGCCCATCATCTGGCACTGCGGCTCCTCCCCTGGGCCGGCTCCATTGTGTTCGCTGTCTTTCCAATACCCACTCAAGGCCCGCCTGCCGGAATAGAGTTCACTGCTTCTCCTTTTTTACACCTAGGACATGTTGCCATGTATTGTTGATTCCCGCCTCGATTTCTAGGACTTGCTAAGGGTAGTATCTTCTCTTCCCAAATTTGTCCAGCTGCTTGGGGCAATCTGGATGTCAACTCCTGGTTTCATCAACCCAAGCCCATGAAAGCTGGGCTCGAGTCGGATGGTCCTTAGGCGTTTGTGTCTCTTGGGCGTTTTTCTCAGGTGCACCTACGTAACGAGGTGGCTGGCATTTCATCTTCAATCCCTGGGCAAGAAACAACTATTCCTTTCTTGATGCTGGCACCTCGCCCCACCTCATCCCCTCCGACGAGTGAGCCTTTAGCTTGCGATCCCCTCTCGCTTGACCTCGTGCTTGGTCAGCCGCCACCGGCCACCGCCTTTGACGTCAATCACCCGCCGCCTCGCTCCCCCAATCCGCAGGCCTCTCGCCAGAAAACCCCAGTGGTGCTACAGTTACTGCTACAGTCCCTCCGCCGCCGCCACCGTTCTCATCCACAGGAGAGCTTGACATAGAGTATCATTTTGTTGACCCGACGCCCTTTATCCCCCATGGCTTCAACCAGGTGATGGTCCCTGGTCGCAAGCCAATGACGCGGGTGGTTCTTGGCAGGCCTGCCCGCCGCAATCCGGATTTGGCAATCGTCACTATTGATCCGCTCCCGCTCCACCAGGTATCTTTCAACGGAATCCGCAATGTCCTTACTGAGTTCCTTTGCGATCACATGCGCATTGGTTTTAGCTCCATCCAGCCATGTCCGTTTGGCCAAGCATATGTGCGTTTCAACTTTTATCATGACAGAGATCAGCTCATTCAAAATAGCCCACATGATTATGGAGATGTTCGTATTTCTTTTGTTGAGCATGATAAAGGGTCGGATCATAGAGCTGTTAAACTTAATTATGAGGTTTGGTTAATGTTGCTCGGATTCAGTGTTGATTATTGGTCAGAACAGCATGTGCATAGAATTTTGGGGGATCATGGGCAGCTCATTGCCTAGGAAGAGGATCCTAATCACATTGCTAGGGTCCTGATTAAAGCCAGAGTTGTCACTCTAGAAGAAATTCCATGGTTTGTTGTGGGCACGGATGGACTGGCCTTTGATGGTGACTCTTGGACTATTCAAACTGAGATCATTCAGACTAGGATGCTTGGTGCTTTTGCAGTTGACGAGGATCAGCCTCCAGGTCCAGATGACATTCAACCACAAATTTTTGACTTCTTTGGTTTTGGTCAACCGGGACAGGGGCATGCTAATCAAAGCCCTAATCACCAAAATGATGTTCAGAATGTCGATGGGCCTAATCATACTAAGAAGTTGAATTGATTTGGCTTGACTACAATCCAAACACAACGTTACCAACGTTTTAGTATTGCCCATGATTCGGTCATGACCAAAATTTGGTAGGGCAAGATGGGGCATAAACCAAACATGCCTTTTCCCATCCATTTCCGCCGGTACTTTCATTCCATTTGGGGGCACCCCTATGACAATACTGGTTAGACAAACACTCTTGGCTTCTTTAGGTTCCAACTAATTTAAACAATTAGTAATAATGGTTGCAGATATATTCTTGGTGCGTATGGCACCATTTTTCTGTCGTCCAATGCAGAACTTGAAGCACTAGATTTTCTGTAAATGAAAAAGTGCAGGAAAGAGCAAAGAATAAAGGTAGAGAAGTACTCTAAACTTGTTAAGAATAGGGGATGGGGTAGAAGGGGATCTTGCGTGTATACAAACACTCGACATCGACAGCACAGAGTAGGCTTGGCTTCGAACAGTGACAAGCAGGGCGTAAAATTTTTGTTCGTACACTTACATGAGCTCTTGGCTTGTTACAACTAATGATCTAAGTAGCCAACTCATCTTGGAATAGATTACAAGTCTATCATGGAATTATCCTACTACATGCTTTCGATATTGCATGATACTGTCCATCATTTTGTTTGTAAAGTACATGTGCTTGGGGTTGAGATGGTATTGAACAAAATGTTCCATTTTCAGACCAAACAAATGGATGAGTGTTGCATTCAGGATCTGACGGAAACATGATTCGATCAGGAACTTTTATTCTAAAAGATCCTTGCCTCCTGTATAATTCATGCAAATGATTGTCGAATTCTTGGTCAGTCCCAGTGAAGTCATTAGTGGGTTAGCCCCACAAATGCTACCTACCGGCGCCGTTGCCACTTCCATGTGTCATTCCCAAATACAGTAATACACTCTACAAATTACTGCAATCAAACCTCAAATGCTATGCTGACGGCAGGATGTTTCTGGTTCAAATTTCTGATTCCCACTACACTGCTGATGCTAGCACCACCTTAAGCTGCAAGACTCAAACATCGTATCCTTCCACAGTGTGTCACTCGCTATCTCAAGCTTGCCTATATAAGGCATCCATGGCACACACGTTCTAAGCCATCACCTTGTCTCGATCAGTCTCAGCACTGAACACATAAACACTTCCCTCCCGTCCTTCCCCAGACCTCATTTCACGACAGGCATTAGCTAGGCAAGCAATGGCAGGCGGGTACCTCACCGGAGCTCTCCTCCCCATTCTCCTGGTCGTGCAGCTCTTGGCCGCGCAAGCGCTCGCGCGACACACGCCTGCGGCAGGCGCCGGCGGTGCCCCGGCCGTGGAGATCATGTATAACCCACCCACAAACGATGGTCCTAGCCCTGCCACCGGCCACGGGAACCAACCGTCGCCCCGCACGGCTCAAGATGGCGCGCCCAATGGCGAAACCAGCGTCACCGCCGCGGCAGAGACCCACGCCGCGTTCAGCTCGAGCCCTTGCCACTGCGACCGCGGCCACCCACCGGCGACGGCATCTGGCGTTGGCAAGGCCTCAGGCGTCCGTTCCTGAAGCCAAGCCGCTGCCGTGTGTGTCAGCCGGGCCAGTGGTGCTATATTGCGGTGTGCTTTTGTTTTGTGCCAGCTCCTTTCTCGCTCTCTTTTCGTGCATGCTTGTTTCAGCTTCTCAGTTTCAGGTGCAACGTTGCCAAGTAGCAAGCAGTCTGGGTATCTGTTCTCTGTTGGAGAGTGTATCTTCCTGTGTAAATCGTTGTTCAGCAATAAGTAATGACCCAAATAGAATCTTGAAATGTGGTGTGCCCGTATCTGCTTGTTTTTTTTTAAGCCACACAAACACACACTACAGCCACACACGCCCGGTGGGCACGCTAGACCTACAAACTATACACACTACAGTACAGTATAGTATCCGCTTGTTTCTGATGGCTGGCACAGCAACGTGTCTGTGTTCACTCATGTTCCTCAAATACAACAAATACTCACCGAATATTCTGGAAATATTGTTCTTGGCATCACTTACCAGTAGCCGGTAAAATCTGAAAATTCCTACATATAGAAGCCACGACAGGGCTCCCTGATCATCTTATCTATGCATTGATGTGGACAACTGGACATCAATTCACCCTTTTGAACTAGTATCATGTCATATTGGAGATGTCACTTCAATTAACTACTTAAAATCACAAATGTAAGCCCATCTGGGCTAATCCAAAACCAGATTTTAGATATGAGTCTATGACCATCTGGGCTAATCACTATGAGTCTATGACATCAGTATCTAAAATTTTAGATATTTCTATAACGATTGGCAATACAAGATTAGCATAATTGGATTCAACATGACAAATGCTTTCATAATATATAACTATTATCATTTAAGATAATACATTTCTATGAATATTGCTAATCAAAGTGTCATATTAGAGACTGCATCAATGTCCTAAATAGTGGGCTTATATTCGTGGCCTGATGAAGTATATTTTTGTCCAGCAACACCAACATTTGCAACTGTTTTCAAGCAATAAGCACAGAAAATGAAAATAGTATCTGTATAATCTATCAAGTACATATATGATTGTAGTTCCCGCACTCAGAGAAATATATAGGTTACAACATATAGAACCCAATGAGGGAAATTAAAAAAATAATTTATCGCCATCATCAATATATCCAAGAACCACCTCTGAAGCAAAACCAATGTACATCACTCCACCACTCCAATCACCACCTACCTAGCTCAGCTGCACAGCATCCACCCTTATTTGCTACTGAAAACGATTTAGGTGATCTATGTCTAACTAGTTCCTACAGCACAACAGCAAAACAACCACCACCTAATCCTGACCTAGATATCAATACCGGGCTATAACATAAACGAAGCCCCACAAATGATAATACTCAAAGGATATTGATATTTGTGCTTGTGGACTATATAGCTATAATGCAAGTTCATAGATTAACTAATGGCATCTGAGCGGTGGTATTCAGGCGATAGCATGGATCAAGTTCCAATTTTAGTGTGAGAGGAAGAAGCGGTAATCTGGATGATCTACTTGCCGCTGGCAAAGCCAGTCATCAGCAGCTTTCAGAAGAGATGTAGTTAACTGCTGTTCATGGTGCTGATTTGACATCCACATGGAACCATGTAGTTTGTAAGAAGCTAGACCAATCAGAGGCAGTGTGATCTTCCCAGGAACATCAGCAATTTTATTGTTATGGAAGTTATTTGTCTCAGGACGCCCAGTTAACATACCTGTCCATGTTGCATCTCAATTAGCAGATGATTCAGAATTGCAATTCTTCATGTTTACAGTTTCTTTTGATACGCAACTAGACATCTAATTTGGACAGGGCAGCGAATGCTAGTTAGTATCATTTTGCACAAAGAAGAAACAAGAGAGCTCACCATCTAGTGCTGTTGACAATGAATGGAATGTTAAGAAGCAAGCATCTAGATCTTGTAGCGTGGGTCCTGTTGGTATCCGGTATATGGGATACCTGCACAACTTCCATTGCTTAATACAGAGATGTAAGTAATGAGTCAATAGCTAAACGAGTTAAAGGAATTACCAGGCTACAGAAATCCAACTGGATGGCAGAAGATCACAACTCTTGTATGTCGTTAGATCAGGAAACGTACGTGCAAATACTGAAATCTGTAGGTATTAATAAAAGAACAACTGTCATCTAGGTTACAAATACAACATTTGGTTGGGCAAGAACCACAAAAGGCATACCATATCTGCTAAAGGTTGTCTTCCATATGGTGCATCATGCTCCACATATTGGAAAATAGGGGATGATTCCTGGTTTCTGGAATCACTGTCATCACTGGAAAAATCTTCTTGATCGGTGCAAATATTTTCTGCTAAGCACTGGGTTGTTATTCCAATGGACCTTTCATTATCACTCACACTGCTTACATCACTACTTGTGTCTGGAGAACTGCCATCATCACTGTCTTCATTAAATCGTCTGCAGTTGAAAACAAAAAGGAATAAAAGATCATCATTGTATAGGGAAAGTTGATCAGAAGAGTACACAATAATTGTACTAATTAATGCATCACAGAAGAAATAGCACAAAATGTTTCTAAGCTTGACAGAAAATAAAACACAAGCGAGCTTTCTAATCTATTGATTCACTGGTAACTAGTTATCTTTCGATCTAAACAAATCAGTTTCTGTTGTCTAGAGTTGTGGGTGCACGACTCCACCCACCAAGGTTTAAATTTTAAATCCTAGTGCTCACGTTTTAAAAGAGAGAAAAAATGTCCACGTCCATCCTTGGTTTGTTGCAAAGGCCAGAGATTACCTCCATTATCTACAAGAAGATAAATGCTATCGTAATAAAAAATGCAAAATAATTATGAATCAGAGGCTTTTGTTCCCGAAAAACAAATCAGAGACTTCTGGGAAAACTGTGTTTTATAAGTTTCGAAAAAAATTTCAGGGAAGTCTGGCTGCCTCAAGACATAAAATTTCATCTTTGAGGGAAGCCAGCCAAAGATTTATCATCCAAGTTGAAGCCTGCAGGAGCAGTAACTAAATAACAAGCAGTGCAGTAACACAATCATTCTTTCTGTGTTCAAACAATTCTGACAGCCTATTTTTGAATCAATACCACAGATGAAATTATTGTCATATAATTTTTCTAAGAAATATAAAAGAATAGAATGAAAGAAATGGTATCATTATAGGAAAATATATATTGTTTGCAATACTTCAGAACAGATGGCATTAACTTAGAATGCTTTTTATGGAAATGTGATGTAATTACAAGTAGTGGGAGCAATCCTTTGAGGTGTAGGAGCAGCTTTCATGGCCACTTCCTTGTGCTAGTTCAGGGCTTTGCTAGGTTTGTTGATAGCTTAAATTCCAGCTCTCAGAAGTCGGTCAGAGTTGTTCTGAACTATGGTATTAGGCAACTTGAGCATGAAGTACAGTTAACCTTTGGTTTAATACTATTACCATTAGTGACGTGAATCACAATCTGACTGGTAAAACCAATGATTGGGCCGATACACCGTTCATCTGATCAGTCCACTCACAATCCTGGTGTCTAAAACTAAGCTGACAACCTTGGACAAGTTACCCTGACTGAATTATTACTTGTCATTTTGAGAAATAAAAAAGGGGGTGTTGTTCTGAAGAAAAAAGAATCTAATTTGTTCAACAAAATATGCACTCAGATGCCTAATCAAGTCTAACTATGATAGTGTGAACATCCAGCTGGGGCTGTTTGATTTGCACCCAAATCTGTCACCAAGTAGCAAAGCCAAAATATGGAATGCAAATTGAAGTCATCAATTTAGTTGCCTTAATTTTGGCCAACTTTGTCCATCGAATTGAACCTAGGTAGCCAAAGGGAGAGGCGCCATGCCACATTTTTTAACCCAACCAAATGGTAGCCAAAATGGTCAATGGTACCAAATTTTAGCTTGACTAGCTTGGGCAAACCAAACACGACATAATACAGAAGCTCATGCAGCATTAAAGTATGAGAGCTTACTTAATCTGAAAAAAATGGAGTGTACTTTGTTCAGATGCCTAACCAAGACTAACTACAGCAACATGGAAAATATTCAGACAGGTTTTTGAAATGAACTGCAGAGAAAGTCCACACCAAGTAGTGCTGCAAGATTAAAGGTAAAATCAGACACATTGTCAGATACCAGGAAATGGTCACTATGATATTTAAGGAAGACCCTCATCAACAATTGAAATATGTAAAATATTGGCAAAGAGATTATGGTTCAAGAAGAGCACCTCGACCAGCTTAATCATGAACATGTCATGATAACATGCATCCATTAGTTCCATACAACTAGCAAGACCATGAGGCAGAAGCTCATGCGAAACTACAAGAAGTCAAGAACTTTCTTCATTTTTGTTTCCTTTCTTTGTGTATTTGATTTAATGATGAATTCAATTATGACACCAAAAAGCATTAAATTAGCACAACTCATGAGCTGCTCATTAGCAGCCAGACGCTGCACCTCAGCATTTTCCCCGTATTGACCTGGGTTCAGCATATCTGGAAAACATACAAAAGACTGGTAAAAACCCTTCAAATACGTTTTGCCTAACATATCCACAGAATAACAGACCAGAGTAAGTCATTGTCCACAATGCCATCCCATTCAATTCAACGTTGGTACCCGCAAATTACATCAAGTAAATATTCCCTCTTAAGGCGAATTCATCGAATGATCTCAGAGCATACAAGAGCAAAAGGAGCAGAAACCACCAATATCACACGGAGCCTGACCAATTAAACGACGGTAACATCCCAACAGAAGAGTGCGGCCGTTATACTATACCTCTTGCTTGACGGCCGCGAGCCATAGAGCTGGATAGCCGAGAGGAAGGGCACGTAGTACTGCACGACGCCGTCCGTGCCATTGAGCAGCAGCGGCACGCCGGCGCCGTACGCGCTCCACTCCCCGAACGCGTCCCACAGATCCGCGAGCTCGTAGTACGGCGCGCCCCCGTGTCCGTCCGCGCCTGCGCCCCTCCCTCGCGTGCCCGCCTGCAAGCGCACGGAAAACAGCCCAACCGGACCCCCTTCAGTCAGTCGTCGAACGCCAAGGCACGAGCGGCGAGCAGGCGACAGGCGCTGGAGGAGAGGATGCACCCGGGGATGGCGCCGTGCGGGCACGCGGACGGCGGTGGAGGCGATGAAGCTCTCGAGATTATTCGCCGCCGTCGCCGTCTCCAGCGCCGGCGAAGGGGGAGGATCTCGCCGGAGCTCCGGCGTCGGCTTCGCCGGCTCCTCGACTGCCGCCGCAGTCAGCGGCGGGTGCTGTTTCTGCTGCTTGTCGAGGAGGTGGCGGCGGGCTGGGGGGCAGTAGAAGCGGTCGGCGGCGCGGGAAGCAACGCCGGGGACGGACATGGCGGTGGCGCGCCTCGGTGCCGCCGGCCGCAAAAGGAGCCGGTGTGGAGCGGCCTCGGGATTAGGGTTTCTCGGTGCGGGGCCGCTGGACGCGAGCGTGGAGAGCTGAGGGGGGAGGTGGCGGCGTGGCCTGGTGGGCGGATGGGCGAGGAGGGAGCGAGGGAGCGCGGACAGGGGGGAGGGAGGCAAAGGCTGCGGCGCTTTGCTTTGCTTTGCTCGTGGTGCCGGGGGGAGTGGGAGCGTGCGAATAAAAAACTCCCCCCACGGGGAAGAGGGGAAGATGGGGATAGGCCAGGGCGCGCTGGCGACTGGCGGCAACAGTCGGTATTAATTAAAAAGGTTTGCAACTTTTTTTTCCTTTCATCGATATGGTCTGGAGCCGGAGGAACCGATTTTTTTTTCTCCGCCTTCTCCGTATAAAATGGTTCGGGCTCCTCCAGTACTTCATAGACGGAGTCGTTTTTGACCAAATAGTCTATTTGGTAGAACTTCAGCTGAAGCCGCAGAAGATAGAGTATACCAAACTGACCCTTACTAAATTTCTATATTTTCTTAGCTTATTACAAGTCCGATGGAAATTCCTGTTCTCCACGTTACAAACGAGGCTAAAAGGGCGGTGCCGTTTCAAAAAAAAAAATTCTTCCTTTTGGAGTTCAATATTTTTGACATAGGAGTTGAAGTGTTGAACCATGTGGCTTCGGGTCACTTCTTATTTACGTGCACCGCGAGAGTACCGTAAGTGCAGTGTTCGAAGAGTTTGTTCACCAAAATGGACCAGAGTTTCTTGAGAAAACATGTATCTTTGAAGCATGAGTTCATGGTTATATCGGGGGACAGTATGCTCCTGATTGTTGAACTACAAAGAACTATGTGATTTTTATGATACAATAGTATGAGAAATTTTATGATTATATAGAAATGAGCATACTCGAGTAGTGGAGTTCCAGCTTAAGTAAGTCTAGTGGTACTATTTACCAACCGAGAAGCTCTCAGCATTGTGTCAAGGGTGTTTGTGTGCAATCACAAGAGTGAGCGCGCATATGTTCACGTGAGTATCTGTTTTGTTATGTATTTCTTAAAAAATGGAAAATAAATTTAATAGCACTGCAATACGTTTCATAAGGAAAAAAAATATGAAGTATTCCATCCTCAGCTTAATTAAAACAGTGAATTAGTGTCACATTGCTGGTAATAGAAACCAAACAAAGCCTAGACTTCTAAAAGTGAAATTCTTAGTATTGATATATATCTAAATGAAAATTCTATTACACACTCTAAAAGTTCTCATCCATAAATTTGTTTTGAGCGAAATGCAACAAGGGTTATTAAATTTATTTTTGGATTCTCACTTTAGGTCTATAAACTCTTATTAGTCATGCATATAGTTTTTTCGATCCACATCACTTACCGCAATTCTAGGCCATGTTAAACCTGAAATCATTAGCAATTAGATGGATTCTGAAAATAAATCCCACGGAGGAAAACATTGCAACCCCAAATCAATGTTTTCAACATCTTTCTAACCACGCAGCACGCACCCATCGTTTTCTCGTAGTGGACATGATCCAGACGGTAAAGCCCGTGTAACTTTCAATTCAAATTTCCTTGGCAGGCATCCACACGCTACTCAGAAAGTCGGTCGGGATCCGAAGAAAACTGCTGTAAGCCGATGCGAACCCAACACCAGTAGCATCTAAACCTGGAGCAGGAAACAGAATTCAGAGGGCAATTAAATAGGAAATACGTAGAGGCCAACAACAACCAACTAAATTGACCAACCAATGCTACGTCGGATAACCATCGATGCCGCGTGAAGGAACGAACGAGAGGTCATCCGGCTTCACATTGGTGATGTATTGTACTGTACTATTCAGATGGACCTGCAATTCCCGATCGAGACGACGTGTCGTGCATGGCAGAATGGCAGCCGGCTGGTCTAATTAATCAGGAGCAGTAATCTCTTGCTTTTGCTGCATTATTGTGGAGTACTGGCAGATGATGTGGATGTGATCAACTGATCATGTCACGTGGAGATATATTCCGAGTAAGGCATACAGAACAATGAAGGCTCAGCATACAAATGGTTATGGAAATGCAGTTGTTAAGTAAAATATAAAGTCTTTTTTTCTTCTTCCGAAAAACAGGCTTAATACAATATGCAACTATCCTATTACACATGTGTACTGTGTCAGAATAATATAGAGGAATCTGTCTTGCATCTGTTTCTATACTGCCCCTTCTACAAACAGTATTGGAATTTGATTGGTCTGCAGGTTGATGACAATATGACTAGATATCAAACTCTGAAATCCTTCAATTAGCACAACCCTTCTTCATGGAGGTAATAGTCATCATGTCCTAGAGTATATGGACAACAAGAAATGATTTAATCTTTGAAGATCAAGCAGCCACAATACAAACATGTAAAGAAATTTTCAGAAAGAAATTCTCCAGAGTTTTATACAAGGCAAAAGGTAAAATACCATCGGCTCATGGTTACAGTTTGTTTTGTAATTTTTGTTTTTTTCCTTCTTGTTCTTGATTCTGATGTAAAAACTTTTTTTTTCTTTTAATATATAACCAATAGGGAACCTACCCCTCCTGTACCATTAAAAAAAGAACTTCTGAAAGCCTTGCCTCGGTCTCCTTTGACGCTTTCCAACACGCTGTAAACGCTCTTATTCTGAATTGATTAGTTCCGAAACGTTGTGTTGTGGTCTGATTATAAATAATTATACTACTCCTGCAATGTTTTCGTTGCGGGGGCACGTGACATCTCATCTCTGCAAATCTAATCCATGGCGGTATGGCGTGTTCTGTTCTGCTGTCTCGTTGTCTCCCTCTTGTCACTCAAGCTAGCAGTTCGTATTGTACCGTGTGTGCCACTGGAAACCGTCGCCCACCCACAACGTGTGTGGCAGTTTTATCGTGTCCTTTGGCCAACCAAAAGGATACGATAATTTGGGGGCGGCTGACACGGCCCATGGGGTTGTAGGACCGACTGAACTGAACCCGGCCACTAGCTGATAAAGGGCTAAACAGAAACGCGGATGCAGATGGCCAGATGGGTGTTGGCTATCGCGATCGCTCGCACGGTTGCACCCAACGCAACAGCTCATCAATGCTTTAGGTTAGTGCATGTACCCCCCAAAATGGACACTTGGGCAGTCCATCGTCCACGCCCATAAATTACAATAATCTCTGGGTATATCAGGTCAGGATCACAAACTTGTGCGGCAATTTCAGGTTCCAATCAGGCTAGCTTGGCGTAAAAAATTCATCAGTGTAGTTCTTTCAGTCTAACCGGAGCTTTCTCCAAGGCTTTCTTGCTTTTGTTTGGTTAATTTCCACCACCTTATGCAAGAAAGCTCCGGTTTGCAAACCAATTAAAAGCAGCAAGGGCAAGCACGTCAGAGTCTTGTGGGGATACGTGGCAATTTCACATGGGTGGACGGAATATTCAGTGCACAGACAAATGGTCGGCAATGGCCGAGCCTTGGATAAAGCTGCCAACTTGTGCAGCCAAGTTGACTATCATTCACAAGATAAAAGGTGCAAGGATAACTGGAATTTTGGCATCTCAGTGCTTTTACCAAGGAGCCATATTATTCGCCCTCTCCATATCGAATAGGACCGGTAATTGTGGAACTTTGAATATTTGGTCCATCTTTTTGTAGATGCTCCACTCAGTCATCTACTGCTGGTATATGCTTTTTCACTGATGTCACCTCTGCAGTTGCTTCTAGAGCGGCTTTCCTGTGTTACTCACCGTATGTTCCTAAATATAGGACGCTTTTTATTTGAATATCGACGTGATTTTTCTAAATGTAGTTTTCACAACTGTCTTCATTAAATTAGACCATTAAGGTGCTACGTCCCGACATCTGCATAACTATTTAGCATGCAAAATGACAGGATGTCAAATATCATGTCATGGCAAACTACACAACACATAACTTGATCTGCAGTTATGGGCCTAATATGGCAATACTTGGATCACGAGAAAAGTTGTCTAAAAAAACGCCGCCAACAAGCAAACAGTGTATGCGCGCACCATCACGGCCATAGTTCAAACAGTAAAGTATAAACCATAGGTTTTCATATATGAATTATTCAAACCAGTCCATTCAACAAGGCCATTGCTAGGTGCAACTAATGTCAGACCTAGAGATTTCTTCCTGAAGACGAGTAATCGGTACCACTAAATCCAAATCCCTTTGTGCTGTGTCCCCTTCTTTCTACGGCAATGCCGCCGTACCACCCAATCTTGACCAACTACGACCGGCAATGAACTTCATGACCTGGAACCTTTAGACGTTCCACTCCGCAATGACCATGTCACCAAGTATCAAGTAGCAACATTCACACGATCCATGTGAATAAGGAATGCATCACCCAAGTAAGTAATCCCATTAGTCGATGTCAAGGTAACTTGCATTGGTCTCCAAGATTGTACAGGAGACACTAAGCATATATAGTTGAATATGTCATCGCGAGAAGTAGTCGCATAGGCAACACAACCATTATACGCCACATCCCGCAAGGTGCCCGGTGGGAGATGTCCACGCGGATCATCAACCAAGATAGGCCCTTAGATATGCTATTGATCTTCAACCACCGGCCACCCTCAGGAAGGAAGCCATTAGCCGGATTCGGCCCGGACTCGCAGATTTGGATGTCCAGCTAGCATCGACTGCTCCCAAATAAGGTGGATTTAGATCACGTGAAATGACCAAGGATGGACATATAGATTCCATTATTGATGGCCACCACCTCGTCCATCCGCTCATCGCGTCCACCACAACCGCCATAGAACGGGGCCATATCAAGCCACGACCGCAAACGACCACAATCAGAACTGCGTGGGCACCGCCACATGAGTATCGCCGCATGTGTAGGTTATGTGCCCGCCCATGTAACGTGGTGAAAAGCATGGGTCCAGCCCTTCCCATACCGGATCTGTGCAAGCTGCGCCCCTACCACCATCTATCCTCAATTGAAGCTAGAGCGTTGATCTACCGATCCACTCAGGCCTCCTTTGGAAGACCCAATCCACGGGGGTTTCCCTACCTTTTCCCTGGGCCAGGCTCCTATGCCGATTTCGGCCCCATGGAGAAGCGCCCTTGGATTTGGAAGCCTATCACCCGAGAGAGGGCGACCCGAGCCCCGTACTTTCCCCGAGGCAGCTCGTCCAGCACGCAGGGGTCCTAGCGGCTCTTCCCTGACTCGAGCGAGCGAGCGCGCGAGTGAGGGCGACGAAGAGGAAGGACCGTCACTGCAGCGTTGCCCCCACCGCTGCCACCGAGCTTGCCCCCCTCCCTCCCCCCCCCCCCGCGCCACCGCCATCGAGCTCGCCCACCATAGCGCCACCGAGCTCGCCCCCCGCCGCCACCACCGTGCTTGCTCCTCGACGGCTTCTTCCTCATCTCCGTCGCCGGCCTCACGACCGCCACCACCTCCATCTGAGCTTTAAGATCTACTCCAAGTTAGCTCCAAGAACCTGTCCAAGTTCCTCTCCTAGGTCTAACCTAGGTCTGATTCGTACGGTGATGAGACGGGCGCGGGTAAGAGGTAGTCAAGGTGCTGTGGGAGATTATGGCGCCCATCTCCTAGATCTCCTGGTTCTGCTGATTTTGAAGTTTTTTTTTGTTTGATGTCAGCTCAAGTTCTAGGCCATCCTCACCGAGGTAAACTTCAGCTATGACATCAACAAGCTCGACGACTGCTTGCTGATCTGGTATGTGCTGAATGTTGTTTGTGAAAGGGTTGATGCAGGATCGTGTGATTTGATTGTTCATCATGAAGAGAGGGTTGTGCTGCTGTGATTTGATTGTTTACTCGGTCTTGAGTGTATAAAAAATATACTGTTTAGGATTGTGTTTGTATTTTGATGTTGCACAAAGGCAAACAGTTGAGTGACATTCTTTAGTTGCCCAAATTGTGACTAAACACTCACACATTTTCATTCGTCGTTTGCCGCAGTTCATTAAACACATCCTATATATAATATATTATGCATGTTAAATTTATAAATTAGTACTATATGTGAGTTATCAGAGTTAACAAGAAACAAGTACTTAGTTGACTGGAAGTCTCAAAGAAGTTGCAACGACATTATTAACATATATCAAAAAAGCTGTTAAGACTTCCACTACTCCTTAAGTAAGTACTTGTTTTGGTCTACTTACTTTGGGTAGTGCTCAAAGAAAATATTGTTTTGGTCTACTTGAAAATTGTATTGCAGTTCAGAGAACTCCTTTTATGCTTGGCAGTTCATAGAACTCTTGTTTTATGTTTGGCACATTAGTTATAATTCTTGTTTTTATTTATATTATATCCTAGTTAATAATATTATCCCTATTCCCTATATAATAGATAATGGGTTCTTCGGAGGAGGATGTTAGGCAGTTCATGTTAGATGAGGAAGAATTGGACGATGAACTTTTCTTTGTTATTGTCCCTGTTGTCATGTCATGTCTCTATGATGAAAAGATACCAGAACACACGTCATCTCTTCCTGGTGCCACAAAGGTCAAAGAAATCCTAGAAGGCCACAAAAATTGGTGCAAGTCAGAGTTTAGAATGGAGGTTGAGATCTTTAGAGCTATAGCAAATCTTCTCAGAGCAGAAAACTTATTACACGACACACGTGGTGTTAAGATTGAGGAGCAATTAGGAATATTTTTGTTCATGCTCTCCCATAATGCTAGCATTGAAATGCTAAAGAAAACATTCCAACACAGTGGTGAGACAATTCATAGGAAAGTCAATGAGGTCTTCGATATAATTCCAACATTGACTCATAGATTCGTCAAGCTTCCAAATCCAAACCAAACACATGCCAAGATTTTATCAAACCCTCGGTTCATGCCGTTCTTCCAGGTTAGTCATATATGCTGCTTGCCCTTGTATCATTCCAAACACACTATTCCAACAATATTAGGTTCCTTTTTACGTGTAGAACTGCATTGGCGCCATCGATGGGACACATATCCCTATTACGCTCAATGAAGATAAGGCCCCTCCTTTTAGAAACAGAAAAGGGACATTGTCCCAGAATGTTATGTCCGCTTGTGACTTTGATCTCAAATTCACTTTCATCTCTTGTGGGTGGGAAGGATCTGCGTCTGATGCAGGAGTCCTACGTTCTGCTCTTACGAAGGGGTTTCATGTACCGCCAGGGAAATTCTATCTTGTAGATGGCAAATATGCTAACACTCCATCATTCATAGCATCGTGTCGAGGAGTTAGGTACCACCTTGACAACTTTAGAAGGCGTGGATCATCGCAGAGAAATGAGTATGCAAACTACAAGGAGTTGTTTAATCATCAGCATGCACGACTTCGGAATCATATTGAAAGGGCATTTGGGGTGTTGAAAAAACGGTTTTCAATTCTGAAAGTGGGAACACACTATCCAATTGAGACTCAGATCAAGATTCCTACAGCAGCAGCAGCGGTATTTCACAATATAATTAGAGCACACAATGGGCAAGATAAATTGGCTAGATCACCAACCACAATATATCAATCCAACCACTTTTGTTGATATGCTGGAGGGGGATAACAGTTATCCAAGTGAGATAGAATCGAGTGATGGCAACACATTACGAGATCAAATCGCGCAAGCGATGTGGGCTGCCTATAATAATTAGATGGTAATTTGGAGAATCGTTCATCATTTTCAGCATTTTACCTTACATTTATATTTCTAGAATTTTAGCTTATATTTATCTTTCACCATTTTTCAGCAATGTCAACATCCCAGGGTACAAGGACTGCATGGAGCTACACGTATGAGAAAGGACTGGTGGATGTAATGAAAGAGCATGTCAATATCCCAATGTACAGGGCACAAAATAGCTGGACAGCTGAAGGTTGGAGGAATATCACAAACAAATTCAATGATATGTTTCCAACGACACATTTCACAAAGCAACAAGTGCAAGAAAAGGAGAAAGAGCTAAAAGGAAGTTATAAGATAATAAAAGAAGCGAGGAAAAGTGGTGTTGGCTGAAACGACAGTTTGGGTATGATCATTGCAGAGCCAAAAGGTTGGAAAAAGTTGATTAAGGTTAGATCTCTTAAATGGAGAATCAACTTTATATAACAACCCTTTATATAACAGCTAACCTTTATACAAACCATCTAATCATATGTTTTTTTACTTCAATAGGATAACCACAAAGTTCCCAAGTTCCGCAAGAAGCCATTTCTTTTATATAACAACTTGGATTATTGTATGAAGGTAATGCTTTCATCTTGCTGTTCATTGCTTCTGTTCTTGTTTTAGTGTTGTTCTTGTTTTTGTACAAGTGTGCTCTTTATTTTATTCAGCTCATCTGTGCTGCAGTAAGAGTATTCAGAATTGTCATGAATTTTTGTACAAGTGTGCTCTTTATTTTATTCAGCTCATGAGTCTAAAAGAACAATACCTAAGTGTGCTCTTTATTTTATTCAGCTCATGAGTCTAAAAGAACAATACCTAAGTTTTGTCTTTATTTTATTCAGCTCATGAGTCTAAAAGAACAATACCACAATTTTATCTATCATTATGGCCTTACCATTTGTTTGCTCTGTTTCTTAAATGAACATGTTCCTATGGTGCTGAATAACTTTGAATAATACCTAAGAGTGTATCTTTGGTGTGTATTAATAGGAAGTATAGCCACTGAAGATTTGAATTTTACATCAACCGAGCCACCTAACATGACAGCATGACCTCCAATTGAAAGAAGTCACTCTAAGCAAAGTACACAGGACACGGCTGCTGGCTTTGATTCTATTGGCATCAATTTTGGTACAAATCCTTTTTCTGAAATTGAGGGCCAGAAGTGCAATCTGCACCACCCTATCTCAATCTAGAGGAGCAACAAAGTGCTAGTGGAAAAAAATGCAAGCAAAGTCAAATGGTAGCTAAACTCGGCGAATTTATAGACTTGAGAAAGATCCAGATGGAGAAAAATCAGGAAAAACTAGATGAGAAGAAGAAAAAAGAATATGACTATTCTGTAGAAAAGTACATTGTTGTTGTGGATAGTATAGAAGACCTAACTATTGAGCAGAAGGCAGATGCTAATGAGCTCTTTCAATCTGAGATGAATCGACAGATATTTATGATGGCTAAAAATCAAGCTGTTCGACTAGTTTGGCTAAAGAAAAAAATTCACAGGTATGTTTGCTTGTCTTAGTTTTCTCCTCTTCTTCTAGCATTAGAGACTATTGTAGTGTTCATCTGATGTTGTGGATATTTATGATGACCTGAACGTTTATCTGAATGGATGCCTCTAATTTGATTATTGGAGATTGTTGTAGTGTTCATCTACTGTAGTGTTAGAACATGTGTGAATGTTTATCTACTAAATGAATGAATGTTTATCTACTATAGTGTTCATCTGCTGAATGACCTGGACCTGTATGAATGTTTATCTGAACATGACCTGTTGTAGTGTTAGAACATGATTTGGAGTGTTAGAGAGAGTATGGCAAGAGTATATGGAAATGCAGTGGTAAATAAATTCAGAGTTAAGATAAGTTGCACTATGTGAAAAATTCTTTTCGTCAGTCGTCCTGCTTTGTTTGGTTTTTTCTCTGTTCATCTCATTGCTAAGTTACTAATTCCACTTATGTTACATGTTTTTTTTTTCTGCAGAATTAGACATGAAATGTCTACCTGCCTCGTCTTGTGTGTTCATCTCTTTGCTGCTAGCACTGGACACAAAGGAGTAGAGGGTAGCTAGCTAAGATTGAACTTTTAATTTGTGTTCGTGTTCCATGATGAATAGAACTGTATTATTTCGACTTTGGAGCTGTACTTTGACAATAGGTGCAGATTCAAGCTTCTTTGAGAACTATCTTGCTTTGTGCTAAATTACCTATGTAATTATGCTGTAATTTTGGAGTCGTAATCTCTATTGGAGCTGTAATTTTGGAGCCGTAATCTCTATTGGAACTGTATTATTACTGCTTGAATTTTGGTCTACATTTGAGCTATACAACGGGAGCTATACAACCGCTGTAATATTGGAACTATATTATTATTTGCGCACAGCACCAGGCAGCAGAAGCGGAGGGGAGTGAAGCAGGCAGCAGAGGCAGAGGGGGAGTGAGGCCACGGGAGGGAAAGCCAAATGGAAAAGGGGTTAGGGGAGGGAAACAACAGGGTTTGATAAGTCTAGTGAAATCCCCCTCGAGGCCTCCTTTCCCTTGGCGTGGCTTCCCTCTGCATCCAAAGGAGGCCTCACTGTGAGAGTGTGAGGGAGAAATACTCTGGTTCAATGAGCCATCCTTGCCAGCATGTGGGCTTTTATGAGCCAGCTCCAATGATGGCATAATAGAAGTAGTGGTGGGAGGGGATGCCAGCACCTAATTAAGGCAACAGAGTCGCTTGAGCCATCCCTCACTGTGGATGACATGAAAATTTGTTAACCATGAGCTTCATCTATTTGCCAACTTTCACGTTGGACTCTTGATCGTAGTACCTGAAAACTTACCAAAACTAAAAATAAGCTGGATGTGGTTCCTGATTTGTTTCATGAATCTGACTGATGGCATGGATACAAGCTTTCACCGAAAAGCTTGTATGATTCATATAGGTCATTTTGCATGCAGAATAAGCCCACCTTTTTTTTTTACAAATATTTCCTTGTACCCTATCTGTATCTTATTTTTTTGCTATAAGTCAAACTTCTCTAACTTTGATTAAATTTATAGAAAAATACACCAACATACGCAACATCAGTAACATCCATTAAATCCACCACCAAACGCCTTTATAGTGTTTTTATTTGGTATTGTAGATGTAAGTTTGTTTTTCTATAAATTTGATCAAAATTAGAGAAGTTTGACCTAAGATAAAAGTAAAACATCTTATATTTTGAAATGAAGAAAGTGGTAAGTGTGATAGTAAATTGAACACCTTATGATGTTTTTCTTGTATCTAATATGTATGTAAACTAAGATAGTGATATATATTTGAAAAGAAACAACGATGGGATGATGTGTGCATTAGAACATCTCCAAGAGCGTCTAAAAAATAAAGTCTAAAAACTAGTTTTGGGACCCATTCAAAATTATTGGGAGGAAAAAATATCCATCCAACCAACTGTTTCCAAAAGATTGGTCCTAAAAAGATTCATTCGATTGTTACCACATCATCCATATGTGGGCCCAGAAGCTGATTTTTTAGTATGAGCAGTAACTCGCGGGAGTTTTACTCCCTCTGCCCATTTTTTTGGAGGTTTCGAGAGCTTGGAGAGGAGGGATAAATTTGTCTCAGGATGGAATCGGTTTGGGAACCGGATTGAACAACTATTGGAGCGTTGTTATTTCTATTCATTCCAAAAACTAGTTATTGGAAGTGTTTATTGGGCATTCTTGAAGATGCTCTTAGAGATCAAATTTGCATTCTAGAGCTCAAGAAATTAAACCTTGCCATTGAGATGCGCTGAGACTTTCATCCAGTAAAATGTTAAATTCGTCCATAAAAGAAAAACTTTAGGAGCGAGAAATCATGCTTAGAGGACTGCTCGGAGAAAAGGAAAAACAAAAGTAGAGCAATGCTTGACAGGCCAGCCCACCCTTCCCATGGGCCTCATCCTAAGACACACTTGCTTATTCACACACTTGTATGGGCAGCCCGTTAAAGAACAAGCCCTTTTCATAATGGTTATAAAATGAACAAACGCTTTTGACATCTAAAATCATGGCCGTTCTCAAAGAAAATAATCAAACAAACATCTAAAATAGTTATAAAATGGACTCCTGAAACAATATTAAAATGTTTTCTCAAAGGAAATGAAGATTAAAGAGGAACATTTTTTGTTGATTATACAATATAATATTATTTTTTCGTTAAAATAAGCTTTATTGAATTTCAAGAGCACCACATCAGTACTCCCGATCTCATCATGACCTATTTATAAAATAAAAGCAATTTTACCTAAATACTTTGACAGGCAACTCTAAACTAGACTGTCACCCATATACCATGACCACATGTGTCAATCGTAGTGATGCCGCATGAATCAAATCCTGTGAAGCTAACTTATGCAAGATAGCCCAAGTACGGAATCCATGCATAGTCTACAAGATAATAATATGCAATAAGAAAGAGTTATATTTCATTTTTTTTCCAAAAACCAAATCATTTCTATATAGTTACGGTGACTAACACCTGCTAGCAACCTCCCTAGTAAAACTAATGGTTCCAAATCCTTTTAAATTCTTAGTATATAGCCAGGTCCCAAACATATATAACACACTCAGAGGCAGATTAAGACCTAAAGCTGTAATGGTCCATATGGCACCACAAAACAACATTAAAAGAAGATGTGCTTTCTTATCTTATCTGTGATATGACTTCGAAAGAGAAGATTAAAAATGATGTTTATGAAACTTTAACAACATTTTCGTGACCCGACGTAGATGAAGAGAAGAGACTTTTCAGGACTTTGTGCTGTGCTGCTAAAACAGAACACAAGATGTATCCTGGAATGGGATTTTCCTCTGCCATCCACTCATCCATAACCATTCCTTTTCAAGCACCGAGCAGTACACATAATCATGTCCCAATCTGTTATTCCCAGATGATATGACCATGCTCCTCTCTTCCTCCTTCCCTTTTGGACAGACATGAAGTGTTGACCAGAACCTCCCAACGTTGGTCCGGAACCAGAGGAGCAAAATTAGGCGGCTCACAATAGCCCACAAACGAGCCTGCCCATGGTCCATTGCACCATCTCGTTATCCTCACTAGCCTCCCAAGTCCCAACCGCCTTCCGTTGTCTCTTACTTCCCACACTTTCCAAGCCTCTCTAGATTCCTAACCACTTAATTCATCAACTTATGATTTATGAACCCTATTTCAACAGTTGAAAAAACTATTTCAAATTTTTACATGTGGTTTTTTAAAAATTACGAAAAAATATAGCTAGTACATTAAGTTTTTAAAAACTATATTTGAATTGTTCAGCTTATAAAAAAACTTATAATCTGAATAAAATACATGTTTGAATTTTGCTGCGTTTATTTTAGTAACACCCTAGTTCAATGTATGATGAAATAAACAGATGGTTTGAGACAACGATATGTCCAAAGCTCAAATTCAAATCCAGTATTTCTATCACACATCCTATTTTAGTAAATAAATATGACCCACTTATTGGACCCATCCTCCTGCTCATCTATCATATCTCTCTGCCGAACCCACTAGAACCTCAAATTAATGTCGCCTCACCCTATGCACGAATCTTAAGCGTCCAATTCGATGGAAACTTTTCATTTTCACATGATTTTTCCCAGAAACAATTTTGAGTCTTAACTTTTTCTACAAAGTACATCTATATATAGATGAACTATGGATGTGCCAGGTTTCAGTTTTTCTTAATCTTCAAAGTATATTTTTGGATGTGAATTATGTTCACATTTTTATTTTTTTCAATATTTATACCATTTTCACAAGAGTTGCACCCTGCGATCTAGGGTTTTCCTGTGTACATGGTCAAATAGCGTTGCTTCGCAAGTTGGAGGGAATCAGGGGAAGACAAGCTAGCAGCCATTTTTTCATGTTATATTACAGACAGACTTCCTTGGTCATACATTCCCACGATTCCATCCTAGTTCAAGTACCACTCTTCGGAGTCAGGCAGTAGATCTATAGCTGCTAGGATCGGACGACGTAGAGAGAAATGTACAACGCGCGCGCATATGTGATAGAATTTCAAAACCGTTAGCCCAGCTTCCATGCCTGACCCCCATGCATGCTGAACTTCTTGAGCCTGCCATAGAACATGACGGCCATGAGCGTGAGCTTCCCTTCCCTGCTCCACTTCCCGGAGAAGCCGACCCAGGCGTCCCTGCAGCTGCCGTCGGGCTTCACTTGCCTACCGCAGCTGTACCCGGTGCTGAATCCCACGTTGCCATACGCACTGCAACATGTTACAGTGGTTTGGTTGAGCCGAAGTTCCATTGTTGTGCTTGGAAGATGGAATAATATTGCCTGACATTTTTTGACGTAATAATTAAGCACCTGATGATCTCGACGACGATGTTGCGGACGCTGAAGTTGATTGGGTCGTGGGCGATCTGCCGCCGCTCGGTGATGCAGATGACGATGATGAAGATGGCGAGGCACGAGAGAGGCGACATGAGCAGCTTCTGCCAAATGTTTTTGCTGCTGGTGATCTTGCTCTTCTCGTCGGACTGTGCCTCCCTATACTGGTGGTGGTCTTCCACCGGCACGGGCAAAAATGTGGTGTAAGGTGGTAGATACCTGCAGACCAAAGACAACATCCGAGTAAGCTTTGTTATGACTCCATCCATTCCAAATCACAGTTTACTTATTATTATTCTAAATCAAACTTTAATCAACTTATAGAAAATATAATAACATCTAAGATACTAAAAAAACTGCACTATTAAGATATATTTTATTGTGGGTTCAACAAAACTAATTTGATGTCTTAGATGTTTTTTATATCACGGTCAAAATTAGAGAAGTTTAGCTTAAAACACTAAGGTGAACTATAGTTTGGAATGAGACAGTATAAAGTGGGTGTCTGTTTTTTTTTCCAGAGCGATCAATCCTGGCTCTAATCCGAATCCAACTAGCACTGTCTTTGGTGCAACCTTAGCTCGGAGCCAAACCGCTCCTTCCTTGGTCACACACGTGGGCACTCTTTTGACCTACGTCCCGCCCACACACTTCCACCCATCTCAGCTGCGTCTCCGCCGCCCTGATCTGATCTACCCTGAACCTGCTTCGCTTTCCCCAGTCCACCGGCAATCCCCCACCACCCTCAGCCACCGGCACATCCGCTGGCTCGCCGTGCCACCCCCTCCCTCTACCTGCGGACCAACCCGTTTTTAACTCCGGCAACCATGGAAACCTTCCCCTGGCAACCACCCACCCCTAACCTTCCCGGCCACAAACCTGACGCCTGAAAATTGGTCCAACTTCAGGCCCCTGGTACTGAGAACATAGTTTCTCTGCGTGCTTAAGCATGTGTCGTGCATGGCACAATGATTAGCTTGCAGGGTTAGCAAGCAGTACTATATATTTAGTAGTGGAACATAATTAAAACATCTAACCATTTGATCTCTGGACATGTTAGTGGACGATGAGCACATGCAACTAATAATAAACATGATGAACTATATATAAGTATTAGCATATATGTTACTGCGCATCATAAGCCTTAACACTGATCTTTCGATCGTCGTAAATTGTAGCAATGACCAAATTTAACATGCAAACTATCCAAAAAATTGTAGCAATGACCAAATTCTATTTCTTACACCTACAATTTATTTACCTTAATTTTATTGCAATGACTAAATATTAAAAATATATTTACTCTATTTTTTCTCATAACTAATATTGATCAAGATATTTATCTAATACGAATCATATATAACAAGCAAACTATCCATCAAATTCTAGCTCAAAAATATGTATAAATAAAAACTCATCTCCATTGTCCCTCGTTCTAAAAAACTCATTTTTCTCTATCTCTAAAGCATAAAACAAAGCATAATAACAATAAATGAAGAGAGGATGAAATAGCTAACCTTTACAACACTTTGGATGGGTGAAAGCCTCACGAAAATGAAGAAAAAAAATCGGGCAGCACCTCGCTAAGCTTGCTTGCTCGCCATGGAGAAGGAGCCCGAAGCTCTCGATCTGAGTGGCTTGGGCTCGGGGAGGAAGAAGCTGATATTTATAGGCAAGACATTTAGTCCCAGTTGGTAACACCAACCGGGACTAAAAACTATCCATTTAGTCCCGGTTGGAATTACCAACTGGGACTAAAGAGGGGCCTTTAGTCCCAGTTGATGTTACCAGTCAGGACTAAACGCCTCATCAAATTCCCTCATCCCACTAGCCGTTACAACCGGGACTAAAAGGGACTCTTTAGTCCCGATTAATATTACCAACCGGGACTAAAGCTCCCGTCATCGGTGGCCGTCGGTGGTGGCTGTTTAACCCGGGATCGGCCTTTAGTCCCAGATCCAAAAACGACCGGGACTAAAAATGCTGAATGGAAAGTCTATTCTTTACTTAGTGGTACTTACGTACATCATAACCACGTAGAGCACGACGACGGCGGACGACACGGCGGCGAGGTCGACGGCCATCTCTCCGGAGTGCCGCGAGTTGACCGACATGAACAGCGCCGCGACGAGCTTCTGGGACGCGGTGAGCCCCCGCAGCCCGTCGGAGCCCCACTCCATGGCGCAGAAGAGCACCAGCTGCGCCGCCACGAGCGCCGCTACGGTGAACGCCAGGTGCCACGTGCGCGCAGCCGGCAGCAGGTGGTCGTACCCTATGGTGGAAGTGGCGGCAGCTGGTCCAGGTCCTCCTCCTCTGACCAGCAGCTCACCGAGGTCTCGCCTCCTCGTGACCCTCTCGAGCGCTCCAATGGAGAGCCTGAGGAAGACGGGGAAGAGCGTGTTCCCGAGGAGGACGTGCGGCATGGCCAGGAGGAGCATGCCCGGGTAGGACTTGAAGGACACCATCCCCTCGTTCGTCGGCACGAAGCCGCAGTTCGCGAACGTCGAGACGACGGTGAAGATGGAGAAGGTGCTCGGGTTGATCTTCTTACCAATGAGCACCTCCCTCGCGCCGGCGACGGCGCTGAGGTAGATTAGCATGAGCGTGTAGCCGGCGAGGTGCACCACCACGAGGTACCCCAACACCACAAACATTAGCATCCTAGTCCTAGCAATGGATGTGAAATCAAGGTTGTTCTTGAACCCTGTCTCCATTTGTTCTAGTGCGGCGACGGCAGCTGGGGCTCCTCCTCCCATGGTTCTGAGCTCTAAGCTAGACGATGGCGGCGGTAATCCGTTATTACCGTCGAGATCATGGGGTATTTGTGTTTCTCTCTTCTTGAGCTTGGTGTAGGTGAAGTGGAGGCCGAGCATGCTTGTGAACACCTCGCCGCCGAGGAGCATCAGGAGGGTCACGAGGAGGAGCTGGGAGTTGGAGAAGGATTCCATCTCGACGGCGACCATGCTGGACACTGTCGTCGCGGACACAGACGTGAAGATCAGGTCCAGGCCCGAGGGTGTTGGGACCGCGCTGGTTTTCATGGGCAGGGCTTTTAGCATCATGAAACCGAAGAGGGAGATGGAGAGGAAGTACACGAGTTGGATCCAGAACGGGTGCACATGAAAGAGCAAAAGGTGGTAAAACCTTTGAGAACAACTACTACTACTGGGGACGTGCCAAAGACCCATAGTCTCTATGGAGTGTTGCGTTTTGACTTTGTTGTGAAGCAATCAGACAGGCTATTTATAGAGAGAGGTACGGTAGTGGTCGCTGGTGGCCGCTTGGTGTCTTGTGCATGCGTGAGGGAACTTATTGGAATGCTTGTGCTCAATGCATGCAATCATGCAAGTGCACTATGGCCTCTAGAATGCATATCCTATGATACAATTTTCAGGATGACCCCCAACAAATTAGTAGAATTACATATTTTCTGGGAACAACAATGAAATCTATTGCCCAACCTTTACGTCGACGTCACCAGTATCAAGTAGCAGCAAACCCCCCCCCCCCCCCCCCCCCACCCCACCCACACAAAAAGCAACCAGTGATATTGTCAAATTCATTCAGTGCCAAGTCTCTAACAAGGTCAGGTCTACTTTAATTCTCTCACATTTGTAGCAGCAAAAGACGTAGAAAACAATGTTGGCAAAGCAAAAGTATTCATGCTGTGCGACGAAGTCAGATAGATGACGCATCTCCGTAGAATTAATAAGTACGTACGCCATACTTCCATTATATATTGTCACACCTGATTTTAAAGGCAAAACCAAGTTCTACCTATATGTATGCTAGGATCTAGCTAGTTTCATACATATAGTGACATCATCAGTGAATAACAGTAACAGTATCACGTATAGGAATATAAATAATGACTTACGAGTCTATCAGAGATATACAACTTAATCTTGGAAACGAAGGCTCCAAATTTCATATGCAATCGACTGGGAGTTGCGTACGCCAGCATCATCTTCAGAAAACTTCACACACATTCCTCTTCTAAGCAGTAGTAAGTAAGGATGAGTACACTTATGGTTGGTACTCAGTAAGGCCACAAGAAATAACTAGAATAACGATTTAAGTCCATCTTCAAGTTCATTAATCACGTGAGGGTCCAAGCCGCTCTTGACCGTGAGCATGGCTGATATATTAGTTTTACACTCTGCAGAGGTTGTACACTTTCACCATAAGTCGCGTAAAAGTTCAAGAGAACTTTAAACCCAACCATGTTGTACAAAAGTAGGCACTTATCACACTACCAAGGTGTGACTGCATAGGGATGCTACGAGGTCTTTACAAAGATTCCCTAATAAGTGATAACTTGCTAAGGTTTCCTCATAAGAGGATGAACCCTCCCCCAAGTGGTGTGTACACCCCTTGGATGGACAAGCCATCGCACAACCTATGAGCCCCTCTTACCCTTTTGGTAAGACTATCACAAACTAGAGTCTCTAATTAATTAGCCAAGACTAGAGTTCGTTGGTCTTATGGTTGTACTGTTTTCCTGGGTGGTCGTTCCATGTTCCAATTAATACATGGTATTCTTGTAAAATAAGCATAAATAGAAGGATGGTTAGGGACACTTGCCTTTCTACAAAGAAAAGTTACTCTTACTGTTCTTTAGCTCTTGCTCTCTTGAAACTCTTAATCCTCAAAACTTTCAAATAGCGATCCTTCTACTCGAAGAATTCACCAGCACAAACATACAAGCAAACAAATAAGTACAACTAAGAACAATACACCAACCAAAGAAAGGCTTTAAAAGAACGTACTAAAGGATAGAACTCGATTCTAGGATCACGCGAACGCAAGGAACTAAGGTTGAAAAGGTACAGCTACTGAGAGATTTGGATTATAAGAGAAAGAGAAAAGCCTATGTGCTTCATATATTTTAATAAAGAAAACAATGTAAAGATATTTTAGAGAAACATTCTTAGCAAGTTATATTTATATGAAAATATGATGTAGAACTTAGTCAAATTTTATTTATAAATGTTTAAGTACAATTTATGCGAATTAAACATTTAATTTGAAAATAAAGTATATGTAAACATCTAAGCGCATAGCTTTATGATTCGGGTTGAACTAACCAAATATAATTTAGAAACACATTTATATTTATATTATTCAAATTAAAATTTAATTATGAAAACCCAAGATATAACTTATGTAGCTTTTATTTATAAAAAAAATTGAATACACATTAATCAAATTGAGTTTAATTTATGAAAAGATGAGGTATATCTCTAATTAGCTTTTAATTGAAAAAACATTTAAGAGTAAGCATTAATCAAATTAACATTTGTCATGAAAAGCGGTGCATAACGCTAAATAGCTTTTAATTAAAGACAACATTTTTAATAGGTATTAACCAAATTAATATTAAATTTATTTTCAAAAACATGCAATGATGGAAAACATCACCACTAACACATGTAATTTATGTTGTTATGAATCTAACGCAACTTGAACGGACAGAAACGGAGCTAAAACGTGTAACATATGATCTAAACAAGATGCAAGGGCTTAACTGCGAGAAAACTAAGCTTCCAGGATGTCGGATTTAGTAGCTTGGCAGTCCACCAGGGGTTTACCCAAGTGGTTGATTTGTAGGCAGAGAGGATCGTGAAACCAAGAACTCGAAGGTGATCACGAGAACAGGAAGAACACAAAGGTTTTAGACAGGTTTGGACCTCCAGAGAGTAATACCCCTACATCCTGTACGTTGGTGGCTTGTATTGCTTTTCGCTGGTGCGTGGTTTACAGATTGGATTGGATGTCCTCGAGAGGCGCCCTTGGCCGCCTTTTATAGGTTGGCGACCTAGGGTTACAAGTCGGTTTGAATCTAATCTACTCGGTTGTTACAAGGAAGGTGATCTGAGTCGGATTACAATATGTATCCCGTAATATCCGGGCTGATTTGATTCGCCTGGCCTGCTTGACATGTACTCTAAGTATCTTCATATTCTTGGCCTGCACGCCCTGGTCGGGCGGGCCCACTTGTCAGGACCGGCCAGTATCCTGGTCGGTGGGGATCCATGGGGTAACCATATCCCTCAAGTCCCCGAGCGATGTGTAGGCAAACAGGAACTTGAGGTCATCACAGCGAAGCATGGAATGTGGTCGGCTGAAGCTGCGATGGTGTCATGGTGATGGAGAGGCTGCACAGTGCTCAAAAAAGAAGAAAATCCGAGCGAATGCAGAGCCATACACGCAGAGCGAAGTCGAGTGCCGAGTTGATGGATGTCGGGCATCTAGCAGGTCGAAGCGAAGGACATGGAGGGTGTCGCAAGACACACTCCATAGGAGTAGCCCCCGAGCATTGAAGCAATTAGTATAATCAGTCCAATGGTCAAAAAAAGAGAAAAAGTTGATTCCAATAGCAGGTCCAAGTGCCTGAACATAAGGATGGGAGAAGCTATGGAGGCATGCCGACCAGAAATAGGCGCTCAGCCCCTGAAGACGAGGACTAGCGGAGCCGCGAATTCACGCCGACAAGAAATAGGCGCCCAGCCCTTGTCCTCACACCAACATGAAATAGGCACCCAGCCCCCGAGGACGAGAACTGGCAGAGCCACAGAGGCACACCGACGTGAAATAGGCGCCCAGCCCCCGAGGACGAGGACTGGCGGGGCCACGGAGGCACGCCGACCTGAAATAGGTGCCCAGCCCCCGAGGACGAGGACTGGTGGAGCCACGGAGGCACGCCATTGAAAGCATAATGAAAAACCTGCAGACTCCGTCTGGCACGTGCGCCGTAATAACAGAAAACCCACAAATTCCGTCGCTAGGGTGACGCCATCACGCCCTTCAAAAGCCCAAGGGGTGCAGATCCGTTTTCATTTCCATCCGTTACACTCGCGTCACCACCACCACAGTCTACAGAGCACATCGCCAGCGCGCCCGCGAACCCTAGGTCACGCCCCGCCGTGATTCCCAATCTACTCGAGCACACTTCGCCGCTGTCGCCCGAGCCACCGCGCCGTCGTATGCGCATCAAGACCCTTGCGGGCATTAGATCCAAATCACAAGGTATAGAAACCGAAGAAATGGTGCAAGCGCAGATTCCAAATCCATCCTCGGTCTGGATAAAGTCAGTGATGACAGAGGAGCGCATCCAGGCGCTTGTCGACCAGGACCTCCTTAGGCCCAAGGCGTTGCTGGACTGGAAGCCGACTGCCGGGCAAGATTTCCCCACGGAGGACAAGATAGAGACGGTGGTCTTTGTATCATTCTTCGAACGCGGATTCAAGATCCCTTGCGACTTGCGGGGACTTCTTCCAGGGTCTGCTCCACTACTATAAGATTGAATTGGTACATCTGAATCCCAACTCAATTTTGGATATTGCTATCTTCATCCATCTGTGTGAGGCATACTTGAGCATCCCCCACATTTTGATCTGTGGAGACGGCCACCACAGGTTGTCACTGCAACCGCTGGATGAGGCCCATCTGCAGTAACTGTCCCTGCAGATGAATTACTGACATTTGGGTTCGGACCCAGACTCAACTACGGAGGGTAGTACTATAGAAGATCTGTTTTCCAACCGCTAGGTTACATTACCCCTTCATAATTTTGCAGGAATATTATATGCATGTGAATTAAAAAAATATGAATTATTAAAAAGATAATTTTCACGTTTCAATATTGACACATGACATGTAGGAGGCTTGAACTTGTTTCCTGTTTTAGAAGGCAATCAGGAGAGCAAGCCAAAACATGCATGATATCTATTAAGTTGCATGCATCAACCAGTTCAACCTAAAAACTTAAGCTGATAGGGAAAGATGGACAATTCACTTATACTCCAACACTCCCCCTCATGTGCAAGCTCCCTTAGGCCGCATACGTAGATATTTGAATGGGCTGCAATTATTTTATCTAATCGTGCCCGCCAGGATTCGAACTCGAGGCCTCTGGTCTTGATACCATATTGAGTTACATACACCAACTAGTTCAACCCCAAAATTTAAGCTGATTGAAAAAGGTGGGGCAATTCACTTATACTCCAACAATATCATTGTCAGCATATGCTTAGCTTGTGTATCTATAAAGGAAAAGTACAATCTAGAAAGGGTGAAAGAAATGAAAGGAATACCTGCACATTAGCAGCCAAAAGTAGATCCAACCAATTTGTGGCACTGACCAACTGAGCACTGTCGTCTTGTTGGAGTTCAAGATCTCATCACTAGATTTATCTGTCAGTGGGCTGTGCACTTGAGGCACTAGGGTCACGAAAGCTGGACACACTCATAGCTGGCCACACTCATAGCTGGAGATGTCGTCCCCTGTAGTCGAGCCATGATCTGTGTTTTGAGACCTAACCTATGACGAACCCCTTACATAAGGGTCCGGCTACCACAGGTTGTCACTGCAACCGCTGGATGAGGCTCGTCTACAGTAACTATCCCTGCAGATGAATTATTGATGTTTGGGTTCGGATCTACGTATTAGTGACTCAACTGTAGAGCGTAATATTGTAGAGGATCTGTTTTCCAACCGCTAGGTTACATTGCCCCTTCGTAATTTTTGCAGGAATATTATATGCATGTGAATTAAAAAAACATGAATTATTAAAAAGATAATTTCCACGTTTCAATATTGACACATGACATGTAGGAGGCTTGAACTTGTTTCCCGTTTTAGAAGGCAATCAGGAGAGCAAGCCAAAACATGCAAGATATCTATTAAGTTGCATACACCAACCAGTTTAACCTAAAAGCTTAAGCTGATAGGGAAAGGTGGACAATTCACTTATACTCCAACACTCTCCCTCACGTGCAAGTTCCCTTAGGCTGCATACGTGGATATTTGATGAGCTGCAGGATTCGAACTCGAGACCTCTGTCCCCGATACCATGTTGAGTTGCATGCACCAACCAATTCAACCCAAAAGTTTAAGATAATAGGGAAAGGTGGGCAATTCAGTTATACTCCAACAGTATCATTGTCAGCATATGCTTAGCTTGTGTATCTATAAAGGAAAACTACAATCTAGAAAGGGTGAAAGAAATGAAAGGAATACCTGCATATTAGCAGCCAAAAGTAGACCAACTGAGCACTGCCGTCTTGTTGGACTTCAAGATCTCATCACTAGATTTATCTGTCGTCTTGTTGGAGTTCAAGATCTCATCAGATAAAAGTGGGCTGTGCATTTGAGGCACTAGGGTTTGTCAAACCGATAAGAGATAAACTAAACTATTGGAAAGAAGAAGCGTTGTTGCGGCATAATTATATACTATAGTAGTGCTCAAGTTGATTTGGTGCTAATGCTAATCCGTTAGTCCTTAGCAAAGAGAATTTATCTGAAGCCTTGCCCAACACGTGAAAATAATGTTACATACCCATCTGCAGTTGTGCCGGGGTGCTTTAATTTGTTTAAAGGAAACAAAATACTGTGATTTTCAAACGCTTTCTTTTTTTTAGCTCTGATTTTATTGGTTAAATCAAGAAGATTTGTTTGTATTTTCTTAGTAAACTCCGCATGTACCTAGCACAACCTCCAATTCTATCTAGATTATCTAGATTTGATACTTGATGCCTACGGGTGACTCCATCGAAGCTACTGTTAATTGTCCTACAGAACAGAGCATATTTCAGCACTTTTGATTGTGTTATTACAAACAGCTATAGGAAAATGTTAGAAAAATCCTCAAGTTTATTGAACAGAATCAGTACCTGGGCACGGAGTGGTGGTATCACAATCAACACAAATTATGCGCTGAATCAAATTGCAAAGGCCACATTTCCATCTTAGGCCTTGTTTAGTTCACCCCAAATCCCCAAATCCTAACTTTGGCACTATGAAAAAGAAGATTCCCCATCACATCAAACTTGCGGTACATGCATAGAGTACTAAATGTAGATGCAATTAAAAACTAATTGCACAGTTTTGTTATACTTTGCGAGACGAATCTTTTGAGCCTAATTAGTCAATGTTTGGACAATAATTCACAAATACAAACGAAATGCTACATTGTGCTACAGTGCTGGCACAGTAATTTTGGCACTTCAAAATTAGGCAACTGGCCTTAATTGACTTGGCCGCGCGGCAGGGCAGCAGCTGACGTGTCAGCTGGTGCTTGACGTGTCAATTGGTGGTTTCTTGCTCCCCCCTGGCCCAGCGCCCAAAGTCCATGCTAGCTGACGTGTCAAAACCTGGTAGGTCAAGACAAAGGCAATTATATTTTGATATGCTCATACTTCAAAATATTATTCCCTTTAAACCATGACTAGTAAAGTGGTTGCTACGGTCAAAAATTATTCTACCACTAAAATTTATTACACTTGTTGGATGTCTACATATTTGCTAGAAATACCAACAAAATTTTAGCTTATTATATTTTCTTAAACTAAAATACTCATTAAATTTCTACCTTTTTTATTTAAGCAAAAGAGTTGCTTGAGAAAAATAAATAGGTATGGTACAACCGTACAACCATAACGTGACCACATTTTTAATTGTATTTGGATTCGTTTCTACCGTATCTTTTTTTTCCTTTCGGTTCCCATAACAACTACATTCAACATTTAACAATTCCTAAGTTTAAGAAGTTTTTTAGTGGCTACTGGTTACCACGCATCAATTCTAACATCCAAGAGCCAAAACATATCACATTCACATTTAAGCAATACTTGAAAAAACAACTTGTCCCAACGCAAGGCGTTCCGTGGTTGTCTCATGTGCACTAACCACTTGCGTGCAGGTGGTGCCGGAAGCCAAGCTCGACGTGCGAGACCGGCGAGGAGCGGCATGCACGACAAGGGGCGTGGACGCGTACGCGGGAACTGGCGGCTGGCCATTCTCGAGGCCAATGTCTTCCTCCTCGTTAACCTGTTCGCCACAGCGACCGCGACACGCACCCAACCGTCACCGCCGCATGGGAAGCCATGGCCGCCTCATCGCGGGGCGCTAGTTGCGTGCGCTGCGTTGCCAGGCCGCGCGAGCACGAACGCCACGCGTATAATTAGCTTCTGGTGGAATACAATTCTTTGACTGGACTGCAATGTTCTCATGACACATGGGTGTTCCATACTGTTCCTCGTTCCTCGTTCTTTTTCCTTCTAGATAAGAGAGTATCTAGTCCCGTTATATTCAGTTCAGTATAAGAAAGCTTTGCTTCCTTGATCCAAACCGATTTAGTAACATTCCAAGACGGCATCTATTTGCGTAAAAAGCAGCAGATATTTTTCTTTTGATGCCTAAAATCACTTCTTGGAATTACATGCTAGAGTCTGGACATAATGCACACAAGCAGCTTTCGCTGCTACCATGCTGCTCCTTTGAGCACAGTGCCATTAGACAGGAATGCTACTCTTATCAACGAGCAGTTTATCCCCTAGCTTGCACAAAGAATAATGCAACCGAAGCAAAGTCTTTGCGAACAAATCAAAACTATGCACAACAACAATCGTTGCCGTAATTGCCTGATAATACAAGAATGTTCTTCTACATAGTTGAAACGAGAGAATGGTGTGATCAGCTTATAGACATGCTACTGACAGAAGTGAAGCCAAATGGCGATGCTGAAGAAAGACGGCAGCATATAACCAACAGTTTGTCAAATGGGAATTCAACTGGGACCCCTTCTTTTGAAAAAGAAACTCATCTGAAACTACGTTGCGGAATGTGGACTGGACAAACTGCAAAGGAAACAACAATATAAGTGGTAGAAATTTCCAGAACAAAGTTAATTGAAAAGGATATTGATGAATGGGACATTACTTTCAGATAGGTTAGAGGAGCATTTTCGTGCAAAGATTTCTCTATGGTCCAAACGTAATTGGATAGTAAGATTTTTTCCAAGTTCTCCCCCATGCAAATCAGAGACAAAGACCATGTCATTAGCAGCCTTAAGGGAAAATGACAGGCAGAATTAAGTAAGCAAAGCAGTAAAGAGATGCCTCCATTTTCTCATTTACATCAGAGTGATGATCAATTTATTTATGCAAAGAGAATCATCCCATGGCCCTCTACAATGAGCTCAACTGGAAGGCAAGCGCAATTTATGCAAACTTCGCAAGAATGTCAGATCACCAAATGAATTAACATAATGGCATCTCACAATTAGTTGAAATGCAAAGCAAATCATGAACTACTACTCAGATTTCTTTTTCTTCATTTAAAGGGAAATGGAACTCTGAATTAATCTTCCAGACTCTCTGAGGTAAAACATCCAATAGGGAATGCGCACAGCAGTTATGGTTGCCAAGCAAGCCCCAACCTTACGATAGATACGCCCTAGTCCCTTCCCCATCAATCCATTACGAGCACAACTCACCTCCAGAAGAAATCGAGCCCTCCGGTAGTAGCCGAGCCCCGCCCACATCTCATTCATCTCCTGCGGCAAGCATCAAACCACAGCCACGAATCAAGAACACGACTATCATTTACCCCTAACAACATTTTCGGGTCAAAGATCGAATCTTCCCCACAAATCGAAAGCCTTTTTCTTCTCTGCCCCGATGCATCAAGTATTGCTCACCTCCTACGTGGCGGCGGCGAGGCTCCGCACGGTGGGCCACCGCGCCATCCACCGGTCGTAGTAGCTGACGACGACGCACGACGGGCACCCGCATCTGCTGCAGCATCACCTCCAACATCTCGCCGCCGCTGGCACGTCACCACGGGAGGTCTTGCCGGTGCACGTCATACCACCGCAGCAGCTGTGCGCGCCAACCATGCGTGCTCTCCCAGCCGCCGGATCTGGCGTAGGAAGGCAGGAAGAGGAGGGGCCGCCGGCTGTCCACGCACCCCGCCGTTGCCGCCGTCGCTAGCGCGTGCGCTCGCACGCGGTCTCCCACCCTCGGGCATGCCGCTCACCGTCGGTGCTGCATCCGACCCCACCGCTGCCGGCTCCCGCGGACACGGTAAAACCTTCTCCTTACTCCCCATCCATGGCACCGCGGTCGAAGCGGAGGCGACGTCTCGCCGCCAATCTGGGCGTCGCCGGCGTTGACCCCGCCCGATTCGGCCCGGGCCGTTGTTCGGCGGGGGCGCGGGGCGCGGGGAGGACCGGGGCGCGCAGGGAGGCGTGCGGCGGCGCGGGGCCAGGAGGAGCGGTGGCCCGCGCCCAATCCCCCTCCCCTATCTGTTTTATAAGCTTTTTTCCCGTTTAACCCCCTCCCTTCCCTCCTTTTTCCACCCGAGCCATTCCTCTCTTTAGAATATGGATGGACTACGGGTTGATTCCTTGAAAGTTGAGGGACTTTTTTGTAAAATGACAACGACGGACGAAAATTGTTGTTGCTTGCTTTAATAATAAGTATAGATTCCAATTTTTAATCTGGTTGAATAATTACATTTCTGGCAATTAACTCTACAAATCAAGATCCATATTGATCATATTTTTTGCTAGAAACTTTTATTGACACATGGGCCCGCATGTCATAGTCATAACGAATATTCTATACTTGGCCAAAGTTACTTTGGCCATGCCTTGGTTTGGAGATGGCCATATTTTGGCTAGGAACAGCGAAGGTACACACCAAACAGTCTCCTACCTTGAGGTACTTCGATAAATATGAAAAATTACTACCTCACAGAGAAAGAATGAAAGATTAGCAACAAACTAAGTGTACAAAGACAGACCACAACAAACAGCAACTGTTTCTGAATTAGACCATATCAAACTATAACACCAAATGTCTTTTTACAGTGTCGTATTAGGACAGTGTTTAACATGCTCCTTAACAAGGAACGCAAGAGCCGCTTGGCAAACTAAAAGTCCGCACATAGTTACATCTTAAATACGCCTCAGCTGTCAGTTTACCAAAAAAAAAAAACCGCAGGGGCTTTCAATCATCTTTCTGATGTTGAGCGCCAAGTTGATTCCTACCATTCAGTGCTGCATGGTACACACGCTTGTCCGCCAGACCAAGATTAGAAAGAATCAAATTGCCCTACAGAACGAGATTGTTGTTATATGGAGGAAATCATGAACATATCAATTCATATTTTAAAAAGGTGAACCTGATCCTAGAGCTCATGAAAGATGAGATCGCAAGAATACCTCCATTGCTATCAGTTTCCTGACATTATTGGCGTAGAGCTTAGGATCTTCCTTTTCTTGTTCAGAAGGATAGTATACAGGTAAACGAACCACCTCGATGTAATTTACAAATTGGCACAGGAGCAAAAATACATGACGTGCCTGCAATTTTTACGAAAGAAAATTAAAAAATATGTTTTCAATTCAGTGAATCAAGATAAAAGACCATATTAATTGCCACCGACATAAATAAATGTAGAACCCTGAATATAACCCCAGGCAGAGTTTTACCAGTTTAAGTGCCACATACTTCTGAAATAAATTATATAATACCCTGAATAAATGTTTGGATGTTCCATACAAATATGAAGAAGTGCTCTAGCTGAGTTTATTGAGCTACAGAAGTTACGGAAGTTACAGTAAGAAAGGAGCAACCTTACGATTTGCAACAACCAAGGAGAAGAAAACATAGAAAAGGAGGCACAGGGAGGTTCCATATTACACATAGATAAAAATACATGGACAATAGTACAATGCTACTGAGCATAAAAAATTGGCAAAGTTGACGAGATCCTGTGTAAATAAAAGCTTAGAAACAATATGTGAACCAATTTCTCTAGACTAGAAAGAACAAGAAATCCAGACACAAAGTACCACTATATTGCTCATGCATTCCTGTGTCTACATGTAGGTCCCTAAATTGGCATTTTCAAGAAAGTGTAGATTTGCAGTCAGTACTTACTCCATCCATGGAATCCCATGCCGGACTAAATCTCCTGTAAGGGTATCTCAAAATGACTGGCTGCACTGGTGCACTTGCAAGAAAGGCTCCGGTCTTAAATGGGAGAAGGTAATCGCCATTTGTAGTAGTTCCCTCTAAAAGAAGTGGAAAAAAAGCAAGTTATGATACAGGGGAAGCAAGTTTTCTGAAGAGCCAAAATGAAGAAAGGGGGGAAAAGATTGTATAGAATAAGAATGCTAACTGCTCAACATGTGCATTGGACTAAAGCATGGCAGGTTAGAATATATTTTGGATAACCTGATGATATAAATGAAGTAGCAACAGACAGGAGCACAAATTGAGGGTAAACAATGAAAGGTAAAAATATTTGTACAGAGGTGATGGAGCATGATACTGAATTCCTGCAGATCATGTAGCCCAAAACGTCTATATTCAGTTTTCTCTCAGCAAAACATGTTTTTGTCACTACACTTTGAATAGTTATGGCCAGCTTCAAGACAGTGCAAAGTAGGCCTATGTGATAAGGTGTAAAAGCACATAGGAAACAACAGCTTTGAAAGGATGGTGCTAATAACCCTTAAAAATAATCATTGCCTAAAAATTGGCAACCATTATATGAAACAAGAAGTTAGAAGAAAATCTGGAAAAGAAATGGCCGTAGACTAACCAGGAAACAGTAACATCATTGGGGTATTTTTATCTTGACAAACCTCCTGGACCCTTTCAGTTACAGCACCTACATACATTATAGAAAGCTCAGTAGAACAACAAACAAAACTACAAAACATTACAAGTTGCCATAGCGAGAAAAATTTCCTCAAAAGAGCAAAGTCATGTATATAATTTAAAGTTCAAAATTCGCACAAATTTATAAATCCTGGAGAACATCAACTATGTGATGAATATAATGCAATATTCGAAGGATTAGCAAAAGGAACATTCAATACTAAATGTATATTTTGAGGATGCTAACAACAAGAATAGTAGCACAAATATAACCAGTTGAAGGGCTGTAGTCAATATATACCTGAGACACCTTTGGAATCTGAAGACTTCGATTCTCGTTGAACAAAAATGCATCCAAGACACTTGCTGCATTATACCAGAAAAGAAAAGTAGATTCAATTTTAATATATTCTATATAACATTAATATATAAATGGAAAAATAAGAAAATAAGGCACTGCCTAGAAAATAAGAAAGTATCAATGATCATGAAAACGGTACCTTATGAGACCAACTAGGGGCAACCTGGACACTGACTCCTATGATAAGGATACATTTAAGAATTCACAGAACGATAAAAAGTTAGAATACAATCAATTCATAAAATTTAAGTACGCTATGAGCAACAAAAATAGTGTTTTCAGTACCTTAGCAACAAAACTTGGAAAAGAAGCTGACATGTGATAAAGAATATCCACATAAGACACATGATTAGACACAATTGCCCCTGGCCTTCCCAATTCTTCAGGCAGTTCTTGATTTACATCCTGACAAAACATTATAACAAGATGACAAGGGAACCAGGGAACAAAATTACGGGCACAACAGTATTAATCTGCGATACTTATATCATGCACTCTGTGTCAAAGACTAGGAGCAACCTTTCAAATAATATTGGCGTGCAATCTAATAGGTGCTTGATGGGACAAAAGGTCTCTATTGCCAGCTATCTCAAAAATTTTAATAACCAACAGAATTAAGCACCCAGATCTTTTTATGAAAAAAAGCAGGCCATCCCCATTCATTATCTTAAGTCAAACTTCTCTAACTTTGACCAAGTTTATAGAAAAATATAATAACAGCTACAACACCAAATAAAAGCACTATCAAGACCTATCTTCATGGTGGATTCAATGAAACCAATTCGATATTGTAGATGTTGATGCTTTTTCCTATAAACTTGGTCAAAGATAAATTTGACTTAGGACAGAGCTAAACTGAACAATAATTTGGAGCAGAGGGAGTATTATACATAGCATCCAGATTTTGAATTTTTGACTAATGCAATACAGTATGATGCAAGGTTCCAGCCACTTAGTACAGGTTTCATAGTAGAGTAGTAGACAGACAATTGCCAGGTGACAATAAACCCGCCTCAAGAATTTGAAAGAATCTAATAAAGCAGGGGAATGCAAGTTACATTACATCAATTTAACTTTCAGTTCAATCTTAATATTAGCACAAGCACAATAAACCACAATGCAAACGAATTTTAGCCACAAAATCCCAGTTTGCTTACTAAGATGCTAATTTATGACAATCAGGGGCACTCAACAATTGCAACATTATTGCCTAATTGTGTTTGTTGGTGGGCCCAAGTTCTGCCCAAAAAAGTCATAAAAAACGCTCCCACTGTTATGGCAAGTGGGCTGGCCACAGGACCAGGCCCACGAGTACTGTAGCTCGTGAACAGTACCACGAGGGGAATAAGATTGGTTTGTTAGCAGGTCATTAGAGGTAAGGTTGTTAGAGATGTTAGAGAGATAAGGTTATTTAGATTAGATTGGGTTTGTTAGATAGCTGGCTATATAAGCACAGCCACACCATCCATTGTAATCAAGCAAGAAGAACCCTAAAAGTAGTCAAAGCCTCCTTGAGGGAGGGCGACGAATAGGTTCTTCGCACTATCCCTAGTTATTCCTTATCACCCACAATTAGTAACATTTGATACCTGAATGGATACATGGCATTGCCCAGAGACAAAAAGAACCAAAGGAAGCAATCTCTCTGTAATTTCCAACAGTGTAAATGCCTAACAGTGCATACGGAAATTCGAAATAATTCCATCCTCAAGGAAAGAATAGAACTCTACACAGAAAGCTGTAATCAAAACCATTATTCTACACGGGCCAGCAACAAAAGGTAACTAATAAATGGCGAGCTAATTGTTTGCTGGGTCCATGGTTGTATTGGTACTTCCTAAAGGAAAATGCTCAGCAGCATCATAACGGCTCCTCCAAAATTATGTTAGGGTCGGCTGGCTCGTCCTTATCATCCGAAATAAAACAGAGACAAAGAAATTGCTGCAGGTACATTGCAGAGTTAGCCACACCAGAGCATCACTGTCACTCTACTTCCTAAACGCAATGCACCTAAACCAGACAGTGCCATGCTTCCTAACACAATGCAACTAGACCCAACAGTGGCAGACAACCCATCAACCATGGTGCTGCAGGACCAAATACTTTTGAAGAAAGCTGATACAAAATACTTTACCGAACTCAGTTATATGCTTGCTTTATATAAAAGCAGGGAAAGCCTTCTTCGGGGGGAAAAAAGTGATCCAAGGCACCGAGATTAGCAAGTACAGGGGGATGACACACGGGAGGATGTAAGCGGAAGAGGCACAGTGGAAACCGAACTAACCTCGACACTACTAGGGAGCCTCTTGTCAGTCTCGCGGATCCAGTAGAAGCCGAAGACGAACAGCATTGCCCGCGCGAGCGCGCAGCCGGAGCGCAGCACCGCCTTCCTCCTCCACCCCGCCAGCCGCGGCCGGCCCCGGTCCGACTCGACGCACAGCGTGCACACGCGGCACACGAGGTAGTAGAGCAGCAGCACGAGCATCCCCGCGACGAAGCGGAGCGGGAGGAGCACGGCGGCCGCGAGCGCGAGCCGCGCCGCCTCCGCCGGGGCCAGCGGGCGGCGGCCCATGGTCCCGTACGCGTCCCGGCGCGCGTAGGGCGCGTACCTGGCGTCCAGCTCCTCCGCTGACTCCCCGCCCGCGGCGGCGGGGGCGGGGGCGGGGGCGGGGGCGGCGGCGGCGGCGTCGGGGAGGAGCGGGCGCACGGCGGCGCTGGCGTCGGGCCCCGATGGCGGCGCATCGGCTGTGTCGAGGGCCATCGCGCGCGCCGCGCGAGGCCGAGCGCCCGGGCTGGATCGGCGCGGCGGGACGAGGTGGGGAGCGCGTGCGTGTTTTGCGACGAGGATTCTGTCTGGTCGGCGCTGGCCGCTGGTCTCGGGAGGCGGGGGGTGGCGAGGGGGAGGTAGTAGGCGGCGTGGCGTGGCGTGGGATCTGGATCGGACGGCGACAGGCGCGCGTCCTATGCGGGTGGGCTCGGGTCGGGAGCGGTGGCTGTCGGGGCAGGCAAGCCGTGTTGGTTAATCTTAATCCCAGGGATTACGAACGACAGAAGACATTGACAGGCGCGGGCCCACAAGTTGGGTGTCCATTACGGAAAGCAATCGAACGTGCAGAGTTAGGATTTGGATGGGAGCCCGACTAGACTATTTTCGTGCGCGTGGAAGGTGAGGCGCGTGGAACCTGAGAAAGCATCCATGGTTCGCGTCGGCTTTTGCATACATGGACATCGGAAAACAACTTGTTATTTCTTGAACGAATTGTCAACTGCTTCCTCCGTTCTTTACTCCAATTTTGACCATCAATATCTATTGAACGAGTCAGTTAAATAAAGTAAAATGTGTATCATTATATCTATTATCAAATGTACTTTAGATTTAAATTTATCTATTTGTAAAAATATTTGTAGAAAAGATAAATAGTCAAATAAATGGGAAAAGTCAACGGCATCGTATATTTAAAAACGGAGGAGGGAGTATATTGACAACGCAGCAGGAATCACTCTGATGTGCTCTGCACATGGTGGCCAGCAGATGAAGACCTGGATTAACTAAACCCACCTGTTCATCGGAAGAACAACACTTGTTTATTTTAAGCCTAGCTCTTAAGCATAAGATTAAGCATCTAAACTCGCACTAGCGCGTAACGAATCCACATGTACAGCATGTGCGCATCCTAGACATACAGTCTGGAATTCCACGCAGAGGTATTTGGTTTGAGAAATGGATCACTTCTTACTTTTTATTTGGTTGGTATAATAAATAAAATAGATTGATGCATCGTCACTCCATCTCTCACGAGTTAATGTATAAAATATAAATATGAGAAACAGAGGCATCCCAAGACAATTTATGGGATGAACTCGTAATGAATCACCTCATTTAATTATACTTGCAGTCCTATAAGCACACAGAACGTGGCTGAAAAATATATTAAGTCATTTTCCAAACTTCGTGCTACGAAGGACAAATCCTAGCAATTATAGCCCATCACACACAAGGCTAGATCAAACCTTGAACGGAAAATGTAGGGAACCAATGCGCGATGGTGCGAGAACTCGAGAATTCGTTCACATAAGTCACGGCTAACCACGCATGACACGTTGCCCTTTTTTCAGTCGATTGATCGTGGCCGATCCGTCTGTCAAAAGCTAGCCAAGCATGCAGGTAATTTTACATAAAATCTGTAAGTTTATTAAAAAAATCAAACTACGATCCAAACATGCCCTCGAGCTACATCATCCTATCCGTGTTTGTTTTCTTAAATCCGGACCATGTACTATAAAATATTTCAATAAAAAAGAGAATTTTTTATTTTTAAGTGGATTTCGTGGGAAATCGCATGCAGATAATTTTGCGGAGAACCCCATGGCTCACTTGATGCTGACCCTGGACGTCTCCTGTTCCTACTCTTGGAGAAGGCTTGGAGTTGGAGGAAGATGTCGCCGGTGCCACTACTCTTCTCTCTCCTCCTTTTTTTTTTCTTTTCCCTTTCTTGCACAACAACCATCAAAGAAGACCGACCGCTTGCTTGGGTGGTTGGCTCAGACGATGGTCGGGCAGTCCGTTCAAGTTCGATTCCGAGGAATCACAATTTGCATGTCTCACCGGAGTTTCGGTAGTCTCTCGAAGGGCACGGTTTGCTGATCTGAGTGTAGTTGTAGGTTTAGTTGTGCACGAGTGGTGTGTGTGGGGTGTGCGTGTGTAGGGTTATTGTGCGTGCGTATATGAACAGATGCTATAACTCAGATGGGAAACTTAAAAAAACAACTATCGGAGCATCGGGCTGCAGACGTGCCTGGCTAAGATTTGCCTTCGCCTGTGTGGGCGGTGTCAGGCACGGAATAGGTTTGTATAATTGTATGGCCCAGCACCACAGGGCGGCAGGCGGCCCATGAAACAAGCCCGGTTGTTTGGGAGACGGGTAAAGCTGGGCCTCTTTGCAACATTTTTTTTTTGTAACAATTTGCAGCCTGGTTGGAAGAAGTCAAAGAAGGTCCCCACACGTCGTCGTGGTGAGGCTTGGACCATTTTCGCACGTGTATGCATGCGTGGATCGATCTGGTAGTGGATTGAAACAAAAGATCAACAATAGAAAGTGAAGCTGAACCTAAACATGCAAGTTGATCGCACGTGTACCATCCATTGCAAATTTGCAATGGATTGAAACAAAAGAAACCGTTTTATTTGTTGCTCCAATCGCACATGGAGCCAAGTCGGACAGACCGATGCATGGCATTGGCGGAGCTGGTGGATTTTCACGCCTAGAATCATTTATCAAAGCACTTAACCCATCCAAAAACCCACATGTCGATAGACACAATAGCCACAGCCCACATAAATGCTTAAAATCGCATGAACTAGAGTACATATCAATTCGAGATCTAATCATAAAATAAACTTCAACAAAACTTAAAGTAATATAAAAAATGCCTAACTAATGCCAAATGGTTAATCCATGTCTATCAAATCTTCATCAACAATAGGAAGTGAAGCTGAGCCTAAACATGCAAGTTGGACATTTTGAAGGAAGTAGGTAAGCAGTATGCAAATTACAATTAAATGTTAGTTTATTTGGTCATTCGTTAATGTTCTAAATAGCGGGATGTGCATTTTGCGGAGAGTTCTGTTCAGCCGTCAAATCTCCGTTGTAGCCTACTATTTAGTACAACACAATCATAGCAGAAAATAGCGAAAACCGCTATAGCACCGCTGTAACCTACTATTTGAATAATAGCTTTATTCATTTATCAAGTATGTATTTAATATCATAAATAATAATAGATTCTGATATGTTCATATTTTTATTATATTTTTTTAAATCTGTGCCTGTGTCACAGTATCTCCACTATTTTTTTTTGCAAACCACTTTAGTTCTGGAAAGTGGTATAAAATATGTTCCATTTTTAGTGCTTGCGAAACACATCATGCTCAAATGCATGCGGTTGCAGTAGGTAACTGCTCCTAGATAGGGGTGGTAATAGATCATGGCCCTCATGCTTCCTTCACAATCCAACTAAGCCCAATGTATATTTAGCTTAAAATCATATAGTATTCGACGTTGCTAGCGCCCGGACGTCCAAAGGGAAAACTTCCTGATCCATCGCAACATAAAAAAATAACGTCTGCAACATAGAAAATAAACATTTGCAACATAGAAAATCACCGTTTGCGACATCAAAAAACATGTTGAAAAATTTATTAGCCATCTGTTGATGATGAGGAAAAAAATTCACCGCAACATTTGTTTCGTGTTGCATGGAACATTCAAATCTCTCATTGAAAACGCAACATCCAGATAAAATATTTACAACATGTGTGTGAAACATCTAGATCTATTTGCAACATCCACATGAAACACTTGTAACATTCTTCTGAAACATCTGAAACACTTGAAACATATGCTTGCAGCATGCAACAAATTCTGGCAGGAGGAGCGCTGCACAGCGGGATCCGACGCTAGGAAACGGTGGGGAGGAGGAGGATGGCGGCGGCTGGCGCAGCTCGCCCTTGGCCGTGGGGGAGCAGCGCACGCCGCAGATCGCATAGGCCGCCTCCATTGCCGAGCTAGAACTCCGTCCCGCATGGGGATCTCATCATCACCATCGGCGACCTTGCTTGGATAGGGTCGTGTGCAGAGGGGGCACACCACCGCAGCTCAGGTAAGAGCTCATCTGGATTGGAAGCAAGGGAGAGAGCCATGAGAGATAAATGAGTGGTTGAAGCTCGAGCTCCATTGGCTGCAGTCTTGCAGGTTGCAGCGCTTAGCAAGCAAGGAGAAAGAAGAGGGGATTTGGTTGCTTGGTGGCTATGTTGGAATGGGTGGGAGTCAACGAGCAGGGATAAGAACGACTGGACGTGAACTCGTTGTTAATTGTATCGGAAAGAAGTTTCGGGTCCGTCAACGTCTGTCCGATATTTTTGCTCTTGTCCGGATACCCATATTATAGCATTACCGTATGGTATTTCAGCTCAGGGGCGGATTCAGGCCCCGGGCTGCTCGGGCTGCAGCCCAGGGCGAGCCCATAAAATTGCATGTATTTCCACATTTTATGCAGTATAAATCGACCCATATAACATCAAATCAGCCTATTATCTCATTGTAAAATCAATTTGCCTTAGTCCAGCCCGAATCCGACTGCAGTTCTGACTCCGCTCCTGTTTCAGCTCAACCCTTGATGAGCCCGATCATTTACCATCCTGCACGTACGTAGCCCTGGCCGTGCGGTATATCCTCTGGTCCAATATATCCTCAGCTGCTCCTGCATGCGACGCGCGTGTGCGTCCATGGCCGCAAAAAGCGGGTCAGATGAGGCCGGAGGAAAGGCCGGCGGCCGCGTCGAACCTCTGTGGTCGCACTACACGCGTTGAAGTTTACACTCTGAAACAACAATCATTAATACACAGAATAATAAATTGAATTCGATTTCAAAAAAAAATGAATTCAAAACTGCATTACAATTTATTCAACACTGACTGCATTTTTATTATTTTAATACATTCCGAACCAAAAAAAATTGTAGTACAGTCAATACAAAACAAATCCTTCTACAGAAAGGTTATCAGCACAAATATATTCCGAGTAGTCGTCTGTCGTCTCGCACCCGTCGTCAACTTGTTTCGTGCATCATTCGGCCCTCACCTTGCCAATCCTGAGGAAGATTGGGTACGTCACCGCCTTCACCTCCTTCCCATCGCCGCCCCACGCCGCCGCGAACTCCTGCACCGTCGCCTCGTCGAGCAGCTCGACGCCCTTCTCCTTGGCCGTCTGGTACGCCGACCAGGACGTGATGTAGGTGAGGTAGCCATCCAGGTCCATGGCCCGCTCCGTGGAGAACTCGAAGGGCCCCGTGTGGGCCTCGCCGTCGACGGGGTCGAAGGGGAAGTCGGCGCCGCGGTACTCGTCGTCGACCATCCGGCGGTTGGGCGCCCAGTACGGCTGCGAGCCGCGGTAGAGGCGCCAGAACACGGCGTCGACGGCGGCGCTGACGCGTGGCTCCGTGTAGCACCAGGCGGCGAGGACGCCCTGCTCCGGGCGCAGCACGGAGCGGGCCTGCGCGTAGAAGCGCGGGAGGTCGAGCCAGTGGAAGGCCTGCGCGACGGTGATGAGGTCGGCGGTGCCCGGCCCCGCGACGGCGGCGTGGATCCCGTCGAGCGGCAGGTCCGGCGCGGTGTGGACGTAGCGCACGTTGGGGAGGGGCGCCGCGAAAGCGAGCTGCTGCGCGCTCGTGTCCGTGCCCACCACGGCCTTGTACAGCTTCGCGAGCTGCACGCACGGTCACGGATCACGGTGAGAGCAGGTCAGTGGTCGAGACAGAAGAAAACGAGACTGGAGACTTTGGCACGTGCCAAACAAAGCCCACCGCTCAATCAGTATCTCTTTCCTTTTTCAATGGGGAAAAAAAAACAAGAGAGCAGAAGCATCAGAGGACCGACCGATGCTGCGGCCTGTCCGTTGCCGGTGCCGACGTCCCAGGCGAGGTCGCGGCGGGGCGTCTTGGAGGCGATGAAGTCGAAGAGCTCCGGCGGGTAGGACGGCCGCGTCGCCACGTACTGCTTCGCCTGCTTCAGGAACAGGTTCGCCATGGCTGCTAGTCTCTCGGCCTGCTGATGATTTCTCTCTCGCAATCTGTATCTAGCTTGGAGCCAACTGAAGCTGCTGGGTTCTCGTCTTGGTCTTTGACCGGGTTGCAGTGAGCAGGGGGTGCGCGCGCGCCTACTTGTAGTGCCGCGCCGACAGCGACGTCGACCGGGGGCTGCTTCTCGGCAGGTGCGAGCAAGAGAGGGAGCGTGCTTGACTTGAACCGGACGGGAGGCTCTTTCTGGCGCCGGCCGGGTACATCGATAGGTCAGTGACCACGGAGGAAGCGCAGACTTACTTCGCAAGCTCAGATCAATTGATTGTTGCAGGAAAGAATCGTGGTAAAAAGAAAACGCACGCGCGCGCCGCGGGGAAGGAGCACAAGACGTTCGTCTGATGCGACGCCGCGGCGACCTGAGCAGTCGCCGGCCAAAGGTAGGAGAGGCAAATATAATCCCCAGTTAAGTTGGGTAAGCAGAAAAAGGCAAGAAAATGAGTGACAGATAGTGTACTGTCCTGATGCTCCAGACACAGCGAATTTCGGCTGCTATCCGGTGACCGCTGCTTTATTTGCAAGATCGTTGAGGGACCGCAGACGAGTCAAGATCGCATCCCATCCACACGCCTGCGAAGTCCACCGGTGGGGTAGCAGATAACATTTTTTCCGTATCCCGTAGTATGAGACGGTATCAAGAGCAAATTAAACTTATTAGTATATTATTACATAGTATTTACCTTTTTATCTTAATCCCAGTTTTAGTTAAATCTTTTAAACCAAACGTTGACATTTTTATAATTTAATCTCTACTCTTAAAAAGTAGTAATTGTTATTGTACTTTTCATTAACTCTATATTTATGGAAATTAACACAGCAATTTTGTATAATTTTAAATTCCAAATTTAGCTATTTATTGTTTTTATTTTACATGGGCTCTTTATGTAGGTACTCCTATATAATTATTTCCCGGTTCATGTGGGATCTAAACTAGTTAGTTTCCATAATTGTTATGTCCAAAGTCAGCTATTTAATGGTCGCAAATTCTATCATTATTATCCCAGCGACTCCGAAGCACATCTTTATAATAAAATGGGTAACTACCTTAACAATATGCCCGGAGTAATTTATGTACAGCTCGTGCCAGGCTTGTTTAGGCGGGTCGTCTATCTGTAACGGAATTTGAGTTCCTGGCGTTAGAGATATAGTGGCACCTTGCATTGCTATATAAACCCTGATGTGTATCATGCGCACGGCTCCACCGCAGCAGGGGATGGCGGATGGCGGCGGCAACAACGGCAATGGCGCCGCTTCCACGGAGACCGGGACGACGACGGTGGTCGAATCCCATCCCCCGCAGCAGGCCGTGACGCCGAAGAAGCCCAAGAAGCGGAAGAAATCCGAGTCATCAGATGAGCAGTCGAGCGGCGCCACCGTGCCCGGCGGCTGCACTGCACCCGACGGTGACGGCGGCAGAGATCCGAAGCAAGAGGCCAACAAGAAGGATAGGCTCGTGTGGAGTCCTAAGCTGCACGGCAAGTTCGTGAGAGCATGCAACGAACTTGGGGTAAAAGGTATTTAACAATAATGTCCATAATCAGAAATTTATAATTTATTTATAGAACTTAATGGATGCATGCAACCTCTCTCTCAATGGTTATAGATGCCGTGCCGATGAAAATACTGCGGCGGATGAAGATCAATGGAATAACTAGAGCGCAAGTTGCCAGCCACCTACAGGTGATTCCACACAAGCCGTCCTCTTTCGCAAGCTATAGTGCTAAACTGGAAATTGAAGTAGAGATTAGCAGCTGATCGAGCCCATTTAGCTGACAACTACTGCTCACGAATCGCAGAAATATCGGGGGAGTCTGTCAAAACGGAAGGATGAAGAAACCAGTGGTAACAGAGGTGATGCTACCACCGTGATGGTTGTGCACCACACACCCCTTGATGCCGCTTCGCCCTCTCCGCCGGCGACGGCGACTGCTCCTCCGCCAGCAATTCCGCCCTCCGTGCCGCCTTCTCCGCAATCACCCTTGGAAACTCCCGACACGATGTGCCAACCGCCGAATGGCCACAGCAGCGACCACGCCGTTGCTGCAGCAAACTTGCATCACCAGCAACTGCAACTTCTCTTATTACCGCCGGTGCAGCACCAGCATTGCTTTCCGCCGCCGCCACTACTCCACCAGGTCGGCGCGGTGACTATCACGGAGGAAAAGACTCCGAGTATGATGCAGCAACAGGCCGCCGTCGCCCCCGCTTCACAGCACGGTCCAACGCTCGTGGGCGTCGAGCAGGCGGCAGGCGCTCCGGTGCCGGCGAGCGCCGCGGAGAACGGCCCTCCGGTGAGCATGCTCCGAGGTACGTGCCTGATTGATCGTTCGCATATTCTGTTATTTTCCAGCACCACATTATATCTGCACCAGCACAAGCACTTCTGTGATCTGTGCTCCCATTATCTCGTCCTACAAGCATTTCCTAAGGCCAACATGATGAGACTTGAAGAGCCGGAGACACGAATGGCGCAGGCGCTAGTGGTCGCCAAAGATGAAAAGGGGCAACGGCGAGCTGCAGAACCAGAAGCAGCTGGTGCTGCCTCCTTGAGCCCGCCTGGCAGCATCATTGAACGATACTGGGGGGTAATAAGCGATGAACTCCGCCCTTCAAAAATGCCATCACGTTGGCTACAGATTCAGTCAGGAACACTTCTGATGTGTGGTGCATGGTTATTGCAGAGTGGCGATCGACCTTCATGGGATTTATTCGGATTACGACCGAGATTAGCATCGTGCCGACGGGGATTTCCACGCTAAAAGAGATTAAGGAACAATATATAGGCCCATAATGTAGGGAGTTTGAGCTTCATGTCAACTAGTACTGTGTTTGAGGCCTAGAATTGCCGACAGCGATTGGTACTCTAGCTGGTATCTTAAGAAGATCTCATAAACAGGGTATAATTAAGCCCTTCATGGACAGGACCTCAGTTTGCTAGCCCTTGGTTGGTGATTTTTTTTTAAAAAACGTAATGTCCTGTGGTGTGCTCATTTTATTTATCTATATTGCACGTATTGTTGTTTTCCTTGCCTAAACAAAGACCTGAAATGTTTAGCTCAATGAGATATTGCAGATATCTACATAAAAATTAAAAAAGTCATATGTGATAGCTACAACACACTGTCTGCTCTGTTAAGAGATCGAATTCAGAAATGATTATTTCACAAAATGTCGTCTAAAATGTTTGCATTATGCCAATCGGTTTCCATGGCACGCTGAGAAATAATGGTGTCATTTTTAGCATAGAGATTACTAGATTAGGCCTCGACTATGTGAAATCTGCAAAATAATAATATACATACGTAAAAGAAAATGACATTTTCCTTCCACGTACACAAATTTGCTTACATGGCTCCATCACATGCGCTATATGACATATACATCCTGAGCTAATCGACTATCAAAGCGGCTCTTTCAGTCCTCGTACTTTTTTGCGGGCTCAGTTTTGTCCTCTTTGAGTGCCATATTGTCATGCCACACGCACATCAACGAAGAGTCAATAGGGTTTCATGGTGTCTATATATGCAGTACATTTGGTTGGTATTCTATTGTGCATCTGCTTCCAACCAATCCTGTACCAAGGAGAGACGACCAATAATTTCTTGAAAGAGCGAAAAACTAACATGTCTTATGCTTAATTAATACAGGGCCTGGAAAGAAATATGTAAACTGAAATCTGATGCCTTGTGAGGCTGCATAGCCTAATGGAGAAGAAATGTGGGGCTAGACGGGGTCAATTATCGCATGTGCTTATTCATCTTAGAGGACTCTCCGCTGACGTGGAGCGAGCGCAGCACATGGTATGCCACATAGGATGAGGGACGATATTGAAGTGAAAAGAAAAATTGAAGGATTGGCTTTGATAGTTGAGGAACTAAATTGAACCTTGGGAGGACGAAATTGCTTATCCTACCAATATATATCTCTAAAAGAAATACTCCTGATTCTATCCAAGACCATGGATGCAAGCGAAGCAAGTTTGAACTTTGTGTTATGTAGCGAATGATGGAGCTAATCAGAAAAGTTTAGCAAGTGCATACCAAGCTCATGTCGGTATGTTTGGAACTTCCACTGGTAGTAACATCATTCATTGATGTTTACTTTATGTAAATAACTATTCTTACTAATGGCACGTATACTGGTACGAATGTGTTACTTCTTCTCAATACACTCCATACTTCTCGATACACTCCATAAACTTCCACTTGCTGGAAAGAAGCACAACAAACTACTACTAAAGTAGGCTTGCCGCACCCTGGAGACCATGGCTATGGAGATCTTCGCCAAGTACGGGTGGTCGTCTTTTAAGAGGATTAGCACTTAATTAGTTGTTGCACCTTTACTTAGTTCGCTTTTTAAGAGTTTTTGTTTAAAACTGTTACTTGAAAGCGATTGGTTGTGTGCAAACCTCTTGCTCGGTGTGCTTCAACTGCACACATGGTCAGGAAGGAAAAAAAGAATCAGAAACCGAACTACTGCACACTTGCCGTTTGCTGCTGCTGCTAGCACGCGAGGTGAGCGGATGATTTTTGTGCGTACGTGACTACGTGAACATGCCAGCTGGTTTTCTACGGTTTTCCAGCTCCACGGTTTTTTTTTTTATCAACGGCGGTAGGGGGGTTCGGAGAGTTTCTGCCATTTTCCGGTCCGAATATTCCGTTACAGATAATCTGAGGAACCGCTCCAGCTGTCAACCGTCCCATTCCAAAGCAGCGAGATCGAGATAGTAGGCCCTAACCGACTCGCCACCCGCCGTGCTACATAACCTTCGATCCGTACCGTACGGTACGGCTGTACGGAACGTACCTCACGCATGCACCTTGCTGTGCGAGACGGCAACATCCGCGCGCCAGCAGCCATCTAATCTCGATCTCCTTCCCGGTTTGCCAGGTGATTCGCTCTCTTTGATTTGATTACTATGTTCCCAACTTATCTTTCAATGACCATTCATGACAGTACTTGACGTGTCAGCAGCCATGGCACCGGAGGCGAACGGTGGCGTCGTCAACGGCGGCAGCTCTACCATATGCATGGAGGCTGAGCGGAACAAGAAGCCCAGGAAGCGGAAGAAGTCCGGGTCATCCCACTCGGCTGCCGAGACCGCAACTTCTTCCTCGTTGCCCAGCGCCGGCGATGGCAACGGCGGCGCCGGCCAGCAACGACGGCAACTGGCCGGCGAGGGCCAGCAGCAGCAGCAGCAACTGCACCGCGGGAAGCCGAGGGTCATTTGGACTCCCGAACTGCACAACATATTTCTGAAAGCATACAATGCCCTCGGGGAAGGTATAGCACAGTATCGTCTCTCGTGATCTCGTCTCCCTAGCTTATTCCAGTAAGCTATCGGTAGTAATGGGTTAGGACTCTAATTAAAGATTAACAAGCTATTTTCCTCCGACGCTTATATATAGATGCTGCGCCGAAGAAAATATTGGCCTTGATGAATGTTGATGGGATAACCAGAGAGAATGTTGCAAGCCACCTTCAGGTGATTACAATTACAAGCCGGCCTCTTTGACAGACCAAGGAAAAAAAATCAACTAGGAACTGCAGTATTTTTTTTTCTAACATTTGGTCACCCGTTGCAGAAGCATCGATTGAGTCTGAAACGGGAGGAGCAGCGCATGCCAGGCAAAGTACATCAACGACCACCCCTTCATGCAGACGCTTCCTCTCCAACCCCAACGCCTGTGCCCTCTCTGCATCCTCCTGCTCAAGCTCCAGCGCCGTCGTCTCTGCACCCGCTTCCTCCTCCGCAAGCACCCTTCGCGGCTCTCACCATGTCTCGGCTACAGATAGGGCATGGCCACCAGCATCTACTGCAGACACCACCAGATTATTGTTTCAGCAGCAGCAGCAACGCTGCTCCAACAAGCTTGCTTCTTCATTATCCACACCCGGGCTTTCTTCCCATGGCGCAGCCAATCCAGCATCCCCTGGACGCCACCGCCGTTGCGACGCGGCGGGAGCTTTTCAAGAAACAAGTTGCAGGACGTGATGCGACGATGGCGCAGCGGGCTGCCGCGGCGGCGGCTTCGGGCGGCTACAATCTCATGCTCGTAAGGAACGACGTCACGCAAGCGTCTCAAACTGTGAGCATCACCGGAGGTATGTACCTGATTCATCGAGCCTTTAATTCCTCTTGCTTAATTTTTAGTAACAGTAGAAAATGCTTGACGAACTGCATTCCGTGACTGTGACATTGTCTTGTCCTGCGTAGAGAGCTCGGTTCATGAGGCCAATATGAGGTACGAAGAGGCTGAGATACGCATGGAACACCTGCAGATGGCTGCCGAAGGTGAAGAGGGACAAGGGCGAGCCGCCGAACGAGGTGCAGCTGCGGAGATGGCCGCCAAAGCAGAAGAGGGACAAGTGCAAGCCGCCGAACCAAGAACAGCTGCTGCTGGCTCCTCGAGTCCGCCTGGCAGTAGTAGCATCCGTGAACAATACTGGAAGGTAATACTAAGCGATGAACGTTCTTGATAAACGATATCGCATTGGCTACTCGATTCATTCAGGAAATAATTGTGGTGTCTGGTATATGGTCATTGTAGATCGACGACATCACCGATGTTTCGTGGGACTTCTGCGGAATCCCTTGGCGCAAAACTGGTTAGCATGGTGGGGTGGCTGTGACGACGGCGGCCATAGCGTGGAAGTGGAACAAAACCCTGAGGGCTTGTTTGGATAGAAGGGGATTGGTAGGGAATGAAGCCCGTTCCACTTCAATCAACGAGGCCTAAAGGGCAGGGTCGGTGCCCTTTTTTTATCTGTCGTGGACTCATCTCATCAGTTTGCTAGCTAGCTTTGCTTGGTGCTTTCTTTTATCGTGGACTTGTGATGGTTATTTCCCCCACATTGTGAGGACGTTGCTTGTTATCATGTGGACTTATATTGAGATCTCTTTATTTGGACTTGGGACTCTTGGAGGACTGCTGCAGTTCGATTGAAAACTTCCTTCATATTTTATCAGTTGTTCGCCGGTATTACGGACAGGCTCCATCTGCTGAGAATTTTGAGAACTAACTTAAGTGCAGGGAGGCACAATTTAGGCTTGGGTATGAAACATGGCATAATATGCAATTTGTGCATGCTAACTGCAAAGTACGCCCTCCTCGATCCAAAATATAGGTTTAGATTCCTTCAATCTATCAAACTTTTTATATTAAGCTTTGATCATTGCTCGCTCTAATAGTAATGCAGACGAGGACAGGAGGTCGGACTCAGCAGCGGCTGAGCGTGTGACGACTTACGACGCACAAAGGCATCGTAGTATATCGAGGAGGCAAACAGGCCAGAATGTAATCGATTCGTTGGCCGGGCTGAGGGCCTTTGTCCTCTAACTAATTCTAAGTGCTGAGTTGGTCCAACTTGGCCTGTGCCTCTTCCTTCTCATTTGACATTTCTTCCACGCTGGCCAAATAGGGCGATCACCGTACCTACATACACTACACGCCACTAGTTACATTCATTATGAAAATTATCCTAAATTAACTATACCTAAACGTAACGTATATCTACGTACATAGTAGAAGCGTATCTAGAAAAATCAAAAGGAATATTAATTTGGGATAGAAGAAGTACTTTCATAATAACTCCACACTTCTATTCGAAATATGATATTTTCAAAGAATATGCTAGTGTCAACCTTTAGACAATGCTAATGCAATTAACGATTTAACAACATACACTTTCTTAGCACAGTAAGTTCTGTACTTTTGATTTTAAGATGTAAATAATTAACTTTTTGCGGGAAAATTATAATATTTATCTATGGAAAATCATCATTTGCTTACTCAGCAATTCTTTATATAATTTCGTATGAAAATTTCATATATGAAAGTTTGAAAAACAAGCTTTTTGGATGCAAACGCAAGAAAAGCCAGGACCATCAAGACATAATAAAGGAAACTAGGAAACAAAAGAAACAACGAGGTTGGACCTCTGGTTGTTTCCTCCAAAATTCATTTGCCGTAGCACATTCCTAAGCAGGGCGGCAGCGGCGCAGCGGGCCTCCGGTTGCACCGGAAGGGGCGGTGGGGCTCCAGCTGCAAGGGGCGGGGCAGGGTGATTTTGTTTGTTTTTTAATAGATTCACCGCCGAGGTCCGGCCAACCTTTATCCGCCGGACTCCCGAACCACCCAAACCGGTGGTGATTGGGGTTGGGGGCCAGCTGTGATGTCCCATTTTCTTTTATTCCAATGGACTGAGGGTGTTCGTTTCTTTCGTCACTCCTAAAATTCGATACTAATTAGGAGTATTAAATATAGATTAATTACAAAACTAATTGCACAGATGGAGACTAATTTGCGAGATGAATCTATTAAATCTAATTAGTCTATGATTTGACAATGTGATGCTACAGTAAATATGTGCTAATGATGGATTAATTAGGCTTAATAGATTCGTCTCGTGAATTAGCCTCCATTTGTGTAATTAGTTTTATAATTAGCTCATATTTAGTCTTCCTAATTAACCTCCAAATATTCGATGTGATATAAATTTTACTCCAGACTAAAAATCCAAGCGTCCCCTGAATTTTTCTTAGGCCCCGTTTGGATCATTGGAATTGAATTCCATCCTAATAATCATAATTTAGACACAAATTAATTAAGCTAATATAATTGTATGTGGAATATAGTTGTATATTATAGTTGGTGATATGGGAGAGATACTTGTATGCTGCACTTCTACTATAGAGAAGCGAGTCTAAGAGCGTGCTATAAGAATTGAATTCCATTCTAATAACCATAATCTATAGAATCAATTTCCATCTCCCACCCCATGAATTTAAGATAGGCTTATATCTAAACTTTGGAAAGTTGTGGAATGCCACATTCCAACATAAATTAGCCTACTCCATTAAATAGATTCCAATTCCTCGGACCCAAACGGGGCCTTATAGAAATTGGATCCTAAAAATTCCCTTTTTCCTCCGATTGAGGCTTAAGTGATTCCAATACTAGTAACGTTGTATATCTAATTATACACATCCTGTAAACGTGAGGTACTTAAGTACATTAGTACGAGCTAGAAATATCACCATGTCACACTGTAAAAGTACATCCTAGAATTATCACCTATGTCTGTTCCTCGTGATAGATGGAACGTGTCCGCTAGTTTATCTATAACTTAACATGAGTACCGTATTTTTTTACAAATCAAATATTATTACCGTGTGACCGTCGCACGAAGAGTACGTGCTAGTTAGGCAATTAAGCGCCATCATGTAAATCTACGAAAATATTCTTACCAATTACTACTACACCGCTACACGTAGTACAGTACTTCAGGAGCATCAAAATTTATGCCAAGATCAGGTCTTAGAGTACTATCTTGATCGAATTGGTGTACGGTTCAGCAGAATTAGAGGCCGGTTTCCTTTGCTCCACTCCCATCAGTTCAGCAGAGCATTTTTAGCTCTTCATCAGTGATTCGAAACATATTTACGGTACTGTAATTGCATTTGCACTAGTAGATCACAAGACAACAGGCACACAGTTTTCGATTCCAAGCATGTGAATCCATGGCACTTTTATGAATTGTGGATGAAGAACAGAGGAACCGTAATGTGGAGTTGACAAGAAATGCTTTCGAGGCGCGCGCGAAAGATACACTCAGTAGTAGAAGTAGTTGTGATAAGTAAGCAAGAAGAATACATCTTTCATTGCCGCTCAAACAGCCGTGGGCAGCCGTAGGGTGGCGGCGGCGGGCGCGCCGGCGCCGTCGCCGGGGACGGCGAGGGGAAGGGGCCCGCCGCGCGCGAGTATGGACCTGTAGATCTCGACCAGCACCTTCTCGTCGTACTCCTTGAGCTGCGGCGGCCGCCCGAAGGTGGCCCCGTGGGGCGTCGTGGCGCAGTAGGGTGTGCCGGCGCCGTACCCGACGGCCGGGGAGGAGGCCAGCCGCAGCATGGCCGATACGTACGCGTCCCGGAGCCGCACGAGCCACCGGCGCGGCGAGAGCGCGCGGAGCAGCGACGCCCGAGCTGGCCCCGGCGCACGCGCCACCCGCGGCGGCGGCGCCGGGCGGAGCCTCCCTCCCGGCGGCGGCTGGGCGACACCACCTCCGAGCTCCGCGGTGGGGAGCGGTGGGCGGCGCTGCGCGGCGGCGGCGTCGACGCGGTAGTAGCCCCGGCGCTTCCAGTACGCCTTGATGCCGCCCTTGTAGGTGCGGTCCATGTCTTCGTTCTTGGCAGACAGCCGGCCGGCGCGCGCTCGATTGGAATTGGGGAGGTGGACGAAGCTTGTGGGAGAGCGCCTGTACAGAAATGGTGGTGTACGATGCGACGGAGGCACTGGCAGAATGGATTAGGTCGGCAGTCTTATGTAGGATTTATGAAGCAGTGTGATTCTATTTTTTAAATGCAGTGAAGCCCTTGCAAGACCACCTATTTTCAAGAACAACTGAAAGTACGGGCTGTAGGAAAAGACATAAGTAAAGTTCACAAAAATAAAAAAGGGAATTCATAAACTTTCTTCAGGAAAGTAGTATGCATTCGAGTTTTGCGTGGGGGGTTCAAGGCCAGTTGGTCTTGCATAATTCAAAGAATTAGAGGTTTATCACAATGTAGTTCTTTGAAATCTTATGTAAAAGAAAAGTGATTTCATGAATTTAATAAAAAAGGATGAAGTCAGAGAAATTTCATGTTTCAAGAAAGCATCTTTTATTATATATACACACAAATGAAAAGGATGGGCTAATGCAAGAACCAAATTTGAAATTATGATCATCGTCAATTTTTTTTGGAAAAAATCCATTTTACTCCCCTTACCTATCCACTTTGTCCGCTTAACCCTGAACAAAGTTTTGGCTCACTTTACTCTCCTAAACTATTTCATTTGGTCCAATCTACCCCCTAATTAGATTTCTCTTTTTTGTTCTTCGTGTATGAGTTGAATTTTGAGTTCAAATTTTGTGAGCATATACAAAACATGATGCCCCATGTTAGAGAATTATACTAAGAATTTTCATGGTTATTTTCATAGGTTAGGAATATTTAATACGAAATTAATCTTAGATATACAAAATTGTACGAAAAGTAGTTATGAAAAAATTCTAATATATTTTTGTAACATGGAGCATCATGTTATAAGTGAACTGACAAAATCTGAAATTAAAATTCAATTTGTACGCGAAGAAACAGAAAAGAGAAATCTAATTAGGGGGTAGATTAGACCAAATGAAATAGTTTGGGGAGTAAAGTGAGCCTAAATTTTGCTTAGGGGGTTAAGTGGACAAAGTAAATAGGTGAGGGGAGTAAAATAGACTTTTTCCTTTTTTATAAGAGATGAAAAATTTGTATATGATGTTGTTGGCACGTATGGACTTTTGGTATTGTGTAACCAAAGTAAATAACATCATAATCATGAGCGTACATCTAAGGAGAAAACCAGAGGTAGTGATGTAGTTTTGATATGTCCATTATTGACTTCTATGTTATTATCTCAAATCCAGTACTTGCATTAGCTTGAAAAACAATAACCACAATTCCGTGATTGGCTATTTGTTTAGTTTAATCGTAAAATCATTTTAGCACTACAACTAAATAGAGTCTACTCCATTCAGTCATGAATACTTGACATTAAGAGAAGGTTTTGATTAAGCTTTTTTGGATTTCACTATCAATAGCTTTCAGATTTAATACTGCAAACGTATAGCAGTACACATGAAAGGCACATGCATATATTTGTCGTAAACGATACTACTTTCATAATTATTGGATTTCACGACAGCGTGTCTTTATAGAGAAAGTTGTAGAAACTACTTGCTCGTTCCGTTCCAAATTGAATTGTAGGTTGTTTGAGTTTTCTAGATTCATAGATATTATTATGCAGAAAACACGTGGCATGGAGGGGGTGTCTTGGGCGGAATTTTTTTTATTCTGGAATTATTCTGCTGGTATACGTCAATTGTGCTCCATACTCTATGCACTCGTTCGAGTTCCGGCAAAAGATTAGGTGCAGGACTGTAGGTGGCATGCACATGTGACAAGACTATGATGGTTACATGTTGGGCCTTAGCCTGTATTGTATTTCTTCCCCTTCATTGACTTTGGAGAGAATCCATAGGACAGTTCGGTGCGGTGATTAGAGTGAGTACACTTTCATAATAATTATTGGATTTCACTATTTTACTAATCCCTCCATTTCAAATTATAGATCGTTTAACCTTTTCTAGGTTCATATGTATTATTATACATCTATTTTAAATTGTAGATCGTTTTACTTTTTTCTAGGTTCATAAATATTATAAGGCATAGATATAGACAATATCTAGATGCATAGCAAAAATTATGCACCTAAAAAAAATCAAAATAACCTAAATTTTTGGGACGGTGGGAGTAGAAACTAACTTATGTAAACCATGCATTGCATGCATATTGCATTGCCAAGAAAACATGCGCGAGTGTCTAGAGCGGAAGTATTTTGATTCTGGTATGTGTCAATTGCTCTCCCATACTACATGCCCTCTTCCGGCAAAAGGATTAGGTGTGGGTGGCATGTGCACGTGACGAGACTGTCATGGTAACAAATTAGGCCTTGGTTGTCTCTGTTCACTGTTCCCCCTTCTCATTGGATTCGCGTGAGTCCACAGTAGAGTTCAGTAACACACCTGTCTACTGAAGTGAAGAGTAGGCGAACGCATGGCTGTATGACTGTACGAGTGCATCGTCTGCGTCTCCGAAACGTGCATTCTTCAGCACCCCGCCTCTTGTTTGTGCACCAGGTTTTCACCTGAATTTTTCCTCCCTACCAGCTTTTGCTAGCGCAGCAACTTAAACATTGGCTAAGCTTGCCGTTCCAGGAGCCGAGCAGAGAGCATCAGCATTCAGCCACGGCAATTGCAGGATCTTGCGAGGGCGTATGCGCGAAGGCGTTACAAAGGGAAGGGCATTTAAGGATGGCAAGGGCGGCGGTTGGATGTCCGCGTTCCCTCTGTCCCTCCATTAATGGCGATCGGTGTGTGGTGCGGCGACGGCCGGTGGTGGGGTGTGCCTGGTGACGAGGCTGACGGCCAGATCCGAGGCCGGGAGGGGCCGTGCTGCCGTCGGGCACTGCACCGCCGTGCCGCTCGCTGCCCATGCGGTGGCGGACTAGACTGGCATGTGCGGTGTTCTACGTGTACCCTGATCCTGATCCTGAGCCCGTGTCCGCTGACGACGACGCACGGGGGCTCCATGACGGCCCGCCGGATTTATGCTCCCATCGCCGTCCTTTACTTTGGTCGTGAAGACTGGTTGGTGGCTGATGAAGAAATAAGAATGATTTCGCCCCATCCGGCCACCACCTGAACGACCTGCTTCGTCCGAGGCTTGGGTTGAAAAGGCTTCAGCCCTAGCGGAGCTAGGCAATAACCTAGGACCCGGATCAAAAGCCAAACCGATCCGTGCCACGTCTCCACACTCAACTAGCATGCCTTTTTGTTTGCGTTGCGTGCAACAACGAACAGCCATCACAAGGAACTGAATGCAGGACACGATCGGCTGCGAATTAATAAGACTCAACCATGCTAGTGTCGCTGTCTTGGGTACGTGGTCGTCGAAAACTGAAAAGCAAGCGGACCTGATGAAGAAAAGGTTCGGCATTGGTGCTTCTCCTGGCCCATGGGTCTCCACTCTCAACCGTGGCGAAAGGCGTTATTGATGAACATGTGCACTATCCACTATAGTACTAAGAAGAGAACGCGGCATCCGTGCGCGTCAGTGTTTAAGTGCCGCCGCCTTATGCAGTACGAGTCGATCCTTCTCACTCGGTTACACATCCACATCCTGTACATGATTTCTCTATAGACCTAAATCCGGTGAAATTTTTTAGCCGTGATCGGGCCACGTCATTGAGCACTGACGTCCATCTGATCTCGGGCAAATTAAATCCCTGCCGTCCAGCGTCCAGCGCGACCGTTTGCGGCACTTCGCGAGCCTTCACCCGAACCGTCCATCTCGGTCTCCGCTACAACCATGGCGTGCCTCCTCACGCTCGCCGCCGCCGCCACGCGGGCAGGCTCCCACTACGCCTCGCACGCTGCGGGGCCACCTCACGACGGAAGTGCTTGGGCGCGCCGGCGGTAGCTCGGGGGCACAAGCGAGGGCCAAGGCTGCCGCCGGCTCGTAGCACGGCGGACCCGCAGCCATGAGCGGATGAGGTCGCTGGTCTCACCCGCTGTGTGGAGGCAAAAAACATTGGCCCTCTTTCAGCGGAGGAGGCGCGGCGCAAGGCAGCCCGCAGCGCAGGGGCGCGGGTGGGAGGAATGCACGGCCCCTCAACCTGGACCTCTTGGCTGCGTCGCATAGCAGCGTCTGCAGTCCGCGCAGTTGCGGAGCTGCCACACCGGTTGCGCATGGCCACCAAGCCAGCGCGGCGGCTTCCTCCCAGGCGCCGTTGGACTCAAACGCAGAAATATCGAGCACGGCGGCAACGTACCCGCCAGCGGCGTCCATGGGAGGAGGCCGTCCAGCTATTCCTCGATAAGCGGCTGGCTGCCCCAGGCCTTATTCACGCACGAGCCCGTGCTGGGGTGCCTCCACGCACAGCTCGCCAAGCCCGACTTCTACGCCGCCTCAGCCGGTTAGCCCTCATCCGCGCCTCTGGCGCCTCGGCGCGAGTGGACTTCGACGCCACTTAGAACGCGTTCGTCGGAACGGCGATGATTGCCAGGCATGCCGTGGCGATGAGGCGCAGGGGAATTTTTTTTACTTTTATCTTTTTTTAAGAATATTTTTAAAAATAACCTCTCCTGAATTTTATTTGCGCGTGGTGACTCTTTTGCCCGCACCAGCGCCCATGGCGCGGCAGGAAGCCTCTGCCGCACCACATGCACCGGCGCGGCAGACGCTGCCACGCTGGCGCTTCGCAGGAGGCGGGCCGGCCTGGCGTTGACGTGAGCAAGCGGTTGCCGCGCCAGCCCGCCTGGCGCGACATCGCGCCTAGGCTAAATGCGAGCGCCAGCTCCCTCCTCCTCCCTCCCTCCTCTCTTCCTTCCAGAAAGAAACGGAGCCCAAGCCAAGAACACGCCGCCGGCCCTCCCCCCCAAACCCACCCCTCCCCCCCAAATCCAGTGATTCCACTTAGGGAAAGTAGTGGGAATCGATCACCGCTTCGTTTGGAAGGTATCCCCTAACTTTTTCCCTTATTTTACCGTTCCGTTTGGTAGATCAGAGGATATTTAGGTGACCTAGGGTTAGGTTGTTGATTTGAAATTTTGATGAAATGCAATGTTGTTATGTGTTAGATGATGCTTAGTTCATACGCACTAGATTCTCTGCCTGCAATATTGATATGTAGATCTTGTTGCATGCTTCGATTTAGGTCCAATTGTGTAGTGTACATGGCATGGGTAGTTTTTTTTTTGCAATATGTCCAATTGATATGTCCAATATGTTTAGTTTGTAATATAGTTGCTATAGTTTTTATGGTGAAATGTTTGTATTTTATAGATGGATTGTTTAATTTGTATGTTTGATGGTGGGATTGTGAAAGTTGGTATGCAATTGTGTAGTGTACATGACATGGGTACGTTTTTTTTTGCAATATGTCCAATTAATTTATCCAATATATTTATTTCGTAATATAGTTGCTATAGTTATATGGTAAAGTGTTTGTAGTTTGTAGATGGAGTGTTTGTATTTTGTCGAATTGATGTATATAGTTCGTATGGTAAAGTAGATGAATTACGTGTCTTAAGTTTTTTTGTGTATTAATTTACGGGCATTTGATGTGTAGGTGAGATGACGTCATCCGGTTGTGAATACAAGCAGTGTAGGTGGTACGTGCATTACGTGGGCGAGTCCAATGCGGATGCTCCCGTACCTCCTGCTCTTCCGGTACCTCTTTGTAGATGTGGCGTGCAAGCTGAGGTGAAACAATTAAGGCATCCAAAGACAGCTGGAAGAGCCTTCTATGTATGCAAGTGGAATTTTGATCCACCTTGTGATTTCTTTCAGTGGATAGATGGACCCGACAAATATGATCCTAAGATCCGCCTATTCCCATACCATAGCACAGAGCTTAAACCATACCATCAATTTAGGCATTGGGTTCCTCCTCCACCAAACCCACCTAGAATGACCGAGAAGGAGAAGCAAGAGGCTGCTTGTAGGCGTGTGAGGGATCCTCCCATGTGCAAGTGTGGAGTTGCTGCTAAACTTATGCATCCTAACTTAGGGGTTTCACGTAAGTTCACTCCATTCTTTCGATGCTCACTAAAGACTCATGTAAGTTTATTAGGAGAATGTTAGTATGATGTGTAGCAAGCAGTGATAGTTTTATTGATTTATGCTCACTTTTAATCTTGTCACCGGTTTTATGCAGTATGGGTGGCCGCTATGTGATTTCAATGAGTATATCTACGGGCCAAAGGCGATGCGGCCAACGAAGGAGCAAGTGCGGGAGTTCGAGAGTGGAAAGGCACCATGGCCATGTGTGTCCTCTCCTAGTCGTAGATGCAAGTGTGGTATATTGGCAACAAAAGGTGTGGTGCCTTCTGAACTTGGATATGGTTTCTTCTGTGGCAATGCACATGGCGAGTACTGGGTGAGTAACTACTCGTCTCTTTTGTGGTGCCTTGAGAGCTTACATGTGAAATATGTATCCATTGTTTCAAATTTGTAAGAATATGAAAATCTTGTTGCAGAAGGGAAGGACATGTGATTGGGAAGACTTTTCTGGTCGTCGTGATTTATTGTTAAAGTTGGGTAGTACATCGGAACTATGGAAGTCAAGATAAATACAAGAACTGATAGAAAAGATTAGGAAGGAGTATGATATGTCTATACCTGACAGCGACTTGCTTTGGGGGAAAATATACCAAGACATGATTCTGGAGACTGGAGTGAAGTCTGAAGGACTTTATGCGAAGGAAACTATTATTAAGTATTGGAGATAGAACAGAACCAAGTATCCACGACCTCTAATTGAAGATGAGTAGAGAGAAAATAGGAGGAAGTTGAAGGAGGAGAGGGAGTTGGAGAAACAAAGGTTGAGGGAGGAGAGAGATCGCATAGGTTTTGTGGTTGATCCGAATGCAAAATACCTTAAGGGTTTATGGGAAGAATATTTGCAGAAGGTTAGGGGAAGGAAGAGAAGGATTGAAATGGAAGAGTTATAAGAAAAGGCGGAAGAGGCGCAAATGGAGGCGATGAAGGCACTTGTTGCTGATTTACCTGTTGGTAAGGTTAATGTGGATAAAAAAGGGAGGGAGTTGTTATTGTGGGGGATGATGATGATGAGTTACTATGTGAAGGTGACTCTGACTAGATGAACGTGTTGATTGAGTTGGTTCATATTTATCTTTAGTTGTTAAACCTATGTTCATTTGTGAGAGAACTATGTTTATTGTGAGAACTATGATTATTTGTGAAAATTATGTTCATTTGTGAGAGAACTATATTTATTATGATAATTATGATTATTTGTTGAGAAACATGTAATATGTTATTTGCATTGAGTGTGCGTGCGTGGTCGTGGTCAATGTTTGCATTTTGGTAGTACGTTATTTGCATATACTATTACAAGGGCTATTTCTTTTCATAGCACAAGTCATTAATGATTACTTACTTTGTTCATACATAATTATTGGGGTAGAAAATTACTTACTATTGCTAGTACCACACTGTGTTGCAGCCACTTGGATAGTTTCATGATATTATTGAAAACCTACAAGTCAACAAGTGTGTGTGATTTAGCACTTGTGATCTCATACAGAAGGTACCCTTGCTTTGAGAAAAATTGAGTAACCACCAAGGCAATAGTTGTTTCTTTCTTAATCAACGACCAACTTTAAAAATTTATAATTTAGACATAAGCAACTGAATTGTGTAAATTGAAGTGTATCCTCTAACTTTTTCTTTGTTCACTTTTAGGTATATTGTTTTCCTATAAGCCCTTTGTAACAGTACCTGTTGATTTCAAAGGCATATGTACAATAGCTTGAGAGGAGTAAGCTATAAACGTGGAAGTGTAGAGCAAGATGGCGTTGCCGCGCCAGGAAGCTTGGCGCGGCAGGACTGAGCTTCCGCGCAAAGCGCAATAAACTTTCAGTAGGTCAGAAGGCTGCCGCGCCACTCTGGCTGGCGCGGCAGGGTTGTGCTGCCGCGCAAAGCGCAATAAAGTTTCAGTGGGTCAGAGGTCTGCCGCGCCACTCTTTCTTGCGCGGCAGTGCTGCTCTGCCGCACTGTAACTCAATAAAAGCCTATTTGATGCTCACCTGAAGTATATTCATCTCATGGGAAATTGTTTGGTCCTTATGTTTCCATTAGTGCTTGGATTTTGCTTGTCCTATGTGAGTTATAATTATCACTCTAGGGATAATTAAGTGATTCACAAGAAAATAAACTCTTAACAAAGTAAGGTTGTGCTTAAAATAGCATATCAGATATGGTTGGCATAAAAAGTCAGGAAAAATTGGAAGGCATCCTAAAGAGTGATATATGGATTCATCATTGACTTTGAAACTTCTATTACGTATGCCCTAGTTGGTGAAACCAAACACGTCGTCATCCTTCACATGTCACCTAGGCTGCTGGGCAGTGGCACACCAGACTACCTTGCTGTTGCAAACCACATTTGTGATGCATTGATAGATGGTAAGTTCTGCAGCTCAGGCGAGGATGAATGCTGGTGCTAGCCAAGCATAGCCCCAAGGGAGGTCCCTGATGAGAGGAGAATAGCGTTACAACAATTTTAATTGCAAGCAAAAGAAAATGCCTTCTCGCATCATTTAGTAAGGCTAAATAAAAGGATATATACAGCATGCAAATCACCAGCCGTTAGAAGCCTCTCAAGTACTTTTCTCTATCCCAAACAATAAAAAGCATCCAATATACTAATAGAGATAGAAAATAGACATTTTGGAGATATTTAGGAAAATAGGTGCACTTCCATTGTATTATTTCATCAGACCTATAAGAGCTCTAAACATATATGACTATTCTGGTCAATTTTCTGGTCTTCTTTCACCTCCTCCAGCTGCTATGCATTTGGAAAATACTGCTGATAGGAAAGCAGCAGTTGTTCTATCTAATCTGAAAAGTGGGAATAAGAACATGTACAGTTATTCCAAAGATAGTTCCTCTATTAAGGCATGTTACTTCTAACTGATCTCTTTAACATTTAGTATCTTTGCTTATGTTCTTTTTTTCTCAACTATGACTTTCTCTCATAGTTATGCTTCAAAATTGTAGTAGGAAATATGCTACACTTCAAAATTCTCAACTATGACTTCTGACTTTCTCTTTAACATCATCATTTTCATCCACTATTAAGCGGCCTCTGTTCTGGCCAACATGCTTGCATTTCAATAATCCTCAGGGCATTCAAATTTTAAGTGAAGGATAACCATTGAAATTCATAAAAACAAGAAATAAGACAGCCTACCTCTATGCCATGATTAGAAATGCACCTATCATCTCTTCCCATATTTCTTCAAATAGCCTAAAAAATATAGAATAGTGGAAAATTGATGAGACAAACAAGGTAGTATTGTACAGTGCAGAAAGATGATATAATATGCATTCCGAATGCACCAGCTGATCCTAACCTTTCAATGGAGAAAATTCTTGAAGATCCCCCTTATCTTGCCTTAATGGAACTTTTGTCAATGGAACAGCTTCAAGTGAATGATACAAACCAGGAAGCACAAGTATGTCACCAAATAAACATAAACCATTACAAGAAACAAAATAGGAAATATTTCACATACAGGGACAGAAATCCAACTAAAATCCAGCTTAGTCTTTTACACACTTGATAATTGCAACAGTCTTGTACACACAGGTAGCCCGAATTGCAACATAGTCTTACAGTCCAACACCTAGTGCAACACACTTGAGACATGCAAATTTCATTGGCAAGGCTGCCGTTGATCCGAAGGGCTGAAAGGATCTCTCGGGTGACGCTCCCTCCTTGGATGCGTGGGCAGCACATTGGCGCTGCCAACGTCGGTGTGGTCCCGGGAATGACGCCGGCGGGGCCTCCGAGTAGGAGCTGCAGGTTCCTACGAAAAAATTGAAAGGAAAGCATGAAGGTGTATGACTCTTTGGAAATTGAACTTAACAATCCAGAATAGAATTAGGGGAAGCTGGTGAATCTACCTAGCTAGACTCTCCCTGCGTCTGAGTCACAGGTGGAGCATCAAACATGCCGGACATCTCCAGTTCCTCACCTTAGGTAGGGTTGTCATCCTCGGACAGGTTAACTTCAGAGTCCTCGCTTGCCTTAAGGGGCGCGGGTGCCTTGCCTCGTGACCTCCTACTAGGACCTGCAGCAGTGGATGGTGATGCAGTCCTTGGGGGGTCGCCAAGGGAGTCCTAGAGGTTCCATCGCTACTGTGGTGGATAGGAGTCAGCTAGATCCTAAAGAAGTGCCCTAGCCATTGCCCCCTTGGTGCACATCTGTGGTCGACATGCAGTTCATCTTCATGGCCATTCACCTGTAGCTTCTTCGAACCCTCTGCAACATGTAAGCAGCATAGATTCACCATTATGTATTGAGAGGGTTACAAAGGTAGTACGGGCATCAGTGCAAACTAGGTTGTGTTTGTACCTCTACGAACTGACGAAGCACACCATCATCGGATCCGACTGCACGCTCCATGACCACGGCCGCCTTGTTTGCAAACCTTGCAAGCTGTTGTCCCTGTACGCATAGTTTTGATTTTATGATTTATCAATGTTACGGTACTGTGATTACATTCCTTCAGAACGGAAATAGACAAACTGGAATCTTACCATATAGTCATGGAGATGTGCACGCTCAAGCTGTGTCCCATAGCGTGTCACCGTGTCGTACTCGTCAAGTATGTCATCGGACGAGTCGGATGGTGCATCCTCAATGGGCACATTGCTCGAAGATGGCTTCACCTTAGTTCTCGTGGAAGCACAGTACCATCATATGTACTCATTGTTTGGTCCTGCTCGCCAGTACAGCCCATCTTTAGGATCGCATCTTTGCCTATTCTCCCACTGGATGAGGTACTGAGCATGCTTCAACCTCCAATCATTCTCCTTGTATCTCTTCTTGCGATCGATCCTGCATCACAAATTTATCTCTTCCTGCGGTCGATCCTGCATCACAAATTTCTCAAGTTATTAGCATAAAATGTTACATACGTGTATCGAAGAAGCGAAGTGGGTAATGATTCCTGCATACTTGTGCAGTTGCTGCGAAGTTGATAACTCCGAGGGAGGGCACGTTTGGATCCTACCAAACTACCGCATCACCCTATGCGGCATGTGGAACTCTACGACGTAGTACAAGATCATTGGAGTCGTGCACCTCCACAACTGGCTGTCTCTGAAGCACATCGGTGAAAATATGATCTGGCTCAGCTACTGACGGGTGTACGGTTCCCATTCAACCTTCAAAATTTGGTAAAGACAATAGTTATTTCATAGGTCATTATATGCAATAGAGGTTAAAAAGACTATGGTGACCAAATTACCTGGTGTTGCGTGACAACATCAAACTCATTCGTGTAGGCCCTGTAGCGCCTATCCAGATTGCCACGAACGGGCTGCGCATGTTTCCACACATGATAGAATGTGGTATGAGCATCGTTTCGATGCCATTGCTGAAAATTCAAAGGAATCAAATTGTTAGCAATGTACAGAAGTTTTGAGAACTGCAAAGCGGAAAAGAGAAGTCGTTGTAGTGGCTTACATCGATTCGAAGACGGCAAGGTCGACCCACGGGTAATCGCTCCCAAATCCAAATCTGCAACATATACTCACAGCCTCCAACATTTGAATCCCTTGCAGTGCGTCTGCAAGCCTCACACAGCTGCCTGTACAGCCAGGCGAGGACCGCTGAGCCCCAACTGTACAAATGGATGTTGTCCCGATCCTAACCCAAAAGTGGGAGAACCATCCAAGACACCGTGTTCCCGGCTGCATCAGGAAGGAGGAACGTGTTGACAAAGTGCCATAGTCAAACACAAGCGTGTCTCTGCACAACCTTGTCATTTTCTCCCTCAGGGCACACGTTGAACTGTTCCCTCAACCATGAAGAGCTTACACCGGAGGTCTTCCTGGAGTTGTCTCCATCCTCTGGCTCTAGCGGCCTAATCCCAATGTGCATTGCTACCATGTCACGCCAATTCTCGCTCTGTATGATTCCCATCACTGGATGCCTCTCCAGTGGAAGACCGAGTATCATGGCAACGTCCTGCATCGTGATGGTCATCTCGCCAAATGGGAGGTGGAAGGTGTGAGTCTCCGGACACCACCGGTCGACCATGGCGGTCAACAATGGTCCATCCATTGGAGGGAGACTTGCAACAACCTGAACTGCAATGTCTAGGAATCCTGCTCTCTGCAGGTAGTGCACGTAGCGCTCATCCCACCTAAATGGAGAGTGCACTCTCGCCCGTAATGGCTTCAAAGCCTGCAAAACAACCAAATAATTGAAAATAAGATTATTTCTTACCATACAAGGAAATGGACATAGATGGAAAAGGTTCTTTGGAAAAAAATGGAAAAAAAATGGTACCATATGAAATGATATATAATGATTCAACTAAAAATAACAACATACATTATCTGTAGATATTTTGCAGCAATGCCCTTTATTTTCATCTAGGATACTTCTTAATGTGCTCATTAATGTGTTTATTTGAATTATCAGACAATAAGCGTTTGATAAATGACATCCAATGGTGATGACATATCTCAATTATTTAATATATGCAAAAGCTTCACGGTACACACATGATTCAGAAATGTATGCCTAATTAAACTCTTGTTCTTCGAGGGTGAATATACATAAAATTTGCACATAAGCTCATTCATATAATATGTAGTACCTCGTGTAGGTCAGCGAGGTGGTGGGTGTGGTGCTGCGAGTCGTACGTGGCCTCAAGGAGCGGGTATGCTGGGGCCGGCATCCTAAAAAATAATAAACAACATTCATTAGTAAAAAGGTTCATTGTATGATAAGTACAGTAACAATAAAAAATTACTTTCAATAAATGCTATAATGATAACCATGCAAAATATGAGCAACGTGCCTACCCTCATGTTGGAAGAACAGGGCTTTCTATTGTTCACCCTAGATTTCTTGCCCTTGGATTTTTTATTGCGGCATGTGCAATTCTTAATGATCTTGTGGCACTTCGAGCAACGATTTTCCGACTTGTCCACATCAAAATTGCCAGTGCCATAATCTGCAGAAAGCCTCCCTTGCGACACGTCCATGTCGCCTCTCAAACGCTTCTTCTGCCTCCTTCCTACTTTACTTCTCATCAAATTGGGGTGCCCTCTACCCCTTCATATAGCGGCCATTATGACGGATCAAGGTAAGGTTGGAAGCTAGATTCCCATATTCTAACGGTGTGCTCCCTAGAGTACAACGGTGACATGTACAAGGGGCTTCATAGTTAAGACCTCTTTCCTTGCAAGCTGTAACGAAGTGTGAACATGGAAGGTACAACAATTGAGGAACGTTGCAGGTGCACGAAACTTCATTCAGATCCACTCTGTAGTGTCGACCTCCATGGCTCTCACCCCCAACGTTAGTAGCACCGGAACCTCTTATAGAATATACCATTCTTTCTGGCACGTACGGTTCTGGTAAGTGGTGCACGGACCTAAGCTCAGCCTCTGATATAAATGCATCTACAACCTTCCCAGTCCTATGACCTTCATCCAACATTGCACGTGCCTTTTGCCATCGGTCCACAAAGTAGGCGTTGCATTTTTCAAAGGAGTATTCAATAATTTCATAAACGGGCCTACTTCGGATGCCTTTGAAAACAACGTTTAGGAATTCCGAGTAGTTTGTGGTCATAATACCCCAACGCATCCCTCCCACATAGAAAGCCTGCGTCCATTTGCCCTTATCCTCCATTTCACCCTTCAACCATTCTTTTGCGTCATCGTTCAAGTCCTTCACTAGATCTTCTAACTTCTCATTAAATTCTATCTCCGTATGTACCTTGCATAAAGTCTTCAACTTTCCAATCACGCGGTCGCTCTTTTGCCGACGCGACATGTTGGCGGCAAAGTGCCTCGTGCACCACATATGCATAAGCGGTGGAAACCATCCATGTGGTCGTTCGCACAATTTAGGAGCCCATGGTGCCTATCCGAGATCATACATACTTGGCGTTAAGGTCCAAGTACATGTCGCCGAACTAGTTTCATAAACCATGACCAACTCTCATTGTTCTCACTCTCGACCAAGGCAAAAGCAAGAGGCCCAAGCTGCTATTCTGGATCTACACTAACTACCATCAGTAGTGTACCCTTATACTTCCCGATCAAGAATGTACCGTCCACAAGTATCACAAGACGACAATGTTGAAATGTCACACTACATTTAGGGAAGCACCAAAATACCCTTTAGAGCACGTGCTTCAAAACTCCATTGTCACGATGTATCATGCCGCATGAGTCAGTGAACCATTTAACCTCGGGATTGTAGTAGGCCATAGCTGTGAGTATCCTAGGAATCATGCCATACTACTCCTTCCAGTCCCCCCAAAGTAGGGAAACGGCGTGTTACTTCGACCGCTAGGCCTTTGAATACTTGATACGGTATCCACTAAAGGCGAAGATGGACTGCACAAGGGATGGCACCGATGTCTTGCTGTCTTTACGGATAATGCCTAGGATACGCCGCCCGAGGTACTTTGCTGTGCACTCGCTTCGGCTGTGAAGAACAACAAGTATGCAGTTGCACAACATTTGAAATCCTCCATTGTCTGGTGCTTGTAATTAGCCAAGACCATACACGCCAATGGCATCCTTCCTTGTACATCACATTGTACCTTAAGTTCTTGTCAGAGTGAACTATACTGAAAGGCCTATGTAACCTCACTGCGTAGTCAGCCAAGAAAAACTTGAGCTCTTCAAGACTTTTGAACTTCATTCCCTTCTTAATCACTGGACTCTCACTAAAGGGTATCCCTCCGGAATTCACCATACTAGATTCACATATGGTTTTGTGGACCATGCTTATGTTCTTATCATTGGAAACGGATGGCAGTTCGACATCACGTTCTTTCAACAACCGCAACTCGTTCTGGGTGTAAGAAAAACATTCGTCCATACGACCAATAGCTTCTACATCATGCACGATTGTGGTGTTGAACTGCGGTCCATCCTCCTCATATTGTGACTCCTCGTCTTCATTTTCATGCCTATCACTCTGAGATGGTGACTCCTCCTCTCCCTCGACATCTTCTACCCTATCATCCTCAAATTCACTATCTTCGGAACCCATAGATATGTTATCATCATCTATATTTGCTTCATCCCTCTCAAAAGTGTCATTGGAAAAATCATCATTTGCAATGGCCAAGTCAAAAGCAGATTCTGTTTCACCTAACACATGCTGTAAAATTTCTGACTCCTGGGTACCATTACGATTCACTACCACCACTTCATCCCTCAAGACAATGTTTGGACCAGGCATATGAACAATTTCAACTACAATCTCCAAGCATGCAACATTTGCTTTGTGAAGTACATCCTTATAGTGCTTCTAATTTGAATCGGATACCAAGTTCATGAGAACATAATGAGCTCTAGCTTTCCCACAATCAAAACGGCCTCTCAATGTCATCCCATCCCTCTACATCCATACTTCCTCATTGCACGGTCAACTAAATCCGTAAAAGTTGGAGGACCATTGAAGAATTCAACTGCCTCATTCATATTCTCGAACTCCCCATTTTCTTTCACAATACCACCATAAAAAAATGAACTAAACGATCCATCTACAAAATACAAACACTTCACCATGTCATGTACACTACACATTGCACATATTGGACATATCAATTGGACACATTCCACATATTGGACATATCAATTGGACATATTACAAAAAAAAACCATGTCATGTACACTACACAATTGGATGAATATCTACCTAAATCGAAGCATGCAACATGTTCTACACGTCAATATCACGGGCAGAGACTCTATTGTGTATGAACTACGCATCATCTAACACATAACAACATTGGATTTCATCCAAATTTGAAATCATCAACCTAACCTTAGGTCACCTAAACATCCTCCGATCTACCAAATGCAACGGTAAAATAAGGGAAAAAGTTGGAAGATACCTTCCACACAACGCGGTGATGAATTCTCACTACTTTCCCTAAGCGAAATCTCCAGATTTGGGAGGATTTAGGGGTGGGGCGGCGGCCGGCAGCGTGAGTGGTGCTCGGGTGCGGGTGGTTTCTGGAGGAGAAGGAAGAGAAGAGGGAGGAAGGAGGAAGCCGGTGCGCGGCTGTTACACAGGAGCTGCCGCGCCAGGCGGGCTAGCGCGGCAAGCCTGACACGCCAGGCGGGCTGGCGCGGCAACCGCCACCCCACGTCAGCGCCACGCTAGCCCGCCTCCCACGCCGCGCCAGCGTGGCGGCCTCTGTCACGCCAGTGCATGTGGCGCGGCAAAGGCTTCCTGCCGCACTAAGCACGCTGGCGCGGGCAAAAGGTTCACCCAGTGCAAATAAACTTCCAGACATATTATTTTTAAAAATTTATTTAAAAAAGTTAAAAAAAAATCGGCGCAGGGGTGGTCCTCTGTTCAGGAAGTCCAAACTCCATAGCCGGGGGCAGGAGGTCAGCGACTCTCCGGAGCGCAGCGACCTGAAGATTGGGATGTTAGTGCACACAAACAATGCTCCGACGATAGGACCTCAAGTTGTTCGATGCAATGCCTTAGAGAAATGAGATACCTCCGAATGCCTAGGGCCTAGGCCTGAGGTTGCTATAAAAGTTTAAAAAGATTCTCAGTCAACATGTTTGCCAATATCCGTGCTGCAATCCTATCATTGGATATGGCTGATCTGTTTCTACTGTGATTGGTTGCTGGCGATTACAGAACCATGACATTTTTTTCCCTAGGGATTTCACTATCTCGTTGATTTCTTAAAAGGATTTAGTGTACAGGTTCAGAGTTCATAGTTCTTTATCAGTTTGGTTCTGTTCTCTCCTACTAAGCAATTTGATTTGATCTAGCATTTCATCTTTTGCTTCTTGCATGCAGTTGCCGCAGGTGCTCGTTAGGACTTGGAAGATAACTCCTCTCTCTTCACGCCATCTCTGCACTGCATTGTTTACAGTGGATCCATTTCCGAGTTTCCCTAAAATATGATGGAAGGATCATTAGCTGCAATTAAGGCAGTTAGCTGAGGAATCAAGAAAGCGTATGCATGATTAACAACAGCGTCATCCTATCACTTTCAGTCCATCATTGGCAGGTGTTTGGAAATATTTGTAGTAGTACGTGCTTGCGGGAGTAGATTGCGGTGCAAGTAAAGATGGAAAATCCGGGCCGAGCAGAACGGAGATCACAGAAGAGAGCGCAGCATCATCATTGACGCATGACTTGCTTGGCACAGAAGAGTGCACAGAACAGAACGGAAAAGAAAGCTAGATACACTCTGGTGATCGTGTGAAATTGGGATTATTGGCCGCAGGAGCAAACGCTAGCTGCTCATCAACGGAAGGACGGCCACCACCAGTCCGCAGGTGTAGTGCACCGTGCAAGATCGGATTCATATGTAACGCACGGCTTCCTTCAATCTTGATCAACTGCACGCCTACGCCTATTGGTTTTGTACAATGCTCGCGCATGCATGACCGGCCGGAGAGGCACGCAACGCGATATGGACGTTTCTCCGTTCTGCATGTCAGTATCAGCATGTGCATACTGCTTACAGCGTCGTCTGTGTTCACCGCCACACCCTCCATCGACCACACTATAATTCTAACCAAGGTGGTGGAGCCCCCGGCGGACTTTTCGCCAGTACTGGCCGTCAGGAGTTTCGCGGCCTGTGGTACAGTGGTAGTGAGTAGCCAGGAGTACTAGCATCTGACCTTGTTCTACCAAACAAAGGGCTGCTACTACTACGCACGCATCATCACACAAATCACCATGACGGCCGGGCCTGCACATCCCCTCCACGCAAGCACTATCTCTACCGGCAATTTTTAACCGCTAACTCCATCCAAGTGGCTCCACACACCGCCTCGGTGCCTCCTGCCGGCGGCCGTTCTTTACTCCTCTCGCAAGCCACATGCCCCCAAGATTCCCCTACCACCACCACCACCTCATCATGCCATGCTCTCCCGCACCACCAAACCCCACCACCTCTCGTCCTCTCGAATCATCTGCCCCCATCTCTACTACCGTTTCACGCGCTGCTGCCTGCCCGCGGCATACATGGCTGGGAACTTGGGAAGGGAATCAGGGATCGGAAAATTGGCCGTAGCTAGCTTGCTCACCTCAACTCACCTCTCACCTGCCGTTTTGGCAGGGGCGTACTCCGGCATGATTGCGCCATGCGCAGCGTGCGTTCTCGAAGAGATGGAGGATCTTGCATGCTAGGGTGAATGTATATGAGGTGTAAAGCTTTGCTCAAACCAAAAATTGATATCTGATCTGAGGTGTAAAGAGCTTCCAGAAGGATGTTTCGTGTGTCCGTTATGGCCTTATGGGAGAGAGATCAGTGCGTTTTTTTTATGTAGAATGGAGAAGCCCGTTTCGCCGGCTTCCATTTTGTTAGTTCCAGTACTCCCTCCGTCCTAAATTACTATTCATATTCATTTTAGATTTTTAGGTACGTAGATTTTATTATGTACCTAGATATATATTACGTCTAAATACATAGTAAAATTTATATATCTAAAAGGTCAAAACGAATAGTAATTTGGGACGGAGGGAGTATACTCCTATATGAGTACATGACTGAGAGTCGATCAGCCAGCTAACGAGTACGTCTGTTGACTGATCTCGTTAGACTGTGTTTTCAACCAGCTAGCCACTTGCCTGCCTGTCATGCTGAGTTGCTGACCCGTGCTCTTTGTTGTGGTGGACGGAAGACTAGTCCGCAATCTGCATGTCGAGATCTCGACGGACGGACGGACGGAGCGGGCGCATGCACTCAGCCAGAGCCACCAGCTGGACAGCACGCACATGCGTCCCCGGAGGAAAGCTATCAACCGGAACACGGAAACCGTCTCCTTTTGGCGCGGTGCCTCCCGGACTCCCGGTCCCGCCGCGGCTGTAGCGCTAGAAGCCGAGAGCATCTTCCCCAGCCGCCGACGGCCGACCGCCCGGGCCCGGCCTGAGCTCGCGCATATGTTCCACGCCACACGCGCCGGCCGGCCGCCCTGCAGGCGTAGGAATGGCCGCGTCAGCATGTGTAAAACGCCAGGGCCAGCAGTCTGGTGCCGCCGCGCAGCTTCCGATCCATCCGCCCCAGCAGCGGCCGCCCGCGTCCAGCTCACGCCACGCCACGTACCCTGCTGCGGCCTGCGGCTGCGTGCGCTCGTCGTCTCGGCGCTCGCGTCGCGCGGGGGTTCGGTTTGGTCGACGCTGCGCTGCCCCCTGCTCGCCACCCCGCAGCTTCGCAGTTTGGATGCAGATCCGACGTGCGGGGCGGCAAGCCCCGGCGCGGACCAAAGGTCCACGGCTCCACGCCCGGTGGACGGTGGTCTTGGCCACGGGGACCAGCAGCAGCCACGGCGAAACGTGTGGGTGTGCCTCCCCTGCCGTGCGCCTCCGTACCTGTGACCCTGTCGTAGGATCCCACCACCTCCACCAGCACCGGTCGCGAGCGTAGAAGCATCTCATGGTACGTTTTACAGCCACAGACTTACTGACGGTTTTGACACTGGAGATTGGACCCACGGTACGCGTGTTGCGGTAGATGGTCTCAAGTCTCAACACTTGGCCTCTCATCCTCTGACAAGTGAAACGCGGCCATCTGGGACTAGCAGCGCCAGCACTCTGCTGGAAAGACCGTCCCAGTGACCCAGTGGATCCACCGCTTCCGGTGCAGCTCACCAGTCACCACCACTCCAGCTGCTGTAATAAGCAACTGCCGGCGCAGCTTCTACGGGCCTTCGTTCGGCCTCGTGCAAGCTACCGTGCCCAAAACGCGCCAACTGTTTTTGTTTACGCGCGGCACGCAGGAAGGGGAGCCAAAAAGAACGTGTGATTACGTGAAAGCGACCAAGTCCCGGCGGCCAGCCGAGCCACCTTCCTTCCAAATTAAGTACCCCGTCACTCCACTCCACACTCTCACTCCCGTCCCAATCACCTCTCCCTTTCCCTCCTCCCCCACCACCACCTCTCGCCATCAACCATGGCTGCGGCGGCGGCCGCTCCCCTCCTCCTCCTCCTCCTCCTCCCGCTGCTCCTCCTCGGCGCCAATGCCAATGCCGACCCGGCGCCGGCCACCATCGTGCTCAAGGACGGCACCACCTGCACCCTCTGCGCATCCTGCGACAACCCCTGCAACCCCTCCTACTACCCGCCCCCGTCCCCTCCCCCGGCACCCGTCACCACGCCGTGCCCGCCCCCGCCCTCCTACCCATCCCCCTCCGGCGGCGGCGGAGGCGGCGGCCCCATCGTCTACTCCTCCCCACCCCCTCCCGCTTCCAGCGGCGTCGGCGGAGGCTTCTACTACCCACCGCCCACCGGCGGGGGCGGCAACAACGGCGCCTCCCAGCAGGGCGGTGGCGGTGGAGGCGGAGGCGGAGGCGGCGCCTACCCGACCCCGCCGCCGCCCAACCCGTTCCTGCCCTACTTCCCCTTCTACTACTACAGCCCGCCGCCGCCGCACTACTCCGGCGCCTGGGCCGTGACCGCCACCTCGTCGCCGGTGGCAACGCTGCTGGCGGTGATCCTCTCGGGCCTGCTGCTGCTGCAGTGGTAGATCTGCCGAGTGAGTTAACACTGCGCTGTGTTTTTTTCACTTACTTACACTAGAGGTGGTGGGTGAATAGAACTGGTGATCGATTCAATTGTGGCCTGTGTATTCTAGTAAATTTTCATTGTAATTTTGATTCCATTTCTCATTTCCCCGGCCCCCTCTTCTTTCTTTGTGGTTTATAACTTTATGTGTGTCGGTCGGTATAAAAACTTGTAGCGAATTGTACAAGGAGGGCAACAAAGTAATGATCTATAGCAGTACCATACTCTTCTAGTCTTCTAGAGAGATCTAACTGAATTGTTCATGCCAAAGAATGCACATAAAAGTTGCCAAGTTTGCCCAGCTCGCTTGGTGCTTGGTTCTGGAATTTTGTCACTTGAGGTGCTTCCATCAGGGAGCAAGCAATCTATGGACGGATCATGATCAGCGCTGCCAGTAGAGCCGTCCTGTGTGGATGACTTGGTCCCTGTCAGCCTGTGATAACATTTTCTACTTCAGAAGCCCATGCTTAATTTTTTTCCTTCTCTTTTTCTACCGTTGGGCCGTGCACATGTGCCTCTTCCACCGACAGTGGTGGCTTGTGCACGTATTTGTCAGTTGTCACCCATTTTATTTTGATCGTGAGGTTGGTAGACGTAGGTCTCTGTGGCTGAGAGGAAATCATGTAAATCTGTCGCCTCGGCAGATGAAGAAAACGTCTGGTCCCAGAGAAGAAAATGGAAGTGGAAGACACAATAATCTGGCTGCCTACTCATCACTTTGCCAGAGCCTCGAAGCGCGCGAGCAAGCATCCAAGGTCCAAACTGTAGTAATCTCTCGGCCGGCCACGAGCATTGCAAGAATCCATGGAAAAATAAAATACAATACTGCAGCGTACTGTTCTTATCTAAGGTGTAGATCTAGAGGAACACGCACCTAATTGGGCTGACCATGAACTGATGCGCCAGCCTTGCTTGCACGGTGTTCATTCCTTCAGCTGCAGTACACGCATAAAAAAAAAACGTTGGTAGTACGGTACCTTTTTTAAAAGGTGTATACGTGTATAATTGATGATAAAAGAAGATATTAGAAAGCACCTTTGTTTTTCTGGCTGGGGCTCGATCGCATTGCTTTGCGGTTTCGAGTAGAGAGAGATGTGAAGCTAGCATGGAAAAGCCAGGGAAAAGAAAGAGAAAAGATGCGGCGAAAGCATGCAGGATGCAGGGAGAGAAAAGGCCCGCGTGGCGTAGCCGAGTGGTGGTTTAGTGCAGTTTCTTTAATTCCTGTTTGGAAGATTAAAAAGTGCAAATTTTAGTTAAAAAGTTTTAGTCCACTTATTCTCTATTTTCTAGGCCGAAAAGCGTAAAGATCATGTCTGTCCTTGTGCTGAGCTTCCCTTGTTTTCGTTTTCTTCCCGCCTGGTGTGCGTGTTCTGATTTTAGCTTATATTTTGGAGAGTCTGTACTTGATATCCAAGTATTGAACCATAGAGTGTGTCATTGTTTCGGGATCAAACTTTGAACTCTTCCTTCTTTCAAAAAAAAACTTTGAACTCTTTGAATTTAGGGCATGTTTGGTCATGTTTGGTTGATTACCAAATCACACCACACCTTGCATTGTTGCTGCCGCACGCCGGCTGAGGTCTGGTGAACGAAACGCACCGCAAACTGGGCGCGGCCGCAACAGCGGCGTGAAGCGCGCAGGCGCGTCCAAAATTCAAAAGTAGGTCAAACGGAATTTAGCAAAAGTAGGCCGCCCTAAAAAAGAAAAGCAAAAATTAGATGCCCATCCCCGCGACAATTATAGAAAACTGTCCAATTGAACGGTCAGGTACGTACCCTTCGTTGTTGTTTTTATTTTTCTAAATTTATAGATATTATTATACATAGAACTGCAATTCGAAACGGAGGGAGTTACAGTTGTGCAATTCGAAACGGAGGGAGTTACAGTTGAGCAGGTTACCTGTAACATAAGCCTGTTTAATAGTTTAACCTTTGAGGCCCACTCAAATGAGACGGCCTGGTGTGCTGGCTATGAGTTTTATCGGCCCATATAATTTGTTTTCCAGATAGATGGGCTAGCGGCTGACAGTGCAGCAATTTGGTTTCCTCGGGGGCCGTGGTGTTCTTCGGTGCGTTAGATCCAAGTTTGGACAATTCGGACTTCAATTCAAAAGAAACTTTTCAAAATCTCAAAAAAAGAGGAAACTTTTCAACATAATTTTTTTCCGAGAGAATACGCAGGAGAGCTGCATATCTTTGTAGTAAGAAGATGAAAAAAAAGTTACATATTACAACACGGTCTTACCGGGCACACGCACACGGATTCAAGATCACTTCATACTTAAGTAACTGTACAACCAATGAAACAGATAACTCTACCGACCATCCCAGGGGTCAACAGACGCTGATCGCCCTCCTGCCTAAATTGCTGCTAAACTGCCGCTGCCATCAGGTCCGCATCAGATAATTGCTGCTAAACTGCTGCTGCCATCAGGTCCGCATCAGATAAGGTCTAAGCCGCTGGGAAGATGTCTCGGATCGCATGAAGTGTCGAGCATCGAGAGGTCCTTTGAACATGGATGTGAGTTGAGGGCGAGGTTGCCCCGGCGCCACTCCATCCACCTGGCAGAGTCTTAGCTTGTGTATGACAAGAACTTAGTGTGAATTCCACAGCACGTATAGTTTTCATTGACTATCGATGGATAGTTTTTTTTCTTTTTCTTTTTAATTATCGATGTGATGTATAATTGTATCGGATAAGTTTAGTAAAAAAAGAATTTTAGAGGATAAGTTAAAGGAAACATATGTGCGCAGCTGGATTGGTGATTCCCTGGTCAAGAAATATCTAGAGCTGCGGCACGCGATCTAGAGGAGATGCAAATCTGCAGCGGTGACGGAGGAGCGTGGACACATTACTTCGGCTGTGCAGCCCACGGATATACGAGTCTCACGGCTCGGCGCCGATCAGAAATATCGTCGCGAACGAACGTGCAACACGCTGAAAGAAACAAACTCCGCGTCACGTCACCTGCTCTGCTACGTTCCATACACACGCGTTTGTATGGTTGTGTGCACATCCGCGCGGCACACAAGAAAATAGTGATCGACCCGCGCCACGCTGCATTGGCATCATTCCTAAGCGTAGAGCATCCGGGTTAATCAAGCCTGAAGGCTGAAGCCTCTCCATCTGAATGTGCTATGCCGTAACCACGAGGCCATTGTTTTGGTTACGGAGGCCATTGTTTTGCACCTTCTCGCAACTCATATCAGCTATCAAGATATGGGAACCCCAAAGCACCAAATTAAATACTGCATTTTCTTCCACGCTCAAGGCTAAGAGAGTAATCACATTTCACCAAGAGAGCCCTGTAGTACCAAAAAGAAAAAAACAGATAAAAAATGATCCTGACCTTTCGGGAATTGGGGAATTTTTCCTGGGAGTGCAGAACAACAGATAGGCATGGACGGATAGGTGCTTTTACCTTTGCATCAACGTCCAGCGCGACGCACGAACAGATAAGAAAAAAAACTTACGTAACCATGGAGTTGACAACGAAGATGAAAGACTCTTCCCAACATGAGAAGGCACAAAAGTGACTCTCCGTGGATGGTCACGAGAGCTCCATCCAAAGCCACACACAACGGCCTGATCTGCAGATAGCAGTGCATGCAACCAGCATTCTCGGACACCATGCACCTACTCGTACAAGAAACATGTGGACGAAAATGTCTTGAGCTTATCTCAAGAAAATAGCGAAGCTTTTAAGCCTAATACACTAGCTACTTCAACACAGTTCAGATTGTAGGAATGTATTTATAAGAAACAGTACAATCTACGCAGAAACTAGAACAAAAATTGATGGTACAGATACATCTTTATGCTACCTACATGACAAAAAGGTCCTTTTAGCTCTTTCACTGTAGCATTGTCATGACAGTTGACAACCACATGGCAACCACATCTTTATGTGATCTTACTGGCAGTCTATCATCTGCAAGAACTAGGGGCACCAGAGAATTTTTTGTATTGTGTAAATAGTAGATAAGAATATGGATGATATTTAATCACGATCACACAAACATAAATGCTTTCCTTTACATAAGGGGATTCTACAGGAGTTGATATCCTCGACCTGTCAAAAGAACTCCTCTTTTGACCAAAGGAGCCTCTCCATCTATCTTTTCATCCTTTTATCTTCTCTGTGGCCGGTTGGGGGATATTCCCATCTGCACTCCAATCAGTGCATGCCAAAATTTCATACCGAACCCAGCTCGAATATGGAGATGAACCTATCTGTATAGACCAACCACATCCAGAGGGTCCCAGGAGAGAATATAATCTGACCGTTAGAGTGAAGAAAATGGAATCCACAATTGAGTATGGAAAAGCCAATCACATACGAAACATTTATTGAAGCCGACTGCTTTGAGCTCGATTCCACAGAGCAAACTGATGATAGACTGCCAGTAAGATCAGGTCTAGTGCTATTCCGAAGTGCAAACATGTAGCAAGGAACATTATCCAGTACTTTGGACAAGAGGAAAATAAAATACAACTGGATGAACTATGTGGGAGGTGATGGAATTTAGATGTATGAGAAAAGACTACTAAATATCACAAAACCTGGAAGTGCAGAATTCAGGAGGCACCGAGGTTAAAATAAACTGAAAGAAGGTTGATTCTAGCCTTGGGTCCAGCAATCGTTGATGAATTGAATGCTGTTCTTCCATGGAGTTATAAACATTACCATATTTCGTTCAAAAAAACATTACCATTATGAAACTGCTGAGTCACCCAACTATAATTAACCAGTTGCATCAGCTGTTCCAGGGAGTTCATTGAAACCCTGGGAGGGATGTTCTTGATTGGAGCCACTTGTAAAGCAACTCGTAGAACCAATTGCAGGTAACTACACTCATGGAAAATAAGAGGAGCTTACGCCAACATGGAGCCATCCAAGGCCCCCCCTTTTCACTTTCCAACGATTCTTTGGGTGACCCACACAAATCGACCACCAAATATTCTGTTCCAGCCCCCCAAAGCAATGCCATATAAATGCAACTCATTGCATGGTCAGTGATTCCAACCTGCCGTGTGCTAAGGTGTTAAGTTCTCAATTAGGAATCTTTGCAGCTTCAAGCCCCAACCCTACTCTCCAATCCAACTTCAACAATGACTGCAGAATCAGAGGTTTGTTGACAATTTACATAGCTTCATTGCATTTTTCTTCACATGCTAGTAAATTAAGGATGGTGTAACCAGTATGCGTAACTTCAATAATTATGCAGTGTGTAGTTGGGTCTGTTTTTAAAAAATAATAAAACTAATCTCCACAAGCATATGTATTTTCAATGTTTTCTTTCATGGTGGCCTAATGTATTTGCGTAAACCTGCAGACACCACGAATAACGGAGCTCCATGTAAGGATGGACTGCCATGGCTGCGAGCACAAGATCAGGAAGACCCTGCGTGCCATTGATGGTAAACAATTCTAATCTGAAACACTGAATGGTTTCTTTGCTCCCCTCTTCGTCAGTGGCGGGTGGCGGAGCTTTGGGTGGGGTGGGGGGGACCTATGGAATGAAACCAAATACACTCAAATTGATGCTTTGTTAGTGTATGTTATGGTCAAATCTACTGTCTTGTTTTCTTAATGGCCACCTATGGCCATAATGAAGCTCCGCCCTTTTCTCGTTCAAGCATCCAGCTATACTTGTGTGAGCATTATGTTGTAAGAGCATCTAGAGAATGTGCATGACATCTTAGAAGTTATAGAATGACTCTTTTCAGGTATTAGCGAAGTATACATAGATCAAGCGAATCACAAGATCACAGTGGTCGGGATGGCTGACCCTGAGAGGATCGTCAAGGCCATCAGGAAGACCAAAAGGGTCCCAACTATCTTCTCACACACTGATCCCTCAGCCGAGGCTCAGCCTCCGCCTGCCGAAGGGGAGGCTTCACCACCCGCTGACCCACCAGCCGACGCCCCTCCAGCAGAGGCAGCTCCGTCCGAGCCCACACCGGAGACCAAGGAGGTGGCCAAGGAGGCGCCACCGGCAGAACCCCCGGCCATGGACGCCATCGTGATGAACAAGATGCATGACTACCCGTATGGCGACGGCCACCACCTGTACAGGGAGCACTGGGTGAACCACCCCATGGACATGCATGGGGTCAGATATGATGCTGCACCTTACCATGTAACGCACAGCTACAGCTACCACAGTACGAGCCCCTACATAGCCGAGTACGGCTATGGAGGTTCTCCTGATCAAGAAGGCAGGTCCTACAGCTATAACTACTACCCGGGCAGGGGCAAAGGAGATGGCAGCCAGATCACTTCAATGTTCAGTGATGAGAACCCAAACGCATGCAGCATAGTTTGAGATCCATAGGTGATCTAAGCGAGGAGTTTGTTTCTGCAGACCCTTGATGCCATAGAAGGTTGCATAGTGCAGAGACAGGTGATGCATGCTTTGGCCTATGTAAAAGGGCTAGTGTTTAGTTGTACGATTTAAATGTGGGGTTTGTATGATGTAAGTAATTAAGATGGGGAGTAAGGTAATGGAAGTGGGATAATAAGATGCTTAACGTGTAGTGGGAGATGATTTTCCTGGCAATCACGGCTATTTTTATTAACCCTCCTCCCTCCACCTTATAGAATCTAATAAAGTTGTGCTCCTGTGTGCCAGTAAAAGGAAGTGGCACAGGTGCTCCGCTGTTCCATGGCCAAGTCTAGCTTTTTGACCTGTCTAGCAAGCAGCATGACAGGGATAGGCACAACACATGTTATTCTTAAAATTTTCACATCTCCTTTCTATCACATAAAGCACAGTGTCTCCTGTTGAAGAGCAAACCATGACAAGGAGTCTATTTGAAAACATAAAGTTTCATTGTGTTCTCAAAACTTAAGGCTCTTTTATGGTAGCAAAAACTGGCTCTATTCCAATGCACTTTAGTATGCAGGATATCAGGAATGATGCAAACTTGATGTCTAATGCATTTTCATTTTTCTTGGGAGCATAAGCAGGATGTTTGTATTTTCATTAAGCTAGCAGAACACGTCCTGAAGTAATAACTTCATGCAGGAAAGTGAAATTATTTGATAAAATGATAGCACAATAACTTAGTTAATTTCATTTCACCATGGAGCAACATCTCTAGCACAATTAACAAGGCATAAGGAAAAATAAGCACTGCTGCAGGGGAAGTACTACCTGGGGAGGTAATAACTGGAATGATAGAGACCAGTATAAGAGGCCAAAATGCACATCACTGGATGAGGCAAATGCTGGGCACTGTATGTTTCTGCCTGTTTCTGTGTCCTGCAACTTTCACACAACGCCAGATGATAAAATTGGGACTTGACCTTGGAAAATTGTAAAATTAGAGAAAACAGGAGACCAATTGGGTCAGTGGATCTACACCTTGCCAACTGTATGTTCAGTGTCGTATATACCTATGTAGGCAGGCATGGTTCCACAATGTTCAGCTCTATGTATAATCATTTAAAAAATTTAGATTGTAAATGCAATTAATTCGAACATAGACTCTAATGTTGTATCATAGTATAGTTTTATCTTTGCGTACTTCACTTCTTTCGAATATTAGATATAGAAAGGGCTCAGCTAGAAATAAACATCCTTTATTCCCTGATTTTCCCAAAAACAAACCAACTCCTAAAAATTGGAACTTGCAAGGCATAACTGATCACATGAAAGGAGTTCAGTGAGAACTCTTAAAAATATTGAGGCTATGTATTTTGCTATTTCAAGTTTTTCCTAAGCCACAGCTAGAATTGCCTAAAGATATGAAATAGAATTTTATGAGAAAATTTATGGGTTCAAGTTGTGTATATATGCAGAGGGGTAGAGATGCTCACTTCAAATTTTCAGAAGGAAACATATCAGTGAATATCAGTGAATAATTGTGATGCCATGTGAATATTCAGCAGTTATTGCATAAAGGATTTTGAGAAAGAAATGATGGGTTTCTGAAGTGATAGTTTTTTTCTAACTTTTAAAGCATAGCAAACTTACTAAAATTATTGATGTCAATGATTCTCAAGAATTGTTTTTGTTAAGCAATGTGCTGAGACACATCCAAAAACCACTTAAGCTTTCACCATTCTTAGGACCAGTCTGAAGTTGCAGAATGGAGAGCGCTTCTCAGAGATGGACAGCAGTCATCTTTTTGGGACAAATATTAACTTGAGTTTGCATCATTGCATTTTTGATAAAAGCAACGGAAGAAATGACTTCATATATCACTAACCTGGGGAAGAGTCTGAACATCTGGACCATCACAATTTTGGGACTTGGGACCCAATGGGAACACACATGCAACCTGAATGGACAACAAAACAAAATTTCAATAGCCGAGAGTATCTTTATAAGGTCTAAAGGGCTTTCTATAAAGGAGCACATCTCAACTTAGCACCATAGCATAAATTGAGATAAGTGAAAAGTACAAGTTAGATAAAGTGCAAGAATGGAGAAAAATCTGCATCAAACTCTGAACATGTATATATATCAGGCTTCTATTGGAGATCTCCGGTGCATGTATACAGCTTTGTAAATATTGCCACATATGAGTTACTATAATCTTCAATATACTAGAACAGGGAAGGATGTTCAAGTATTTCAATAGCTGAAATCCAAAACCATGTTGACTGGTGTTCATAAAAATCAACAGGCCCACATGATTCATTGATAGCAAATCACAGTTACATGTAACTATGTGGTGATCTTTGCACCTCCATGTCAAGGCTAGGATTGTTTCAGAGAAGACAGAGCAAGTGGCGAATCTGAATGTAAATAAAAAAAAAAGCCAGACAGCTTCAGCATTTGCAAAACAAAAGTAGAGTACAAATTACCAGGGGAAACATAAAATCAAAGTTGTGCAAATTGTTGTGGCTAGCATCCCATTTCCATTTGACTAAAACTTAACGCTGTGCTGTCCACACTGCATGGTTTGTTCAGGTTGCCCCAGCAGGTTATATCTGCATTCTCTTGGAAATATAAGAAAGTTTTTTGCCCTTGCCAGACAGCTTCATTAGCAACATGTGTGAGCAGGATGTGCTTTAAAGTTTTGGAGTCAGATAGTGACCACAGCAATTTTTTGACAGTAAATGGTATCGGGAATAATAAAAATTTTCTTACTCTCATGATCTCATCTGAGGTAAGCTAACCTAATCTTCTGACATCTAATCTCAGCTCTAAGATGCATGGCTGTTGTGTGCTAATCAACTTCTCTTCAAAGATGTCCATCAGGAAACCTGTATATGGCCTTCCTGAGGCAATTCCAGTTGAAATCAATTTTTAACATACCAAAGAAAGCAAAAGGAGAAATACCGCACAGACAAGGGAAGAATTGTAATAGATTATGTTAATAGAACTTTGTTCATATTATTTTCACTATTCAGTGAATGATTGATACTCGATGATATAGATTATATGTCAATTACATGGAGTGTAGTGCCATCATATTCGTGCATGTGCAACAAACAAAGTATAAATCTCTTGAAGTTTTGTATTTCCTCAAATGTTTTGAACAAAATTGAGCGACTGCAGTCCATTTAATATCAAATTACAATACCTTTCACAAGAGGAAAAAAAACCCCTCAAGAACTTAGTTTAAATCATGAAAAAATAGCCATCTTGATGACAGTATAATCACTGGCACTTGTAGTCAAAGACTAGGAGATACCAACCGAGTTTCTTTAGAGTTAAAAAATGCGATCCACAGCAATTCAGAACGAAAAGTAATCCATATGAGGTATCTGGAAAATATTTATATTTCATAATTGGATGATAAAACCCTCAGAAACCAAGGCAAATCATAGACCAAGTCTTGAAACTATGCATGTCATACGGCACTTGCAAAACATGAGGTTTCCTCATTGGGCCATACCGAAGTGCAAAATACACTCCTCTCCAGCACAATGATGCCAAGCTCTCCCATGTATTCCAGAAAACAAAGTGGAAAATACAAGGAGAACCGGGTATAACCCCAACCTACCATTTATGTCTGAACTAGAAAAGATACACACAAATCAAACTTGTCAACAATTAAATTCTGAAATGTCATAATCCGCAAGAATCTGTAAATTACTAGCAGCTTTTGTAACCTTATTCCTTGACTACTCTTTCCAAATGATCTGAGTCGAACACGTGCTTCATTGAAGAATTTAGAAAGGAGATCATACAAGAAAAACGTCATCTCTGGTTTATTACAACAAGATACTCCAGAAATGATGTAATATGAGAATCCCATTGAGCAGCAGAGTAACTATGCTGCATCACCATTTTATTGTATAAAATCAGAGTTTGGTATCTGTTTGATCAGGTGGCTCAATCTACTCTTCCCATCTTCTTCCCTTATGCAATGCATCGCAAACCTTTGCAGCATCTGCACCATATCCAGCATTATGGACCCTTACTATGTTAGCTCCATTCAAAATCCCAGCTGTCACAGCTGCAACAGTAGCAACATCTCTCTCAACTGGATTGGCACGATTGCATATTTCACCTAAAAATCTTTTCCTTGAGGGTCCCAGTAATATTGGCACATGTGAAGCACCTATACTCATTGAACCCATCTCCTTCCTAATGGACTCCAATCCCATAATTACTTCAAGGTTATGTTTGGATTTCTTGGAGAACCCAATGCCTGGATCTAGAACTATCCTCCACAATGGAATCCCAGATAACTCAGCTTCTCTCACCTGCGCATATAGCTCAGAAGCAACTTCCTTGCAGACATCATCATAATGTAAATTTTGTTCACTTTGCATAGTTGATGGATCTCCCCTCATGTGCATTGCAACATACGGAACTCTGAGTTCAGCAGCAACTTTAAGAATTTTGGGGTCAAGCTGTCCACCGGATACATCATTGATCATGTGAACTCCTCTTTTCACAGCTTCACTAGCAACTTCTGCATAGAATGTATCCACCGAGAGCAACTTGCCCTCCATCTCGGGAATTTTCATAATCTCATCCAGAACAGGAACCAATCTCTCAAGTTCTTCGTTTGGAGATAATCTCTTTGCAAAGGGCCTGGTAGATTGAGCACCAATATCAATTATATCTGCACCTTCTGAGATTAATAACTTAGCCTGAGAAATGGCAGCCTTCACTTGTTGAAACTTGCCTCCATCACTAAAGCTGTCTGGTGTTAGATTAAGGATCCCCATGACGAGGGTTCTCTCATACCAATCCCACAAACGATTCCCAACAGGCCATACCCTTTTGATACAATCTGTTCCAATTATAGATTCACCTCCAAGTTTATTCCATAATTCAAAGAAACCACCACTGCACTTTGAAAGAGAGTGCCAACTTGTTTCGATACCATCATCACCGGATGCACCTAACAGGTCTACAAGAGGTGCTAAAACAAATGGTCTCTCATGGATGCGCTCATGTGGCACAATTAGAGTCTCACTATTGATCTCGTAGTTACCGTATAGAAGTATGTCTAAATCAATAGGCCTTGGGCCGTACCTTATTCCACTAGTGCGGCCTATATCCTTCTCAATTTCCTTTAGCCTTTTAAGAAGCTCATGCGCACTGAGCCTAGTTGTGCCCCGAATGGCAGAGTTAAGAAACCGTGGCTGATCGGTCACATAAGCAGGGGCAGTCTCATAGAGATTGGCATGCCTAGTGATGCTCACACCCGAGTTTTTCATCAGCTGCAATGCCCTGTCGAATGTACTGACTCTATCACCCACATTACTTCCCATAGCAATCACAATCTCTTGGTCAGCTGAACATCTCTCAAGCGAACATTTCGTAAACGAACGAGCCTTGAATGGAATAGCATGTCTAGAAGCTCTGTTTGAAGATCTCGAAGGATAAACAAGATCAGACACTGATTAAAAATGCAAAGGAGTGAATTAGAGGCTTAGAGGAGCTGCCCTTTATTGCAAGATAGAGGATTTGGAAAGCAAAAGTAGGAACAGTACCTGAAAATGAATGTGCTGGGAGCAGCCCTCCAAGGTAGTTCTTTGCAACAGGATACATCTTCTTAAGTGACTCCTTAGCATGGAGGAGCATCGTTGAACATAAGAGAATTAAGAAAGCAAGCGCTTGAAATCAATTTGTAGTCCTGTAAGTCTTTCACGAGACCATCAATCCATCACATCTGGTCATTAGCAGAGCAAAGAAAAATTTGAGGTCTGAGCAAGCCTAACTAAAGCTAATAATAATGAGCAGGCTGACATCATGCACACAAGGTTAACAGCCACACTAGTTTTAAAACTAAAGGCAGATACATGTATGAAAAAGAAAGGCAGGATATTGCATTGTGTACTAATGAAAGCTTGGTTGCAAAAGTTCGATCACACACTAAAAGAGATTATGTACCAATGAAAAAGTAGCTTTAAACTTCGTGTTGGAACAAGCATGAAAGGTTTTTTTTCTAACTGTCGGCAGGAGAGCTGCCGAGATACATTAGAAGAAATAAATGAACAGAATACAGAAGTTCTCTAGCAAACCTCCCCAACCAGGAAGGCGTTAGAAGCATGGCCCAGCTTCTCAGCTCTCTACTTGAAAATGCTGGTAAAACATGAAATGTTCCACTGCCATTGCGATTATAATGCCAACGAGGCAATCCATCAAGTGCTCAAATAGGTCTCTAGTCAACAAGAAACCTCCTCATATAACAAAGTTAGCTAATACTCCTATCATTAGACAGAGAAAATTAATTCTCACAGTGATCGAATAAAGTTTTGGTATGCAATAGACACACACATCGAATCAATACGCATCATAATAGGTTGAGAAATCAACTATGTGGATACAAGAAAAAAGAACAACGCTGCGTTACCCGAAATTTTTTCGATGCTCAGAACATCCCGACCCGGCCGCTCGACTGCGAGCAGCCGCTCCCGCCGCCTTGGTTGGAGTAGAAACGGAGGCACGTATCCCGGAGCCGCCGATGATCCACTCGGACGTGCGGTGCGGCGGAAAAATGGGCGCAGAGATGGTTGGTACGGCACTTGCTCGCTGCAAGGCAAAGCGGCGGCGGAGGCGGAGGCGGAGCTGGCGACGGCGGCGGCGGCGGCGGCTACCTGTTGTGCTGGATTGGGTTTATTCCCGTTTGGTGGGGAAGGCCGCGTCCCACCGAACCCGAGCATTGCTAGTTTTGGGCCGATCGGGCCCATCTCTCGTCTCAGAGATGGGCCGGACCATCGCTTCTAAAATTTCGTCAGCTCGCCGTCCTGCTCGTGCCCGGCGCGTGCACGTCAAGAGAGGGAGAGGAGAAAGGTGCAGGGTGCCCTTCTTCCAGAATCCCCGCACCGCTCAGCCGCGCGATGAAGTCGATTCGGCCGTGCTCGAGCTCGATTCATCGCCGTCCATCTCGATTCGTCCGTGCTCGAGCCGGAAATTGAGGCATCCATCTTGATTGCGCCGCTCATCTCCATCAGCTTGCGATGTCTCGAGAGCTCCACTCTGAGAGACATCGAGACTCCAAGGCAGCAGCTCGGGTGTGTGAGAATGATACAGTGCGGGGAGGGATTAGAGGCTGCCGGCAAGAGATGGCGTAGGCTGTAGGCATCGTCGGGCTAAGCCGCTAGACTGAAAGGATGGAGATCATGCCGAGATAATGGTAGAGCTGCGTGGCTTTTGGGCTGCCTTATTTTTTTTGAAAAAAACGGGCAGGAATGCTACAGACGGGCCGAAAACAACAAAAGAAAGAAAAACAACTTAAGCACCGGTAGGTTGGATTGGATCATCAACACATACCACACCATGTCATTGCACTTAACTTAATAACATACGGCCGGTTGGATTGGGACATCAACACGTGCCGAACTCTAACACATCTCAAGCGGATTTAACTCTGCCCGACAACGGCAGCAGAGCCGCAGCTTTTTCGCGGCACCCACCAACATTCATGCTCATGTATTCGTCAAAACCTCCAGGTGTAGTCCGGTATCGACAGGAACCAATAGAAGCAGACTGCACCGTACTGAGAAGGCTACCACCATGCGGACCTTTCGTTGTAGTGCCGCTGCAACACCACACTTCACCTGACAGAGTGATACCATCGAATCCGGATCTCTCGCAGGTTGCCTCGCAGTTGCCACCACGATAACACAACGCGCGGAGGCCTCGCCACATCCGTTGTTGGACTCCACCTCGCTCTCATCGCCTCGAAGAAACACAGCGCACGAGGGTCTCGCCACGCCCGCCCCTCGCCACGCCCGCCATAGTACTCCACGTCACGATTCGTTTCTTTTGTCACCATCAGAGTGATGAGCATGGGCAAAGCTATAGGGTATGTCGGGTGGGCCCCGCATACCCTGAGCCCAACTGACGAGTCAGTATACTGTATACGCCTGGTCTGGGCCTAGCGCGCACCCCGCGAAGCCAAAAATGAGTAAACGACGATTCGCCTTCCGCTTTGCCTTCCGCTCCGCCCGTGGATTCGTGATTCGTCAGATTAATCTTCTGTTCCGCCTGCACAATTCGGCCCGGTAGCGGCAGTCTGCGCCTTTGTGGCCTTCACGATTCTCCTAGCGCGGGTGCCGAGCGGACGCCTCGCCTCGGTCTTCGCGTCGTGATTCTCCTGTGGACGGCCAAGTGCCCAGGCAGGGCTGCGGCCAGGGCGCAAGCGCAAGTAGTGCGCGGCGATCGCTTGCAGCCTGCTTGCTGTCTGCGGATTGCGGAAGCTGGAAAGTTCGGCGGTCTGCGAATTGCGGATCAGCGAGATGGCGACGCTGCTGCTGCTGACTTGATGAGACGTGGATTATTGGTCCGAGAGTTCCGACGGGCGACGGAAGTTTAAGATTAATCTATCTTCTATTTTTTTCTTATTTGAAGAAACTTATGTTCTTAAATATTTTTATTTATTTATATATGAGTGTTTTTTTATTTCAATTCGTGAGTTTATTGAACGGACCATCAATTCATCAATGTTCTTAAATTCATATCTTGTGGGCATGTGATTTGTAAGTTTTCTACCCGAAAGTTTAAAATCAGCAAGGTATGCGCGTGCCCGAAACCAAACAAATGATAACCATTTTAGAAGAGAAGTATATATTGGTGTCATTGATCAAATTAGTCAAGAGCTTGATAATCGGTATGATGAGATCAATATGGAGCTACTTTCTTGTATGTCAGCCTTCGATCCTTCCAATTCATTTGCTTCGTTTGATGCACAGAAGGTACGCAGATTGGCTGAATTTTATCCTAACGACTTCTCCAACAATGATTTTGCTAAAACTAGAATTGCAACTTGATAATTATATTGATGACATGCGATAAGATGATAGCTTCAAGTGTCTAGACAGCATCGTTGATCTCTCAGTTAAACTTGTTCAAACACGGAGGTACAAAGTGTATGGTATGGTTTACTTGCTTCTCAAATTGATATTGCTTTTACCAGTGGCAACATTGAGTGTTGAAAGGGTATTTTCTGTAATGGTTAAAGTGAAAACTAAGTCAAGGAATAAATTAGGTGATAATGTTTTGGATGATTGTCTAGTTACATTCATTGAGCGGGATATTTTCTTCCAAGTGAATGAAGAAGATATAATCAAGGTATTCATATCATTCAAAAAGCGGTGGGTAAACAAAGCAGACAAGTAATATTGTAAGTTTCTTTTATGCTACATTTCAAACTATTTATATTGTGATTTATTATTGTTTCTACCTTAATCTTTGAATTTATCGAATTGTAAATGGTTTTATCGAATTGCATAAGATTTTTTTCGGCATACCCTGTGGTGAAATTCTAGATCCGCCATTGGTGGTGAGCAATGTTGCCCTGCTCCACAAGATCTCCATCGATCAGTCAAGCCGCCGCCGCAGGTCGACTTCGCCTCGTTGCTTCACCCGCGCAAAAACCTCCGCCACCATGTCAGCAAGCCAGAGAAGTCGTTTGCGCTGTCTTTCGACGATGTACCGCACCGGGTAGCCCAGCCAAGCTGAGCAACCTGTGGCAGTCCACTGCAAGCCTAGTCGTTAGGATCCGGCGGATCCGGCCATGGGGATACCGGATCCGCACCCGTTGGTGCTGGATCCAACCATCCTCGTCGGCGCCGCCACAAGCCGCCCCTCCGACGACCGAGATAGCCGCGCCCGCCTGGACGCGAAGGAGGAGAAGGCTGCCCCACCGCCGCCGTCCTTGTGGGCCGCTCGGACTTTTGACGGCCCGCTCGAGCGGCGGCACGGTGAAGGGAAGGGCGGTGGGAGGGAGTGGGAGGCGGCGGCGGCGTGCCACCTGTCCGTGTCGCCCACGTGGGAGTGACGCGGGGAAGGTTACTGCTATATGTTTTGCTTTGGGCTGCCTTATTGTGTTTCTTAATTTCTTTCTTTCATTCTTTTTCCTGATCGAGCTGGGCCGGCTAGGCTTTGTCGCTTTGGTTAGTTCTTCGCTATTTTTCTTAATGATTCAAGCAAAAGAATAATTATCATCAATGCTTAGAATGACAATTACTAGTTTGTGTATTTTTACACATCACGCGCACAAACAATAATGCTTATAGTAGTAGTATCAAGATCTTCAATTTATGGCATGGAAAACTCACCACAACCAAACACGAGCAACCCAAGTCATAGTGAGACTAAAGCAGGAACCAAACACGAGTACCAAGTGATACTATAGCAAGGCTAAGGTGGGCATGGCTAACTCCAAGCCAAGCTTGACTAAAGGGGTATTTACCCCGTGCTAAACTTTAGCACCTGTCATATCATATGTTCGGATGCTAATTAGGAGGACTAAACATAGTTTAATTACAAAACTAATTGCACAGATGGAGTCTAATTTGTGAGACAAATCTATTAAGGCTAATTAATCCATCATTAGCAAATGGTTACTATAGCACAACATTGTTAAATCATGAACTAATTAGGCTTAATAGATTCGTCTCGTGAATTAGACTCCATCTGTGCAATTAGTTTTGTAATTAAACTATGTTTAATACTTCTAATTAGTATCAAATATCCGATGTGACAGGTGCTAAAGTTTAGCACGGGGTATCCAAACACCCCCTAAGCTAAAGGGGCCAATTATTATCTTACCCACTTGGTTATTGGCAATAATTGTTGTGTTGCGATGGTGACCCAAGTGGAAGAGGGGGTTTTGCCTCAAGAATCTGAAGTTTTGTGCGGTAGGTATATTCATTGCTATTTGATAAGAGAAGGCACTCGTGGACATGTCTTACACGGCCTTTTGATTTTTGAAGGAGTATTATACTAAATTTAGACATGTTTGATAAAAATGATAGAAATATATAAAGCTGTTTTGCAAGTAGCTTTTTTCTTTTTGATAAAAGCCATATATATTATATCAGGAGAGCAGCAAAATTACAGAAAGGCCGTCAAAAGAGGAGCCAATTGCATCGAAGTCCCCAGGATGAGGTCGTCGTCGAGGCAAAGCATCACCGGCGAAACAAGGATTTGGTTGAAGCTGTCGCCGACGGGTAGAAGAACGGCTCCCCAGAGCCGGTGGGAGGCTCGCTGATGGACAGGCGTCGAAGGACATGAGGAGAACTTGATGAAATTTGGCGCAGAGCTGCTCGGAGGCGGAAGATGGCGTAGGGGTTGACAGTGGACGAAATCAGAGCCGACCCGGGCAAATTCGAGGTGCAGACAACCGGATCCACCACACAGGCAGCCGGATTTGAACCACCGGAGGCCGAATCGACTCCGAAGACGGCCAAGGCGAGGGGGAAACCGAGCAGATCGAGGCGACGAGTGGAAGGATCCACCCGCAAGAAGGGGGAGAAAGAGAAGCAGAGCTTTATTTTATTGAGACTCACCTCACAGCCGTGGCCGACGATGACGAAGACGGCAACAACGGCGAGGACGGTGAAGGCGAGGGGACGGCTCCCAAGCTCTACGGGCCGCCCAGCACCCATCCGGGCAAACAAGGAAAGCCTAAACCTACTGTACAGGCGACGAAGGAAACAGGGGGCCGGCCCACCTCTCCGTCACCGCCGGCGAGGACGCCGGAGCGGCGGGAGAAGGGGCCGGAGACGGGAAATCCGGTAGAGCTACAGTTAAGAGGGTTTTGCAAGTAGCTTATGGAAAGCATAGCGTGACAAGGGCAAAGGATAAGCTGCTCAGATGAAATGTACCAATATCATCTCAAACTCTACCATTATAGTTTGCGGCCTAGATATTGAACCAGTGTGATATTTCTTTAATTTTATGTAACACTTTAAAATTCCGTTGTACAAGATTATAAGCGACTGAATTTATTTGTTTTTTTGTCCCCACTATTAGCCGCGTTATATGATAGATAGAGCCTAATCTAATCTTATATTTTTCTACTACAAATAGAAACTCGCACTATTCGTTTAAAAAATGATAGATAAAATCAAACATGAGTATATATTGGACAATTATATTTATTTTTAGCGTATCTCCTATATATGAGACACAACATATTGGTTATATGCCTACGAAAAGATAGTTTATACTCTCTCCGTAGAAAAGTTATGCACCTAGACTAAACTATGCACGTAGAAAAGTTAAAACGACCTATAATTTGAAATAGAGGGAGTAATATTTTAAGTTGCTCCTGAACTGATCAAAGCCAGTTCAAACTACTTTATATTTCTTATAAAAATGTATAAAAGTATGTAGCAATCATGCTCATAGAAACGTTGGAAGGAATGTTTTAGTACACTAAGCAAAAAGTTGCTGAAAAATATTCGGCCGGAGACAAAGCATGTCCGGATTTAGCGTAGACGTTAGCCATGGAGTACTGCACTTTAGGCGTACCAAGAAAACAGAGTGGGTTGGACACCTAAATTCGATCAACTAGTCGGTTAGCCTTAATTGGGAAAGCTTAACAAATCGGCTCATGGTTAGGCATCAGCAGACGCGGCGAAGCAACCCAAACCCCAACGGCCCAACCCATTTCCCCTGCCCTGCGCGTCCGCGGCGGGGAAGAAACCGAAGCGAGCCATTTCCGTTTCAGTCCCTGCGGAAAAAGTTTGAGGCCCCTCGCCGCGCCGCTCGGGCTAGGGATCCCGCCGCCGCCGTCGTCGGGCGGCCATGGGGACGGCGACGATGGCAACGGCGGTGGGCGCGGCCATGGTGCTGTACTTCGTGCTGAGCCGGCGGCTGGCCGGCGAGGACGTCTCCGTCGGCGGCGGCGGAGGGGCCGGGAAGCGGCGGAGGGGGCGCGCGGCTCGGCGGCCCACGCAGCCGCCGGCGACGTGGATCGAGGCGGTGGGCACGCTCGCGGAGACGCTGCGGTTCACCTACTCGGAGACGCTCGGCAAGTGGCCCATCGGGGACCTCGCCTTTGGGATCAAGTACCTCATGCGCCGACAGGTGAGGGATTACCGGATTAGGATAGTCCTAGCGGACCAATCGTCTGATTGCTTTCTGCTCGGATCCGAGGGAAATGGCGCTGCTTCATTTCTAATTTGGCTGAAATCTTGCGCTTTGGATCTGACATGGTAGTTCCTTTGCTCGAATTGTCTTTTGCAATAGCATGCTGCGCTGCTAATTTGGAATAGTTTTGGGCTATAAGCTTGTAGGGTATGATAGAAAGTATAGAGGCGCGGCAAAGCTTGGTGATATTGCTGGTGCTTGGTCTCTGCCGATAAAAAATAGAACTTTTGAGATCAAGTCTGTGGGTTTTGTGCTCGAGTTAGGGACTGATTCTAGTGTCGTGCAGTTGTATGGCTACGTTAAGGTAGAATTGGTTTAATATGCTAGCGAATTTTAGTCTGCAGTTATTTTGACTGGAAGTATTTTCCCCGTACTGTGCCCTTTTTAAGCTTCAAGTTGTGTTTTTTGTTTGCAAGGGGGTGTTTGGATCCCTGGGCTAAACTTTAGTCCCTGTCACATTGAATGTTTAGATACTAATTAGGAGTATTAAACATAGACTATTTACAAAACCCATTGCACATATGGAGGCTAAACAGCGAGATGAATCCATTAAGCTATTTAGTCCATGATTTGACAACCATTTGCTAATGATGGATTAATTAGGCTTAATGGATTCGTCTCGCCGTTTAGCCTCCATTGTGTAATTAGTTTTATAATTAACTCATATTTAGTCCTCCTAATTAGCCTCCGAATATTCGATGTGACACAAACTAAACTTTAGCTCCAGGATCCAAACACCCCCTAAGTTGGCTTTTTATGATGAACTATCTGAGCTGATTAGGACACATTTAATCGTCAGAGAACTGTTAACACGATTAACCCTCTGAAATAAGATCGTTGTGATTATGCCATAAGTTCCATTTAAGGGATGCGGAGCTGATCTACTACTTGCACAGTTCATTAAACTATTTATGAGCTTGTGTATTATTCCTTTTGACGTATTTGATAACAAATCTGGATCCTTGAGTGTGCACCTAATGATTCTCTGTAACCTGGTGTTACATTTCAGGGTAATTTACACGTCGCCAGCGTATATGCTGGAAGCAATTGCATTGAACTGAAAGGACCTGAAATCATGGAAGAGTTGATTGTTTTGCGACGATTAATCGACCTGTGCTTTCTTTTCTCCAAGAAACCATTTCCTGTGTTCCGGGAATTAGCTGGGTTTTCCCAAGAGGATGTTCTTATTGAGGAACCAAAGGCGGGGGTGAGTAAGTACTGATTGCTATTTTAGTGTTTACTTCATTTCTCAAGGCATGATTTGTTGCTAGTGATAGTATGAATTTAGATGGTTATGTATTTCTCTTTTCAATTTCCAACATTCGTCCTACTTTTACAGATTTTGAAGCCTGCTCATACAATTTTACGTGATGAGTGCACCAAATCCTTTCTTGTTTTGATTCGAGGGACTCATAGCATGAAAGATACTCTTACTGCTGCTACTGGGGCTGTGGTACCATTTCACCTCTCACTTTTAAATGAAGGTGGTGTCAGCAAACTAGTTTTAGGCTATGCACACTGTGGGATGGTGGCGGCAGCCCGCTGGATTGCAAGAAGTGTAACACCATGCCTCCGTGAAGCAGTCAGACAGTGCCCAGATTACCAAATCAAGGTGCATATTTTTTCGTTATATGGTTCATACTGTTCATGCCTGATCATGTTCTTATAATCTCAGAGTTCTTGTATGGTGACAATGTTGCATTATTTTGACTCAATAATCTTCCTAGACTGTTTTGTCATTTGAATTGCTGTTTCTGTCCTCTTAGATTGTTGGCCATTCATTGGGTGGTGGCACTGCTGCATTACTAACCTACATCCTCAGAGAACACACTGAGTTTTCTTCAGCAACTTGTGTTGCATTTGCACCAGGTATGTCAACTGTTATTCTGTCGACAATACATCGAGTTAGGATCTACTAACAGTTGAATTTTGTTGTCAGCTTCTTGCATGACATGGGAATTAGCAGAATCAGGCAAGCATTTTGTGACCACGATTGTCAATGGAGCTGATCTGGTTCCCACTGTATCAACTGCATCTATCGATGACCTCCGTTCTGAGGTAGCTTCATTTCTCCTTTACTAACCTGCATGCAGATTTGTTGCCTTGAATACTGTTCTTATCTCTGGGAAGAAATGTGTTATATTTGTGCTTCGTTTCAATGCACCTTATACACTAGTAAATATGACACCATGGTTGATTTCTTCAAAACTTGGTAGCAAGGAGTTTGACTTCTGCTGCCTCAGTCCTCATGTCTTACCTATCATCCAGGTAACAGCTTCGTCATGGTTGAATGATTTGAGGGATCAAATACAACAGACACGTTTCCTAAATGTTGTTTACCGGTCAGCCACTGCTTTAGGAACTCGCCTGCAATCTTTTTCTGGTGCCAGGGAGAGGGTTGCAGGTGCAGGAGCATTTCTGCACCCTGTTTCGAGCAAAACCCAGGTAAATATTTGTCCAAGAACTGGCAAACTGTACTGTGTAGATTCATTGATTGCATAGCCATATAGCTCATTATATTTTATTGTTAGGAAAGGTGTGGTTATGTGGTGATGCTTGCACCTTATTGGCTTCCTCTTGTCAGGAAGATTAAGCATTACCTGTTATACAACATTTAATTTTGAATTTCATAAACTGAATAAAATTTTGACGTCATTCTAAATCTGATTGGTCAAAACTATAAGTTCTGAAAGGGTACTGTTCAAATATTCAGCGCATGAAAGATGTCCATTTCATTATAACTTTGTATCTAGTTACTCTTTAGAAAATCCACCAAACCCAGAGAATAGTGCAGCTGTCTTATCAAATATTCCAATGCAGGTTGTCATGAAACAAGCCCAGAATGTTGCACAGGCTGTTGCTAGAAGCCGGTCAGCATTTTCCTCATGGTCATGCATGGGTGCACGTCGACGAGGTGTAGGCGTAGTTACTGCAAGTTCTAAGGATGATACGACAACAGAAACCCATGTAACATCTACAGTGGAGTCAGAATCCTTCATTGTAGACCAACATGGCACCAAGACCATAGAGGAGTTGCAGTATACTGTAGCTAGTGTTTCTGTTCATGAGGAAGCAGATGAAGAAGATGCTCTTTTGAGTGAGCATGAAACCTCTCGAGAGCATGCAGAGGAAGAAATAACCGAAGGTGAGTTGTGGTACGAGTTCGAGAAGGACTTGGATCGGCAGGTTGAAGTGGAGGCACGGAATCGAGAGGAAGAGGCAGCTGCAGCCAAGGAAATAATGGAGGAGGAAAGTGCTGTCCTAAAAAATGCTGAGGATAGGCAGTCGTTCTCATCAGATAGTTTGGAGAGGCAGCAATTCTACCCCCCTGGTAGAATCATGCACATGGTTGCCATGCCTCCAACAGATGCGGATCCAGATGACCCAGTTGCTGCTGACGAGTGCTCTGTTGGAATATATGAGACCCCTAGAGATCTTTACAGCAAGATCCGACTGTCGAATACCATGATCAATGATCATTACATGCCAATGTACAAGAAAATGATGGAAATACTGATTGAGAAGTTTGCAAAGGATGAGGACAACTCCTGTACAGGTTCTACTGTGCAACGATATGAAGGCACAAATGAACTATATACATCTTAACTGTACAATACTCCCTGCTAGCTGTCATTAGCCCATTTATCTGACATTGCAATATACAAGAGGTGCTGCCCTCCTGACCCGTGAGAGAGAATTTTAGATAGGGTCATGTGAGTATGATGTGTAAATGTAAAAGAAACCAGAATTAAGAATTAAATACCTTTTTCAGTCATATCCGCGTCTGGTGTACAAATTTATGCCAATTGGGTTTTGAAACCGAAATGTTTACAAGGCATTTAAAATTCAAGTGCTTAGTCAAGGCATTTAAAATTCAAGTGCTTAGACAAAAGGAAGAGCCTTTTGCCATGTTTTATAGATATAAAAGGTTTTTTTCCCACCATGTTGAGTGGAGTTGGGTGTTTATTCTGTAGCACTGGTGTTTAGATAGTTTGAGAAACTGTGAGGCATCTGATTTGATTTGACATGCCAAGCAAAGGCCCATTTTTGGTTTCATTGTAACTAAATATAAAATTTAAACATGGCAACTTTACAATGAGACTCCCGCGTCACTTTTACACTATCAAACGCTAAACTTACCAGGATTAAAACGACTAATCCCAAAATCTTAATTAATGAAAGCTATGTGCAGCTGTGGTGTAGGCCCCGTTTCCCAGAGGGTAGCAGGGCCTTCCAAAAATTGGTGCGCGAGCCCACCCGAAAGTAGGGGCGGGACATCGCGCACCTTGGCGGTGTGTTCAATTGGGTGTCGGCACGGCACGTCTGTCTCTATACGATCATCAACGGGCCGCCTCTCACCCCCCACAGGGATGGGTGAGCTCTTTCGCCAGCCTCCCGCCCCTGTCTTATAGAGCGCCGGCAAACCAGCACGTCGCTTCGCCTCACGAGGTGGTACTAATAGATCCCTCCCAAAGCGGGCGGCAGCGCCTGCCTGCGCGCGTTCCTCTTCAGTGGGCCGTGTATTCGGAATAAGGCGAGCCCAAGGACCTGAGCTTGGCCCACTAGCATACTACTTGCTTTTCCCTTTTCTTTTTTGTTTGTGCATTTATGTATCGGTATATTTCTAAGGTGCAGATGAATTCCTCAGCCACAAAGAAAAAAAATTTCTTCAGTTGAATACAGAAATTTTTCCCCCTTAATTTGAGCCCCTTATACTCTTCTAAAATGAATTTGTGCATCGTCTGAAAATCTGCGATTTTAAAATTAAGTCCTCATCCGCACAAACCAATACTACGAATACGAATCCAATCAACTACACTAGCCTATCTTTGTCCCGTCCCCCAACAGCAATCGGTAACAATATTGCGCTACAGATCATGTAAAGTTTTTAATGTGAGGGAACAGAAATGTGTATGAGTTGACCATACGGTATTACGGTGATTAGATAAAAAAAGATAAAATGTGCCCTCGCAGAAACAGACTATACGCATCCACAAGAATCGACACCAAACTGCAAGAAGAATATGGCAATGGTGCATCCGTGCATGTAAGAATAAAGGCAGCAGCCTCGACTTCAACTGGCTTTTATTTTGCATCGGAAACGAACGAATCTATTAGTGTATCATCTCTCCCGAATTAGCTGTGATATATACGAACTATACAAAGAGCTTGAACCTAATATCCTCTACTTGAAATTTGCAAGGATGTAGTTCTTAATCTGCTTCTTTTTCCTATATTCATTCATCCGGGCATAAGAGTTCTACAACCATAATAACCCTATAACATGTACAACTAATCCTATGGGTGTACTTTTCTCCATGAGGGGGGAAACTAATGGAAAACTTGTGGGGATGTATAATACTCGCTTTCACTGAAGAACGGTCTCAAGTCCTCTTGGCACATGAACTCCAAAGGGAAGGAAACGATATGACCTCGAACGGCCTGCAACTGCTCCATAGGGTCAGCATCTGCTAGGTCTCTATCTTGCTTAGTTTCTTGCTTCTCTAGGGCAACACCCAAGTCGATGGTCGTATGGCCGATCTTCTCCTTCCGATGAGCAAAGCTTTGCCGAAATTGGTACCTGCAGGATGTTGATCGACCAGTGAGCATAACGTTTCTTCCGAAATGGAAGAAAAACTGGGAGACAGATTCCACATGCCTAACCTAGAATGGATGTGATCGTTGGGAACACATGAGAATACTTGTTGGTAGATCATGGTGTTCACCTGCCATGTATCAATTTGTTCAGTTTGAGGGAATAAAAAAAAAGTAAAAGTGCTCAGGACATAGCAATACTAATGAATATAAAAGACAATAGAAAATTATCAGCTGATGAAATCACGACATGCATTGGACAGGTGCATTACCAGAATAGTCATACTCAAATTGTCTCAATTAGTTCAAAAAAGGTTTGTCGCTCGTCAAGTTTAAAAATAGTGCCTCAAGGTACCATATTCCCACTACACTCACCTTGGCAGTGGCCATCCAGATGTTTTTGTACGCTGAATCATCCACAGGATCCATAATGCAACTAACCTGAGAGAGAATGCAAATTTGTTGGAATTGAATTCATAAAGAGCCTCCATACTGTATATGCATCATGCAACACTACCATGTCTGTCAAAACTCAAAAGCATATGCAACGTCCTTCAGGACAAGAAGCTGTGCTGAAAGAGGTCTTAAGGGTTAGAATTGATTCAGTTGGATGTGTTCAAATGGGTAGAGGGGAGAAATGCATCGCTAGGGTTGGGTTTGTTCTGATTCCCTGCTGATCTTCTCTGTTTCTACCCCTTCAATGTGCTGTACCTCTGTGATGGTTCTTCAAGTTGCCCGTCTTACTTCTTTACCCTGTTTGCACCAGTGTACATGATGTAGAAAGAAGAGTGTAGAAAGGCTACGGGGCAGCATAGCTCAGTCCATGTAGTGCAAATACAGCATATTGTTGATTTTTGCATTGAAACTGTAGATGGACTTTAGGGTTTGGGGTAGTGATGAATTTGACATGCTTCAAACATCAAACTAGGCGGGTGTTAAGCCAGATGTGATAAGGAATCAGAATATATGACACATTTTGTGTGACTATCTGGGTAAAGCTACATTGGCATTCCACGACTTAGCATCACAAAATTATACAAACAACTTGAGAAAACACCAAAAAATCAAACAAGTTGACAAGAAACTATAAATTGTTCTTTCTCTCCCACTGCATATGCATTTATTGTAATTCTCAACTCAAACTATCAGTTGGTAGTTAAAGCCTAAATGAAATATATAATCCAAACCTCTCCTGGAAGAAGACCAAGGTGTTCCGCCCATAGAGAAAGTCGTAGGCTGAGGGAGAACTTCCCAGCTTCCCAAGGTTTTCCATCCATTAGAGAACTGACAACCTCTTTATCTTCAATAATCATGCCAATCTAAAAGAATAGTAAAAATGCATCATGGTGTCAATAGCAGGAGCTGGAGAAGATTACTGAAGTAGCCCACCTAAGTGCAGTAGATCATGAAAGAAAACACTCTTCAATAGCAAAATTTCTATAATTAAAGCTCAACAGTTACTGTCTGTATGAAATTTAAGCATATAAATTGTAAAACCTCTAGGTGCATTCCTCTATTGGCCAGATAATTATAAGAGTAGTGACCCCCAAAAAAGATAATTTTATCAGATAAGAATGCAATTATACAGAAGTTGTAATTCAGAAAATTATACCTCAGAATCTCTTGATCCAAGCAAGCTTCTATCATTTATGTTAGCTGAGCCAATTAATGTCATGCGATCGTCTATAATCATCAATTTACTGTGCACATATATCTGCAAAATTCAGATTGTTAGCAAAAGAATGAAAGCAAAGTACAGAGATCAACCCTAAAGCCATGACCAGTACTACACAGAAAACTTCGAAAAAGAAAATACTTTACCTGATTGGTGACCAAAGGACCACCATTACCAAGCCTGCCATGTGCTCTAAGTCCATAAAATGAGATATAATCATGTGCCTTTGAGCCAACCACATCATATAAATTCTTAAGTATTGAATTAGGCCCTCTACAAATAGTCCGGTATTGCCAATGCATAATTGCCCTCACGGATGCAGCTCCACCGTCATCAATGCCACCCTGAAACAAACTATGTAACTACCCAGCCACCATGAAGCACCAAACCATGTGTAATTGGTACTTTACATTACCTGAAAACCAGGTAGAAGTGGTATTACAATAATAACCCGGAAACATTTTTTCTCCTTCTCTGCTCTAAGTATACGCCTGTACAATGCTTCTAATACACGATTTTTAATCGTATCATCTCCTGAAAGACCTGATATGAAAAACTGATTCTGCAAAGGCCATCAGAAAGAAATGTATTTACAAGGAATGTCAGTCTATGCTGTAATTACATGCATACAGAAATTTCAAGTCTCAATTGATTCTCAAACATATGAGTGCGACTAGTTCCAAATAGCAAGTATTACATTGAAACATTAATATTTTGACTTAGAACTGCAAAACTGAAAAAAAAGCTTACCTCGATGTAAACAAAATGTTCTGCCTTTTCAATGAGAGAAAAATAGGCATTGTGGATGCTTCCTTCAATTTCAGTTGTTCCTGCTGACCATGGGCCAACACTTCTAACCACCTAAATAAAAGAAAATTTTAATTGGTTAGATATATGTGGTAACAGTCAAATATAACTTTCATTATTACTTGGTATGAAAGCAAGCTAATAGGACAAAATACAATCTCTGATTCACTTCAGTCCAATTTGAGACTAGGACAATAGATTCAACCTGATTCTAACAAATGCAGCATGCAATAATTGAGACAAGGGTTTACTACAACCAGGAACTAACAAATGCCTATGGTCTATGGATACTTTTTTTGTTGGGCTGGAATCACTAAGGATACTTCAACGACTTTGGCAAGCGAGAAGTGCAAACGAAACCGAAAGATGCTCCATTATACAACGCATGCACATGCTACTTCAATTGTTTTAAAAACTCGAAATCTGTTACCTTTCATAAAAAAAACTCCGAATCTTTTCGCATGATCAAAACTATATGTAATAAAACACAGGCACGTGGTCTCAGATTTTCCATTAAGGTGTTATAGAATTCATCGTGAGATTGTACTTTGAGACAAAAAAAAAATGCAACAAACACGGGCAAAGGCATGTCCAGGCAAGCCTGCTTATCTGCTAGTAAAGGAAGCAATGTTGCTTTCAGCTTCAATTTTGACAAACATGACATTGTCTTGTAACTAGGGTTTTCTTATGCATATCTATTCTCTGAGAAATGATTCAAGTTTTTCGTTGAATCACCATGCTCAGGGTTACATGTGCAACAATGAATAGCTCTAAATTATATGAGGTATGACACAAAGTTATGGGCAGCTGAATCAGTAAACAATCGTATACCATTAAGCAAAAATATAGCATGAAAACACTGTTTAATCACCAGCACATGGAACTGACTAACCTGGCAACGACATGCCGCTCGGGGACCAACTTCTCCAACATCAAGCACAGAGGAAACTTGGTCTCCCCGTTCTTGTGTCTCCCACCACTCCTTATCTATGTTCTGCGTATCTGGTTTTGAGGTGTCATAGTGTTTAGACACTGAAACCTCAGGGGAACCGACATTGTCCACAAATCCTTTCATCTGTAAATCTTGTAAAGAAAGATCTAGTTTGGCCTTTCGGTTGGGCAGTGGCTGGTTCCGTTTGGTTTTATTTGCGTGATCTGAAAGACCATTGTTGATATTCATACCATTCAGTCCAAAATCTCCATTTGGAAATGCATGGTGATCAGGCTCATGCGGCAAAAGCAACGGAATGTCCTGACACGATGCTGGTGTTGTCAAGGAGTTTAACCTATTAAATTTAACATCCATGCCGTGGTTCTGTTTACTCTCTGTTTCCCCATTTGTTTCTTTGCTTGTACCCATGTAATGAGGAATTACCATGTGATGATGAGGCATTAATAATGGAATTGCTTGCTCATTTGGTGCTTTATTCCTCTGCAATAAGTGACATTGTCAAGTTCAGCAATGATACAAATGAAAAATAGACCTAAAGCAAGTAAACTGACCTTTGCATAGTTCCATCTCTGAACAAAATGCCTTGCTACATCTCTACATGCTGGACCATAAAGTGCACACTGAACATCATGCCAAGGCATGCGAGGATATTTAGTACGATCAAGCTCATCTTTCATTGTATCCTCCCAAGAATTTGGCTCATATTCCCTTACAAAAGGTTAAAAAACCACAACAATAAGATATACAAGCTAAAGAGTTTACATGAAGCATGTGCATGTATGAAATATGAGAAAAAGTCTGAACAAGAAAACTACCTAGGATTGTAGTAATCCTTTCCTGGCCATGTTGAAGGGGGAAAATCTGCAACTTTATGCTCAGGAGAATCGTAACGACCAAAGCACAAATCAAGGCCTCCAATATAGCATACTTGATTATCAACGACAACGATTTTTTCATGGTGAGACCTTCAAGTCATAGCAAAGAGTGAACTGTAAGAATTTAATTAAGTGCTATTAACAGAGAAAATAAATAAATAAATAAGAAGTTTCTATTGTACCATAAATATATGCCAGTCGAGAAATGATCAGGGTAGCGCAGAACTTTAACATTCTCATGAATGTTAAGTAGCCTCCGTTTACTGTACATGCTGTTAATTTTCAATGCAAGAGAAACTTCCTTGTACAAAAGAATGTAAATCTGCAGAACAAATTCACATTTGTTAGTTATTTGACTTACAGTTGATATAACTAATTACTGTGATATTAAGCATCTAGACTAATTGTAGGATGTTATTCAGAGAAAATGATTCATGATAAGTAAACTGTGTTCAGTTTCTAGTTGAGCAATGAAACATATAAACACTTAAGATAACTGTGCACTTGGGAGCATAAATGGGAATACTAGACTACTAGAGTAGACAAAGGTATCTGATTAGGCAGGCTAATAGTAGAAACATTTACTCAGTTATACCCTAGGCATTCCAATATACATAAAATATGCTCAGTCATGATGCTGCTAGGTTTTCAATCCAGAGCAACCATTGTGAGATAAGCTCGTTGAGCACATAGTGGGGAATTTTAGATAGATTTTTTTAGTCTGACTACACATCTTGTCCTAGTAGATACAAATACTGTCATAAGGGAGAGAGCATGCAACTGACATGCCATACAGTAGATAACTTTTTTCCCCTCGAATACGTAGGAGAGCTGTGCATCATTTCATTAAAGTAGAAAGAAAACTGTACAAGGCCAGAGCCTTTCAAAACATTGCAACATTCATGCCTCTGATTTAAGAAACAACCTGACTGGCATACAGTAGAACTCCCTCCGTTTTGCAATGTATGCCCACGACCTCAGGAGTATCAGTTTCACATTGCCATTCCACAATGTATAACAGGTTGGATTCATGTTTCAAGGGTCAGGCACCTAATTATATGTTGATTTTTTTGCTCCTTCTGCGTCGATCTTCAGTTTCCTTGGTCTGTGGCAATCGTGGCATGGGCTTACATTGCGAAACGGAGCAGTAGTTTATTTAGCACGCGGTACTACAACTAATCCTAAAATGCTTAACAGTAGCATGCCTGGCACCGACTCATTAGAATCTTGGCTATAGAAAATACAGGTTATATGTTTGAATTGGTTTTAGACCTTAAACACCCAAAAAAAACTCGTTCCCTTAAATTAGGATAAAACTTTAATAAATGCAAGCTCCTCCAAAATTGAGATAATGCAACGATCAACAGAAGTCATCCAAAGGAAAATAATTAAAAAACGTTTTCAAGTCAAACAATGTTTTCGTTAAATGAAATCCTAACTGATTAACAGCTAGTCTGTATTACTAACCCTCACAGAAAAAATGCAGTTTTGTAAAACCAATCACGAGCTCATATTCGAACAAGATGTTAACAGTTTATCTTATTTTATGATAATTGAATACCTGTACACCTTGCTTCGCCCTTGATTCCAGAAGAATATCAAGCCTAGAGGATCCGTGGAAGTGAAAAGGGCGTCTAAGATACAATTCTGGGCACAGCCACCAGTCAGTTATAAATATCTGCATTCAGTATTTCATTGTCTTCAAGACATGGAGATGAATTCAAATAGCGGAAATATTCTCACTTCATTAAGTACACTAACCTCTGATTTGGCTTCCTCAATGGAAGAAGCAATAGCATCAAATGCAGCACGCCCATCTATGAACCATTGTACCACACTACCATCTTCAGTCAGGCCCCTAGGTGGTGCAAATGAACCAAAACGGTGAGGGTGACACCAGCCCTCTGGGGGCCGTCGAGCAGCATTTATTGCAGTAACCCAATCTTTCACCTTAGCTGAACTTCTTGTTCTCAACTTTATTGACCGCCCCCCAGAAGATACCTTCCACATGCAACAGTATTTAGAAAATTATAACAAAACACCATGTTGCTTGCTCAGATAAATCAAGGCCAGTACGAGCTTGTGGTAATATTTGTCATCTTTCTTTTTTAGAACATAAATGCATGGCAAGAAATATTTTCTTATGACACAAATTGGGGCAAGTTATTTGCAATATGGATGGTAAAAATCCCTGTGGAGGTGGCAGTCTGCCCCGTTTAGGGCGGGGCCGGATCTGTTTTTCCCCCGCGGGGCTTACAGGGCAGGGCCGTGTCCAGGTTTTCCTCCTTGGACCTCCATGGGGCTCCAAATTTACTCATCGCACTTCTGGCCCATCTACATATATGCAGCCCAACAGCCCATTAATTAAGTCATATATAACCTAGACCCTCCTGAAACTGTAGTCCTATCCATTCACTGGTTCACCCCCATGGGCAGCTGACACAGTCACTCACTTAGCCTGTCCACACCTATGCACCATGGATACACCCAGGAAGGTGCATTTTGTGTATCTGATGCGTATCCAATATTGATACACGTTGGGTACGTGGCTGATAAGTACCCTTGCCTTATCTGAAAAATAAAGGAGAATAAATATGGATACTTGGGCCAGTACGTATTGGCCTAATTGGATATGGCCTGGTGTGCACATCAGCCCACTCACCCCATATCAGCCATATTGCTCTAACCGCAGCACAGACGCACGTTTCAATTACAAAGGATGATAACTTGCTTACAAGTATATACGTTAAATGTAGCCAAAATCCTTCATACTAACTGATAACATATTATTATCAATAAACTTTTAAGTAACAATGATAGGGATATGCTGGCTGAATTGTCATGAAAGTAAAAAAAAAAGCAAGACTTACAATAGTACGATTAATTATTAGTCTAAAACATTTGGCAACATATACTGCAAGACAGTTTTTTATACTAGATAAAATGCAGTATCCCTTTCAGACAAGGTATGACTTCAACAATAGTGGACTTCCGCATCTGTTGTAGTGCTTAATAAAACATTGATCAAGTTACACCTTGTCGCTTTGAGCGGCAAGACTTATTAATTGTCTGTCTTGTTTACTGTAGAAAACAAATAATCAAACTTTGTTGAAGTTGTAACGGCAGCTTAGGTACAAATGTCTCGAACCATCCAAGTTCTCCATACAATTAGACTTTACTTAGACAAGCCACCTCCTAGTCCTACCTGAAACTCATCCCCATGGAGAACTGACACTTCGAATGTAAGCAACTAACCCAAACTAGCGAGAAGGTAATATGTTAGGCTAAAGAACCCATTTAGTTGTTTGGTAGGAGCAATAAGGTGATAAGTCCTCTGGGCTCTGGGGAGACACTGACAATATTGCTTATTTGGTTGGAGTGATATGTCAAGCTTTTAGACTAAACAATTCGTAAATAGAAAAGAAATACCTCAAATCCAAAATGCAATGGATTGCGTTCTTTTATCTCATTTGCTAGAGTGGTTTGGCCTTCTCCATTTCTATCAGTGCAAGGTGACACATCAAAGATGACTATGTCCAAAAGCTTAGGATCAAATGGATCTTGGAGTAAAGCCAAGAATCCTGGCTTCAGTACAGCCCAAACCTATCAAGCAGTGATCAATTTAACAGTTCATATATATAAGTCAGCATCATGTTAGTAAAACAAAATAAAATCATCAGATATTCTCAGTACCTTTTGCCAGTTACTGCTGCAAAAATTAAAACAGAAGGATGAACAGCATCTCCCTTTACTGCCCATCTCAATTTTTGGCAAGTGCCTTACTGTAACGTAATCTTCCTTTAGCTTAGGCCCATACTCAGGCAGAAATGATAACAATGAAACTTCCAGAAATTTGCAAACCTGCGTTTTCATAGATGTTATGGCCTAAAAGAAAATAAGCAACAGGATGATCCTTCTAATTGATACATGCACAATGTTTTGGCGATATTTAAACTTCTATATCAAAACTAGCATGATGTTTTGTACCAGAAGGCTTCAGTTACCTCTCTTGAGTTGACAATATCCAAGTTTCCCAGAAAATGGTTCAAGTATTCTTGCATGGCAGCCTTTGCACGATCAGAAATTGATTGCTGACGACCAAGTGCTGGTCGAATAACAGGCAATACAGCACTTGAAGGAACATTTCTGCAACAACAGTTTAAGTATACATGTGAATATGCAAGGGAAGCCAGAGCTCTAAAGTATGCATAAGATATCATTGCTAAAGTTTTATTTCTCTCTTAGTTCAATATAAGGTGAACATTGTTAATAAGGCCACAAAGTTACCTATTTTTGATAGAGTGTTCATCATGTTGTGAAGGAACATGCACATCATCAGCTTCATCATCATCATGTACAACTGGCATATGCTCCCCGATTCCCAAATTTTGAAGCCATTCTTTGACCTTGAATTAAAAAAAAAGATTAGTTTAATTATTCATGATTGAAAATGAAGTTTTCACACAAAACAATGATATCGTGCCAAGTAGAATTGATAGTAAAAGAAGGATATTATCAGGCTGATCAGCAAAAGCCCTCATTTAGAAGGTACACTTTGCATTGCATGCATGGCTACATCATTAGAAGGCATACTAAACAGCTTGTAAAGAATCTGTATTTGTTGGCCCAAGCAAGTGAAATGATAGAAAACATAGTGAAATCCAAACATAACCAGAAGCCAATCTTAAATGGTTACGATTGAATAATTTTGCCAAGAAAAAGGTGCGTGAGTTCTTCCATTATGACAGGTATTTGTAATGTGCAGTATTTAATGCTTAACCAGAAAGGACGAGTATATTCAAGTACCGCTCAAAACAGTAACAAAGATTATGCAACCAACCTGTTCCTGTTTCTCATGGAATTCTTCAAGGAACACACGTCTCTTCAACGCAAAGTGCAGATATAGCACTTGTGAGGCCTTCTTATATAGAAGCCACCTAAACTGATAGAAGAACTAGTGAACATTATTTCATGGATTCAGAGTTCATATTTTGGGAATTGACTCGATCCCAAAACCGGCACAAAGGGATATATTGAATGCTGCTTCAGAAAAATTGCACAATGGTACATCAATTTTGTTCCTTGCTTTATTGGCCCACAAACCAGCATCTCAATGCACATTCCGTTCTGTCTCCACTCAACTACTTAACCCAGTCATATACCAACATTGCACTGAATGGCACAGACATTCCCCACCAAATTACAGCCTAATATATTACCAAAAAAACGAAAAGCTAACCTCCTTTGACAGCAAAACAGTTAAAAAAAAGCTGCCAGAAATTCCATGATAAGCATATACCCCTTCTGTTTCTCAGCGGCCAAACAAAAAGCACCGAATCTAAGAAATATTAACTACGGTTGTGGTTTCATTTTAATGAAACTCAGGTCTCCCTTTTCTCCAAAAAAATATTTATTAAGTATTAAATGATACACAATGACCAGTCAACCACTCAATCCGAAAAATGTATTAAACTGAACTCATGCAATCATTGAGTCACTCACTGGCACTGTTGCAATCCCCAGCACATAAACGTTGTTATGAATAAAGGAACAATAATTCAATACTTAAGAATCCAAGCACCAGAAAAGCTATCTTTACAAAAAAAAGTATAATAAATACTAAGAAAAAACTTCCACATTACCATCCACATCAGAGCAGCACGAATTCAACCACAAGCTACTACTAACAGACCCTCCGAACCGAAGGAGAACTCAGTTCCCGACAACCAAAAAGGGGAATAACCGAACCTTCCAAGATCATCTAGGAAAATGTAGTCGGAGAAACAAATCACCGAAACGCCCAATTCACGCAACGATTCTAAAGTCTACATGCGCGCGTCTGAGCCAAGGCAGCGCGGCGGATCACGCATTCACGAACAAACGAACCCGGAGCAGGGAAGAGGAAGAGGAGGAGGCGGCGGCGCCCGCGGACGGACCTGCTTGTAGTGGACCTCGATGGTGTAGGACAGCAGCATGGGCGTGATGTCCCCGGCGTCGGGTCGGGACACCCCGACGATCCTGGCCCGCGGCAGCTCGTCGAACACCCGCGCCGACTCCGGCAGCCGGAACGACGCCGACGAAGCCCCGGCGGCGGCCATCCACTCCGGCTCGGGCGGCTCCGGCGGCATCCTCATGTACCTGTGCCCCCCGTGCTCCTCCTCCTCCTCGCCGGTCATAGATTCCCCGCAGGGATTTATACGGATTGTCTGGCTTCGAAGTGCGGTTTGGGGAAGGAAAGGGGGCGAGCGCGCCGATCGATGGCCACCGGTAGGTGCACGGGGCACGGCGGCGTGGAAGGAAGGAAGGGGAGAGGGGGTGTGCCTTCCAAATTTGGGCCGCTTTTGGCTTTTCGCCACCCTTTTCTTGATCGAATTTCTTCTTCCTGATCTGGGTTTCTGGTTTTTGGGTACTTTAGATGGCAAGCTAGGTTCGTGACTCCGGTACTAGGGACTGCGTAGGCTGACAGATGGACGTGTTTGCCCCCGCATGATTTGGAGGGCCGTGTGGGCCACGTGGTGTGACGTGGCAAGTGTTATGGGCCACATAGTTGCGCCCCCAACGACGTGTACTGCTGCTAGGCACGCAGCTCCCATGCGTGTTGGATGACACGCCTCGAAAGGACGGAATTACGGTTTCGCCGAGCCCCGGTGGCGATAACGACCGGAATTTTTTTCCCTACATTTCCAGCCGAAGAAGGAAGCAAAATTATTTGTCTTGGATAAGACACGAAGAGAGATGGCAAGCTTTGTTTATTAGCGTGCCACATCAATTATCGTCATGTGAATACACCACATTTCTCACTTCCAATGTTTTTCACAGTTTAATCCAGGAACAATTTTATTGAATAATGATATATCTGCTCCTTTAATTCGGGTTGCTCTTGAACACAAATTTCCTTCTTTCTTTTTTACCTCGTACATTTCTAAAAAAAGCGCCCGTTTCAAATCGAGTCTAGCAACGGCTAGCAAAGGGGAGTGATGGAACCGGTTGGTCCCAGGGTAAAATACATTGGCCCACGGCAATATTGCAAAGGCGAGTGATGGAACCGGTTGGTCCCAAGGTAAAATATATTGGCCCACGGTAATGTTGCAGATAGCCCACTATAGTTTCACTATAGCTTTGCCGCGAAGATATTGCAAATATTACCACTAGTGCCCTCCGCTATAGTGTGAAATAACCCACTAAATTTAACAGCCTAGCGCCGCTAACACCATTATGATTGTGCTATGAACTTATATACTTGTGATTTATGAATTATGAGTTATGATTTGTTTATGCTCACACCCATGCTTGCATGTACTTATGAAGTATGAGCTGAAATTTATGAAATTAATAATGTTTAGGTCTAAATTTTGCTAGTTTTTTGCATACTCTAAAGGCCGCTTATAGCTTTTTCAGGAGCACTCCGCTAAATTCTATAGCTCACGAATTGAAACATTGGCCGGGCGACAAGGTTATTACGGTCACAAGGCAACTGTAAACAGAAAATTCAAATTTCCATTCGTCTTTATTTAATCAGCCTGAAAGTGACTTCAGGTTCTTAAGGACGAGGGAAGTTGAGAATGAAAAGACAAGTTTAATTTAAGCGCTCGATTACGATATTAATGACATTGACAGATGGGATTTTGCGGGGCATCGGGTGGAGGAGTGCACGAATATGCGGAATTTGGTGCTGAGATCATTCCTTGGAAGATACCACGATCTGACGCAAGTTGCAGGGCTGCGGCTCCGGCAAATGATTTGGCACACCAAACGCACGCTTGATTAGAGGATTTTGGATTTACGTGAAGAGGAACGAAAAATGTCTGTCCTGCACCAATTGCTTCTCGATTGGCTTTGCCGCTTTGGTTTGAAGAGCCAATTATTGCTAGCCTGCTATTTTTTTTTAAAATGGAATAGTTTTCGACCTCTACAACCGTACACGAAGTTTTCATTTAATTCTTAGCTTTCAAGCTAATCACGAATAAGAAAGAAATGATAGGAGTAAATTAAAAGTAAAGTCTATTGTTGTTTCTCCATCCATTATTAGTAAAGATATCCAAAATGACCATTTCCAACGCCTTACTTGCCAAACGGACGGTCTTACTTGTATCCTCATGCTGCAACAGAGACCAATATCATAGTCAATACGCTCCCCTTTCAAAGACCAAATCATTACGCGTACAGTAGATCGCCCGTATAACAGTCGCTACCCCAACAAAAATCAATCTTTTATCTTTTTTAGTTATGCTTGTTAACCAATTTCCAAGCATAGAAAATATTGATTTTGGTGGAGTTAACTCAGTAGCTATATTAACAACTCTTCAAATAATTTTGGCATGATGACAATCAAAGAAGAGATGCTTAATTGTTTCATTTTGATCACAACCCAAACCAATTCCTCTTAGCTAAGTTATCCTTTGTTAAAATAACACCTTGTTGGAGATACCAAAGGTAAATCTTTATTTTAAGAGGAATCTTCAGCTTCCATATAAATTTATTATGGAAGGGACTATCCTGGTTTATGAGATATTGATACGTAGAAGTAAAATTACCATGTCTATGCAGCTCCTAGGTAAAATTGTCTCTCCCATCAGAAAGCTGGTAGTTGGCTATTTTTGCTATAAGGTTATGCCAGATAGTCAATTTATCTCCAACGAGCCCTTCTAAAAGATATGTTCAGTGGCATTTGATTCATGACATTTGCGACTGTAGTATGGGATAGTAGGCTATATTATACAGAATGAGAAAATGCTCTTTGAGTGGTTTAGAGCATATCCAAATGTCCTCCCAAAATCTAGTTTGTGAACCATCTTTTATCTTGAAGGTTCCACAGCCAAAAAAAGTCCTCTCTAACCTTTAGCAAACCTTTCCAAAAATGTGAGTCTTTAATTTTAACCTAAGAGAGACAATTTCAACTTAGATATTTATTTCTAAGTAAATTTTGCCACGTGCCATCCTCATTCAACAAGTTAAATAACCATTTGCTGAGTAAGCATTTATTTTTTATCCAAAGGTCTACTATTCCAAGACACCCTTGTCTTTAGGTCGGCACAAGATCTCCTATTTAGCTAAGCAATATTTTTGTTTATTATTATTTCCTTGCCAGAAGAATCTAGACCGGTAGAAATTTAATCTTTTTAGGACTCCTTTTGGAATTTCAAAGAAGGACATCATGAACATAGGGAGGCTGCTTAAGATTGCTAGCCTGCTATTCATAATTTAACTTACGAGACCATTCTGAAATTGAGGTGATTTGGGATACACAAACGTCCAATGTCAGTTTAGGGTTGAAGTGCTACTCTTATACAAGTTTTACTTAAGACGTATTGTCGGTGCGAAATCTGGCCGACTAGTAAATATTGTAGTTTTGCCATGCGTTAGATCGGATATGGCCTAGCACACAATGACACATGATGTATACTGGTTCGGGCAACGGGCCCTATGTCCAGTCGGGGTCGGTCGGTCGACTATATTCCTGAGCCTAGGTACTCAAAGTTTGCAGTGGCGGTACAAATGAGAGTGGGATGAGAGGGAGTGTCCGAGACCTGGTCGTGCTCTGGTCCGAGTGGGAGAGAGTGACTGGGAGCTCAGACGTGCGCTATGTGTTCGAGAGTGTGGAGTATGCGGGAGTGATAAAGCCTGAGAGAGCGCCCCCTATTCAGATGGGGAGGGTCCGTCCCCTTTTATAGTACAAGGGGACGACCTTACAAGTTAGAGAGGGACAGAGAGTGTGTGTGGGCGCTACCTAGTCTTGTCGAGGCCCACGTCATTGGGTACGGTATGGTCGCCATCCTTGGTCCCTGTTTATTTCGTCAGGCCACTCCGTTGTGGCGGGTAGGTTACGGCGGCACTGTGCGGGGCGTGTGCAGGACGTGGTGCGGTATGGTTCCTCGTACGGTAGTTGACCTGGACGCTTCCTCTTATGCATTCCACCTGCTCCCTAGGCCCTCACCGAGCTAACATCCCCAATCAATTGTCCCAGTCAGCCCCAGCCGTGCTGGTCAGGGGAGGGATGTGGTCGGTACGGCGCATCCCCGGTCGGGGGAACTCGATCGGGGTCAAACTATGGTCCTACCCCCGACTGGACCCTTCTATTTGGGGGCGCTAACCAGGCCTCCCGGTCGGAGGAGTTGGTCGCTGGCTGGATCTGGGTCTCGGCTGGTGATGTGTTGCTGGGCTAGCCCTGGTGCGCGTCACCGCCATGCCTCTTGTTGGGCCAAGTGCAGCGGGAAGGTGGTCTCATTGGGCACTCCAAGTCTATGGACCCGTCAGGAGCCCTCGAGCCCCTTTGGGGCTTTTTTGAAGCTGTGAAGGGGCTGTTGGGTTTTGATCGATAGGTTGTTGCTCTTTTTAGCTCAACGAAGGCTTCCATCATTATATGTTTCTTGTGCCCATTGCGCCATAGAGGCAGATTGTTGTTGGGACTCTTGGCTTTCTCCCCTTTGTCTGCCACGTCGCGTGGGGTAGCCGAGTAGGATCGGGCATCTAGACCCCGATCAAGTACAGGCGCCCAGCCCCCGAGGGGATGACTGGCAAAGGCCACGGAGGCGCGCCAGGTTGACTCAGGCGCCCAGCCCCCAAGGAGGTCTGGCGTGGGCCGCGGAGGTGCGTTGAGTAGGCATAGGTTCCCAGTTCCTGAGGAGGGGACTTGTTGGTAGTCCGTCTTCCACCGGGTTCGCGCGAGCAGACCCAGTGGGTCTAGCCATCGAGCCTGCGGTCGACTGGGGAGTCAGTCGGAGGCTGAGCACTTAGGTACTCTTTTCTGGGACCGCATACTCTTGTGTCCGCATCGGTCGGTATGAGGTGGTCCCTGTTGCGAGTCGGGGTACTTGCCTGTATGTGTTCCGACCGCGACCTATGTCGTCGGTCATGTTCCCGAGTTGGGATCTGGCAGTCGAGCCCCTAAGCTCCGTTGAGCTCGGTCGGTCAGTCGCGTTTTTCATGAATCACCCCGTCCGCGGTTTCTGCAACCAGAGGGGTTGAGCTAACATCACTTGCCTCGATGGCTCGAGTGACGCGCTCGGTGAGCTCGCTAACGGGCATGTCTAAGTGGAATCCGGGTCCATCGTTCGTAACGGGGTCAGCATAGCCCTCATGTGGCATTCCACTGCTCCTTAACCAGTCTCCCGGCAGATGCTCGAGCCGTTCCGGAGACCGACTCGGGTGGCCCGTTGGCCTCCCCTCGATGGAGATTTTGTGGGAATGCCTCGAGGTCAGGATCAAACGAGAAGGTCGAGATGTCCCTATCCGCTTCTGAGCGGCTCGGGCGAAGGCCGCAGGGCTCATCTGCATTTTCTCCCCTGGCTCTATTTGACGCGAGGCGGCCTCAAGCCCTTCGCGGGCCGGCCTTCGAACCCCGGTTGGTCGCGGCTCATTTCGAATGAGCGGTTATTGCTTTGTGAAGCGACGCAAAGCAATTGTAATGCAATGATTGTATGTATGGGATGAATGTATGAATGCATGAATGAATGCATGCATGCATGAGATGGATGGATGGATGAATGAATGCTCTTGCACTGAGAAAGTAAAACGGGAGGTCAGTAAAGTTACCTTGGTCGGATTTCTAGGCATCGCCCCATCTGCGGTTTCTGCAACCGGAGGGATTAAGCTGACGTTGCTTACCTTGATGGTTCGAGTGATAGGCTCGGGGGACCCTTAACGGGCGTGTCCGAATAGAATCCGGATCCATTGTTCGTGACAGGGTCAGCATGGACTGCGTGTGGCATTCCACTATTTCTTACCTGTCTCCCGTTAGATGCCTGAGTCGTCCGATCGACTCGAGTGGCGCAGGTGGTGGTTGCTGATGTGCTCGGGTCGGGCCCGAGCACCAGCGTGCCTGCCATCCAACTCACGGAGATCCTGGACGAGGTTCGGGCACTCATCTCCGAAGGCGTGTTCTACGGGAAGTCGGGGGTGCTGACGTCGGTGGTGACCCACCACCCCACCCTGACTTCGTGGCCATTTGCGGAGGGTATGGCGACGGGTGGAACGCGAGCGAGATCCAGGCGCTGGGGGAGAGCTTGGTGCCTCACGCGCAAGTGGTCGCCGAGCATACCACTGCGCAGTAGGTGATGGGGGCTCGCCGCTCGGTGGAGGCTGTAGGTGTGAGCCAGGGAGGCGTCGTCCAGCTTGTCGAAATGACGAAGACTGGGTTGGAGCCGAGTGTTGCCCCGACCATAACTGAGCCGAGCGTCGTCCCGATCGTGATCGAGGCGCCTTCGTCTTCGCCAGCCGCACCGCCATCCGACCTGACCGGGGGTCAGCAGTAGGATTTGCATAGGAGTAGTTAGTTCTTTGTACATAAATGAATTTGCGGGGGACTGTGAGCCCCCGAGTGAAAAATTTTAAGTTTTTTGTAATCGTGATGGGAGCTGGTCCCGCTCGTTCTTGTTTTTACCCTTAAGCAACTTTCTCTTTTCACCCTTTTCCTTTTGAACCTGCCCATTAATCGTAGGCTGCAACCTTAAGAACCCGGGCATGACCCACGAGGCTCAGCTGCTCGTAACCGTAGTCATGATGGGGTTTGATTGATCCGCAAGCTAGAGCGTAAGTTACTTGGGGTAGCTTAGAGGACGGGATACCCTTGCGTTCGGGCGCACCCTTTCATTTGGGCAAAGTGCGTGATTACGCAAAAGTAAAGAGGGGGTGGTGCCACACTCCCGTGGAGCCCCCGAGCAACCCAGGCCGAGAGTGCTCGGATTGGGGTGCTGTAGGAGTAAGTGTCGAATGGAAAAGGACTGGTAACGAACCGAGTTAGGGAAAGAAACAACATAACTGCTCAATGTTCCATGTGTTGGTGAGGATGTTGCTATTGTCGTCCTTCAGTCGGTAGGCGCATGGTCGAATCACCTCGGCCACTGTGTATGGTCCTTCTTGTTCTTCTTGCCTCTCTGTGTGGAGGGGCCTTCATCTCAATCTTCACGCTTGGCTTTGTCCTTGTCCCGACCACCCCTAAAAACCGCCCCAACTGCCTCCTCGCTGGAGGCGTGGTTCGTGGCGATGTCAAGTAGGTCGCTAGTGGACCGGGGCTTGACGCAACCGAGCTTGTGGACCAAGGATTTGCAAGTCGTCCCAGAGAGGAACGTGCTAACAATGTCTGCGTCGACGATGTCAGGGAGGAAGTTGCATTGCCTCAAAAATCTGTGGATGTATCCCGCAGGGACTTGTTGGGATCCTATTTGCAACTCTTGAGGTCCCAGGAGTTCCCAGGGCAGAAGTAGGTCCCCTGGAAGTTCTCTATGAAGAACTTCTTGAGGTTCGCTCAATCGTGAATGCTGTTGGGCGGAAGGAATTCAAGCCAAGCTCGAATGAACTCCCCTACACAGATGGAAAGGTACTGGATGAGGAAGTAATCATCATCTGTGCCGCCAGCTCGGTAGGCGAGCCGGAAATCTTCCAACGATACACCGGGATTCGTCTCCCCAGTGTACTTGACAATGTTGGTGGGTGGTCGAAAGTGCTGGAGGAATGGCGCTTCCTGGATGCGGCGACCAAAAGCCCGTGGTCCCGGGCCGTTCGGGCTAGGACTCTTGTCGCCGTACCGGTCGCTTAGTCGGCCACCACGCCTAGGGTGCACCTCCTCAAGTTCCTCGTTGAACCGGTCCTGGCCCGCGCCACCCGCGCTTGCCGCCATTTGGTGGACGTCGGTGTCGTACTGAGCCAAGTGTTGCGCGTGGATGACGCTGCATGCATCACGGTTCGGTCCAAGCCACTGACGCACGTGCTGGTGATGTGGAGCTCGTGCCGGGTCAGGCTGCGGCATGGCCGCAGTACTCCGCCCTGCACGATACTGCTGCGGGGGTGACCGGAAGGAGCGATTCGGCTGGTGCAGCCCTGGCGGTCTCTACCAGTGCCCGGAGGTTCCGGTGGATTGCCTACTCCTACGGCTCGGCAGGCTCGAGGAGGCTACGGGAAGCATCGCTACGGCGGCGATGTTCTGACCTGCCTGAGCAAACTGTTGGGGGTCCCCCCCCCCCAACTAGGATTTTGCGTTGAACCTGGCAGGCGTGGCCTCGAGCGTCGCTTGCCGGGTTGCACGCGTGCGGCTCGGAGCATGCCGATGGACACGCCGGCGCGGGTGGCTGCTGGGCCTGCCGCCGTTGATGCGGTTCGTCGCCATGCGCCTGTGCCTAGGCCTCTGCATGGTGGTCCAACGGGGTGAGAGCCCTCTAAGACTCCACCACCTTCGGTGGCTGTCCCGGGGCGTCCGCCATGGCGCATTCCTGGGACAGAGGATGGCTGGACACCATGATGTCACCGATGCTGAAGTTGTCTCTCTCTATCTCCTCATCGCAGAGGTCATGGAAGGAGGTGGGAGCGTAATCCGTCATTCCCACAAACTCGCATGGGTGAGGGGGCAACGTCATGACCCTCCAGAGCTCCCGTGCATACGCGTCCACAGGGGACGCGAGACCATAGGAGAACCAGCCGCGTGGCAAGCACGGCAGAGACAACGGGGTCCCTCCGGAGAGCTGGCAGAAAGTATTGATCAGTGAGTACATGACAGTGTCCACGTCACTCACCGTGGGGTTCGAGCCCAACGTGGACTCGATGCGGAGCGTGAGCATCTCAATGTTGAGATCGTCGAGTGGCTCGCGGTAGATGGAGGGAGCTCCTCCTCCTGGGGATGCCGGGGTGGCCGCCTCCTTGTGGAGGCGGAGTACACTGAGCTGATTGGCAATGAAGTCCAGACTTCCAAAGCGGAAGGTCTGGGATGGCGCGAAGATGGGCGGAACCCACATCCCACCGAGCGTGGGCGCGGGAAACTCCAGTGAGCTGAAGCGAATCGTGTCGCTCGAGCTCATCATGCTGAAAGTAGCGGGAAGGTGGGCCATCCGATGACTTGAAAAAACACGAACGCACGATGTCTTCCCCACGGACAGCGCCAACTGTAGGTGCGAAATCTGGACGACTAGTAAATATTGTAGCTTTGTCGTGCTTTAGATCAGATATGACCTAGCACACAATGACATAGGATGTATATTGGTTCGGGCAACGGGCCCTACGTCTAGTCGAGGTCGGTCGGTCGACTATATTCCTGAGCCCAGGTGCTCAAAGTTTGCAGTGGGGGTACAAATGAGAGTGGGATGAGAGGGAGTGTCCGAGACCTGATCGTGCTCTAGTCCAAGTGGGAGAGAGTGACCGAAGGCTCAGACATACGCTATGTGTTCGAGAGTGTGCAGTATGCGAGAGTGATAAAGCTTGAGAGAGCGCCCCCTGTTCAGACGAGGAGGGCCCATCCCCTTTTATAGTACATGGGGACGGCCTTACAAGTCAGAGAGGGAGAGGGAGTATGTGCAGGCACTGCCTAGTCTTGTCGAGGCCCACGTCGTTGGTTACGGTATGGCTGCCGTCCTTAGTCCTTGTTTATCTCGTCAGGCCACTCCGTTGTGGCGGGTAGGTTGCGGCGGCAGTGTGCGGGGCGTGCGCAGGGCATGGTGCGGTACAGTTCCTCGCACGGTAGTTGACCTGGGCGCTTCTTCTTATGCGTTCCACCTGCTCCCTAGGCCCTCACCGAGCGGGCGTCCCCGATCAATTATCCCAGCTAGCCCCGGTCGTGCCGATCAGGAGGAGCGGTGTGGTCGGTACGGCGCATCCCCAGTCAGGGGAACTCGGTCAGGGTTGGACTATGGTCCTACCCCTGACTGGACCCTTCCGATCGGGGTGCTGACCAGGCCTCCCGGTCGGAGGAGTCGGTCGATGGCCAGATCTAGGTCTCGGCCAGTATTGTGTTGCTGGGCCGACCCAGGCGCACGTCACCGCCACGCCTCTTGTTGGGCCATGCGTACGGGAAGGTGGTCCTATTTTCAATTTTTTAAAAAAAAACACATTGACATATACAACACCAATTTGAGTATGGTTGAAACCACCATGAAATTATGTATTCTTAGTGCATCTTTTTATATTACAATAACTTTTTAGAAAAAGTCCAAATTACTCCCCTCAAGTACAGACAAAGTCCACATAACCTCCTAAATTATTTTTTGTTCAATTTACTCAATAAACTATGCTATTTGGTATACTTTACCCTGATACAATTGGTCTTTTTCCATTTCTTTATATACAAGTTGAGTTTTCACTTAAAGTATTACGGGATGATAGTGGACATTATAATATATGTCAAAGAAGTATATTATATTTTTATCATTATTTTTTTATAATTTTGTATCATAATGCTTAATTTATTATTGAATGTCCTATCCTATTAAAATAATGATAAAAATTTATGATGTATTTTTCTAATTTATGTTATAAAGTGTACTGTTATCTCAATTTTAACTTATGAATCCACTTGTGCATGCAGAAACAAAAGGATAATATATTAAGGGGTAAATTGAACCAAATAGCATAGTTCAGGGGTAAACTTATTCAAGAAATAATTTAGGAGGTTATTCAAACTTTGACTATACTTGAGGGGAGTAATTTGAGCTTTTTCTTTTTCTGATAGCCTTAGTTAAAGTTAAATAAGTTTGCATTTGACAAAACTAAAAAGCCTATATCGTAAAATGTGTAGAATAAAAAAGTAAGAAGGTAAATAAAATGATTATCATATCCATAATTAATTATCAATAAAATGTGCATTATGATGTCAAACACAGACAATAATATTTATTGAGGGGTAATAAGGGTAAAAACTACTTGAAGTTGTAGAACAAGTATTTCAAATATAACAGAAGAGGGTAAAATAACAAGTATTAAAGTAGTACTGAAGAAGACACCGAAGTCCATGACATACCATGTCACATAGACACCACCCCAAAGTATAATATTTAATTGTGCTTACAAAATAATTCCTTTTCTACCCCCTCCCTTCTCCACTCCCTCCCCACTCTCTCATCTTGTACTGTTTTTGGTATTTGTGGTATCCATTTCTAGATTTCGTATAGTTTCTTGAACTTCTGTTTTGCGCAGGATTTTGTTTCTTGCATGTGAACTAGTTTCTTACGTTTTTTCCTCTCTCCTCATTAGTGTTATACTGTAGAAGTTCCTACATGGCAAAATGGTATAGAAATTATGCAAAGTCACGGTTGCTTCCTTCTCATTTTTTTTAACCATGTGATCACGGATATCTTGAGAAGGTTGGACGTTGCTCTTCTTATCTTGAGAAGCTTGTACATTATCCGCCTTGTTCATGAGCCATTGCACTTCTTACTTGAGCTTATCATTCTCCTTGGCAATAAGATCATCGCATGATTCTATAACAATATTCTCAAAATATTTCTCATTGCAAGATGGTAAGCAAAATTCATCAATTAAGTCAAAGCAAGAAGTTGAAACATCTACCTTAGATATAGAAATTGCATAAAGGATAGATGATTCATTTAGCTCCAAGGAATCCTTAGTTTCATTTTCAATGCTCTCAGTTTTAGATTTAGGCTCTTCATGCTCCTTACTAAGCAAGTTGAATTTGCACAACAATTTTTCATAATTTGTAGCAAAGGTAGCATTAAAATCATTGAGAGCATTGAGTTCTTTTATTTGCTTAGATTGTTTCTTAATGATTCCTTTTTGCTCATGGATTAGCTCAAGAAGATCATCAATAGAAGGAGAATCGGATTCATCATCACTTACATTGCTTTCCATACCTTGGGCCATAAGGCAAAAATGTGATGATGATGATGATGATGATGATGATGATGATGATGATGATGAGGGACCTTGCATGAAGCAAGTAGTGAAGTTCTTGCTTGATTCATCACTTGAGCTACAAGAACTTGATTCTCCACCGCTTATCCATTCGTGGATGACGGTGAGTGCTTCTTTCTTTGGCTTCCTCTCCTTCTTCTTCTTGTGCTTGATCTTCATGATCTTCATTTGTTGATGATGACGTCCTTCTCTCAAGTGGACATTGTAGCCGTACATGTTGATCTTCTTCACGTACTTGAAGACCTTCTTGGCGTACACATTTACTAAGGACTTGGTTTCTTCATCAGTTGAGGAGCTTTCATCATCATCATCATCTTTTTCTTATTCACTTGAGCTTCCATGAATTGCCATCTTTCTCAACTTCTTCTCTTGTTGACTTGAAAGAGCAAGGCTTTGAGTTAGAGAAGATGGTTCTTTGAGCTTATCCTTAAGTTGCACCTTGAGGCTTGTCTATTAGCCGAAGCTCAAATACCATGATCTTGTTTAGTATTTGATTTGGAGTCAACTCATCGAGCTTCTTTTCAAAGAGAATTGCATTCACCAAATCATAATTCGGCTTCTGGAGGCTATGAAGGATCTTACGATTGAGTTTCGCATCCTTGATAATTTTCATATCTAAAGCATTGATCTCATTCACAAGAACATTTAAGCGTGAGTACGTACCCTGACATTATCATTATCAAGTTGCTTAAAGCTATTGAGCTTATCAATGAGAACATCATATCTTTCATTAGATACGTCCTTTGGGCCCTCATTGTTCTCTTTGATGGTTATCCATAACTTGTTAGCATTTTCATAAATAAATACACTATTGAAACCACTTTCACTAAGTGAGAGCAAGATAATGCTCTTAGCAATCACATCATATTATTTTTCTTGTTGCCCTTTATTCTTCATGCCCTCTCTACTAACTCTACAAATATTTAGACCCTTAGTTTGGAGAAATGCTTTCATGAGAACTTTCCAACGTGGATAGCCCGTGCCATCGAAACATGGAGCCAAACCTATTACATCCATCCATTTCCCCTATCGAGCTAACTCACAAGGCGGTGAAAGCTAACCATTTCCAATGAGCCAGTTTCACAATTTGCCAATAGAATTAACGATTTTTTTGTGAAAAATGTGAGTCCTGACTCTGATACCACTTGAAAGGAATCGGTGCTTGTAGCCTAAGAGGGGAGGGGTGAATTAGGCAACTTAAAAGCTAAACCTATGGCTTCCACTAGTTGTATCAAAATATAAACTAGATCATACTATTTAGATATGCAATCTACGGTTGATCCAGTGTGAAACCCTCATCTCAAAACAAGTTTTGAAATCTATAGCCAATCCTATCAAGATACTACTTTAGGAAAGTAAAGGCACACAAGTTGCAAGTATGAAATGCGAAAATGTAAGGAGGGGATGAGGGGAAGCAAACTCTTGACACAAAGATTTATCCCGTGATATTAGTAGACACTAAGCCACTACTAGTCCATGTTGTTGAAACACTCGTACAAGAGTATTGCTTCCCGGTCACCAAATCTCTCCCAAGGTGCCCCTTAACTTGCCACAAAGACTCGGGCACTAAGGCTCACGCCAAATCCCTCGGTCACTTTGATATCATCTCCACTAAGGAGCTTCTCCATGAAGGAAGAGGGTCTCCACTTCCCCCACACAAAGTCGTCGATGCCGCTCCACACCAAGCCGGAGGGTCGAATAGTTGCTGGTGAGCCACCAAAGTTCCAAGGCACCGGCACACCTCTTGTATAGCGGTGGTTCACTCTAGAACCTAATCACAAGGTCGGCACACCTTGTACTCACTTCTCTCTAGGCCTATCCTAGCATTAATCACTCTCCTAAGCTTGTGTTAAGCCTTTGATGGATCACTTAAGCATTTTTGGTGGCATGGATGTGTTCTTGATGAGTCTTAGTTTTCAATGCATCCCTGAACACTCCAGTAACTCCAAATGGGCGAGTGGTGGGGATATAAATAGCCCTAAGGGCTCAAAGAGCCGTTGCTCTAATGGCTAGTTAAAGTGTACCATCGGAACATCCGATGGCATTCATTTTAGTAGCATCGGAATAAGTGGTGCTACCGTATGCCCCTCTGTATTTCGGCCATAACTCTCAACTCCGAACTTCAATTTCGATGAACTTGTACTTGTTCAAAAGCTTATGAAATTCTACATGAGGTTTAAACAATCCAGACCTTTTAATCACTTTTTGAGCACCGGATGAATGCTAAACGTCCGATGGTACCGTCGAACCTTCCAGTCACCACGTCGCTACTGTTCGTATTTTGATCATAACTTTTTATGCTGACCTCCGTTTTTGATGATCTTGTACTTGTTGGAAAGCTTATGAAATTCTACACAATATTATTAAAAAAATCCAGACCTTTTGATCAACTTTTAGCATCGGATGAATGACCTAAAATTCCGACGCATACAAATTTTGAAGCGTCGGACCTTCCGGTGCCCCCCTCACCCATTTCTCAACCTCTCTGAAGATTTTGACAAAGTAAATATACAAACTCCGATGGTAGCATCGGATGATCTGATGCATGCCTTGCATGTTCATCAAATCATCCGTTGAGTGTATTTTTTAAGCACCGGATGTTCCTCTGCTTAGTCCGATGGTATCATCGGAACTTCCTTTGCCCATTTTTCAGCACAGTTTATTTTAGGCATGACTTTCTCCTCCGGAGTCCGATTTTGATGATCTTGGACTCTATGAAAAGCTTGTGAAGTATTGTACATGATTATGTAAAAATCCAAGCTATTTGATCAACCCAAAAATAATTATTCATGGGACAAGTCCAATTCATTCCTCTCTATCCCGGCTTCGGTATCTTTCTTTGTGATGCATCCATGGAACCTATGAAACCCTACAAGTTCTCATTCTTTATACACATGTTAGTCCCAATAATAATATTATCATTCAATTACCAAAATCACAATCATGATCTAGAGGGTCATTTTTCTTACACACTACAATAAGCAATTTGACAAAATCACATCATGCAGCTGTTCTGTTGAGAGGTGACGATAATCACGCATCCACTCTCCAGGTGCTTCACCAATGCCAGAGTTTGCTTGGTGTGCTTTCCGGTAACAGTAAGGAGCGCAGATCGGTTACAACAATGCTCATGCTGGGGCGGGAGTCCGCCTTGCGCTGCATACAGCGGGATGCAATCGCAGCCATCTGCTAGAATTAAGAATTCATTGACTTATGCATATATTGTACTGTTACAACAATGATAAGTTTTCCATTTAACATAGAAATAAATATAATAATTATATTAATCTATTTCCACCTATGAGGTAATAAGTCTTTTTTTCAATGTTATCCATCTAGATCTAATTAAATGAACGGTCCACGTTTATTCCGTAGTACCATAGCAAAATGTTAAAAAGAAGAAACGACTGTTTAACTCTGAACAAACATTTGTTGATGTGTTTCATCTTAAATTTAGACTAAACAGATATTTGACTTGAAGTATCTGTAAAAGGCACACAAAAAAATTAGGACATAACGTAATAGAATACTGTTCAATAATTTTACCTTGGCGGCAGCCTTGGGAGGGTATTTTCCTCGAAGCCTTGGATCCACATATTGTTGCACTTGCACCTCATCTCCACTAAGTACTGGCATGGCCTGCATGTCAATGCAATAAGTAGTTCAGCTGCTGCATCATCTTCCAAAGAGATTATGCCTCTGGTCACACGGTCACATACCCCTATCATGAGTCTATTCTGGGAATATCCTGATATGCGACCGGTTATAAGCTCCAACAGCACAACCCCAAAGCTATACATATCATCCTCCCTGGAAAACTCTCCAGTTTCTCTACACCTAATAGAACCAAGAAGGATGCAATGTAAGTATGAGAGTACATGCCATCGCTGATCCCAAGCCGAGTGTGAGAATATGCATGAAAGCACTGGAATATTAAGTTCCATACTCGGGTGCATGATATTGATAACCATTATTGGAAGGAAGAACGCAATCCAAAAGAATATCATCCAAGTAGCCGGGCTGATTTTTGGAGACACGAAGGTCTCCAATCTTTGCAACATCATTATCGAACAGGAGAATGTTGCTGGACTTGATGTCACTGTGAATGATGCAAGACTCTGTCTTATGATGGAGGAACTCAATCCCCTGTGCAGCACTTAAGGCAATCTTCACTCGTTGGGCCCATGACAGAACTTGTCCAGGTCGGGTTCCTATGGCACCATTTTTCCCTTAGATCATGAACAATAAGAATATCAGATTTGCTTGCAAACTTAGATTGCCTATGTACACTAAATTAGAATATTCAGAGCAGCAGAGAAATATAATCAATATCCTATCCACTTATGATAAGATAAAAGTAGTTGACATGTGTTTGACAGATGCCTAAAATTTGCTGGACTCCTGAGCCTAAAAATTCACGATACACTACTAGTTAAAGTAAAAAAATAATTAAAATTCTTTGAAGAGGATTCCTAAACTAAAAAATTAAAAGAGCAAAACACACAGATCACCAAATAACATATCAACATGTCTCATGCCATCGTACGGACGAAGGAATAGCTCATAGCAGTTTTCATGAAGCCTACCTGAATGCATGAAGCTAAAGAAAAGAAAAAAGAGGATTCCGAAGTAGTATGTTCATTATCACCATGCAAGGAGTACATGGCAGGGCCTTGTAAACATTCATGAATATAAAATATACTTCAAACTTAGCTTATCATCATTCAAGCAATATACTACCTCCATCCTTAAATATGTGACGTTTGGTACAAGCTAAGTAGTTCAAAAAATGAATCAATTTGCTTGTTGTAAATGCCATATATTAAGGAATGGAGGAAGTAGCTGGTATAACATCTCAACATTTTTCATGCCGTTCTGCTCATGAAGGGAAAAAAAATCATTGATTGTCACCATGAAGAATATCGTGCAAGGAGCCCCTCGACGAATACTCATAAATGATAGCACGGACGTTCCCATCAACACAGTAGCCAAGAAGCTGGACAACATTATCATGCTTCAGTCTTGAAACGGCCTGGACCTGCAACAACGGAAGACGAATATGGAAAGCAGTCCTTCCTGCGACTAGGGTGCTAGAAGAGCGTAGATTAAGAGTCAAGGTAGGTAGCCACCACCTGAAGTATGAATTCTTCATCAGGCTCAGAAAAAAAACCATCAAGGTTCTTCACTACAGGATTCTGGCCGAGCTTCTTCACTGCAGATTTTCGGCCATCTTTCAGCTCTCCAAGGAAAATTTTAGCATGTGAGCCCTCTCCTATTAGAGTATCATCACTGAAATTCCTGGTTATTTCCCTTAGTTCAGCGAGGGAAATATTCAATAATGGAATTGGTGGATTTTTGCTAGTGGGCTCAACAAGAATAGGTGCAGTTGGTTGCACAGGTAAGAAGTTGTTACCTGCATGGGGAAAATTGGAATACTATAAATAAAACCTAAAATGCTTTCACTCTAAGGCCCTGTTTGTTTGAGCTTCCTGACTAGAAGCTCAAACAAACAGCAAACTTCCCGTGCAGCTTTCGAAAAGCCAGAAGCTCAGAAAAGTTGAGTTTATATGGAAGCTGAAAAGCTCAATTTTCCGAGCTTTTCATAGCTTTTTGAGCCTAGGAAGTTAAACACATCTTCTAAAAGCTAGTGTTGGTTTTTCAGAACCAAAAGTCAGCAACAGATTTTCAAAAAAGCTCAAAAGCTGCAGCTCAAACAAACAAGCTCTAAATATTTTTGTGTTAGCACATCCCAGTACTGCATGAATAATATTTATCAGTTGTACCAACTACGTACAGCCCTCCATGTTACATTTTTCTCCTATGAAGTAAACAACATATTGTTATTTACATTTACATTTCATCATTACCTGGAGACCTAAGCAGTATTGAAGGCCCAGTCTTTTCTCCCATCCTGCGCAGCTCCAGATCTTTTCTACATTTCCTCAGTTTATCTGCCACTTCGACCATTTCTGGACGCAGTATGTCCTCCAATCTCAAGCAATCAACAGCTAGCTTTGCAATATCTTCAAGAACCTTTATCTTCTTTTTTCCATACACAATTTCTTCATCAAACATTTTTCTCACCGCTTTCCCTCTTTTGAGGGACTTGGTGAAATTTTGAATAAGGTTAACATTCCCATCTGCCACTTTCTTTCTAGTAATCATCTCCACCAAAACAACTCCAAAGCTATATACATCACTCTTCGGAGTTAGAAGTCCAGTCTGAATGAACAAAGGATCCAGGTAGCCTATGGAACCAACGATATTTCTGGTTTGCTGGGTCTCATTAGTAGAAAGCAACCTTGCTATTCCAAAGTCTGATAATTTTGGCACAAGATTTTCATCAAGTAGTATATTAGCAGGTTTAATGTCCCCATGAAGCACAGGACTATACATCGAATGCATGCATGATAGTACTTCGGCTAACTCGATGGCAATGTCCAAACGCTTATCCAAAGGGAAGGGAACATGCCCATTAGCATTGCTGCAGTGAAGGATGTTGCTAAGATTTCCATTACAAACAAATTCCATAACAATCATCAGAGTGTTTTCCTCGGTGCAGCAACCCAAAAGTCTCACCACATTCTTGTGGTTAATTTGACAGTGCACTATCACCTCTTTGGCAAACTCTTCTTTCCTCATTCCGTCTTTGTATTTTTTAACTGCCACTAGACATTGACCATCTAATGCCCCTTTGTATACCTTACCAAATGCCCCCTTCCCCAGCAAATTGCTATATCCGTTGGTAATGTGCTCTATCTCTTTTTCTGTGAAAGACCTCAAATTATAGTTGTTTACTCTCTGGAGCACCACATGACCATTGTTTTCAAGAAAATCTCTAAGATTATTCCCTTGGTAATCCATAATTATACAGATACAACCAATGGAAAGCAGTAGTCGATTCTTGCCTGCATAAAAGTGACAAATATTTTACTGTGATCATTGCAATTTTACTTCCTCTTTTTTCGTGAAGAAGAAATCTATAGCGTCTAACAGAACATGAGTGCATGCGAAACTTACCAAAATGTGAATAGTTTTAATAGCGTGCATGAGGAGAGCCTATCTGATTCACAAATCACTAGTGTTACTGCTTTAATAGTGCAATTAGTTCTGTTTCAACCATGATAATTGATGAGTACTTTGTGCCACCTATTGAAGACAATGAGTCTCTACTTTTTTATTCTGCACATATGTAAAACAAGGATTCATGTATAGTCCACACCCAGACCGCAACTTGTCTTGTACATGAGTCTATAAATTTTTGTGCATATATTGTCTGAATATATTGTCCTAATAAAACAAGCATTCATGTATGAGTCTAAAATTCTTATTTTGCTGAACAAGGAGATTGAAGTGAAAATATTGCTTTGCTGAACAAATTTTCTAATTTTGGTGCTAACTCGTTATTAATTTCTGACCCAGACAGTTGTCCTAGCAAACCAAAATCAATTACTGCCTAAATGATCTGGCAACTAACATTTGATATCTGAGGGTTTCTTTATGCAGTTCGCAGAAGCATGTGCATCCAAACTAGTTGAAATATCCTTCAGCCGACCAATACAACTTGTAGCTCAAGCAGATCCTACGAAACTAAGTTGTTAATTTTCTATAATCCTTGTTCAGTGATTGAAGATTTTTCCAAGCCCGAAACGCATAAGTCATGAGAGAAATTGTATCACACCGGCAAATACAAGATCATTTTCAGCTTACTGACTGAACCAGGACGATGATCCTCCACCGCCTCCTCGCCCGAATCGACTCTGCGCTTCTTCGACTCTGCGCTCGAATCGACCTTAGACTATGAGGCTGAGACCTGATTTGTCTTCCGGGTGACCGGGTTGGCGTCGGGTGTGCCGGCGATTCGAAGCGACATCGCTTCAACTTCAAGCCAGTAGTGACTCGTCGGGGCCGCAGGTAGACGAGACTTGGGTGGATATTGTTTTTACTAGCCAAGAGAGGTGAGAAGAGGCGACCAGAAGGCAGTCGTCGACGATCCTGTGGGCTGTGGCCGGGCGGCCGCGGAGGTGGAGAGGAGTCCGGCCGGAGGGCAGCGGCCGCCGAACAGGCCGTGAGCCGGTGGAGCGTGTGGGGAACTCAAAACTCGTATACAATCATTTTATTAGCGCAAAGTGCAAACTCCGACTCTCTAAAAAAAGATCTTTTTTCATAATGAAACTCCATTAATCTCGCACAAATTAACTATCGACAATAACAAAGAAGGATCCGTTGCCAGAAGGAATCTGCTACAACGGTCGGCTTCATGTCGATCCCAATTCCAAAGTAAAATAAAATGAAATACTGAGGTGAGGCGACCAGTTGCGTACGTGTCTGTCCTCTTGCAGGCTCTGTGCTCAGAGGAGCTTCGGAACCGCGCCGCTGCTCAGCTTGCAGAGTTGCAGTGAAGCAGGAGAAGCCCCCGTCAACCTTGTTCATTCATTTTCGTGACGATTCAACTCACTAGTCTTCAGTCCTCTTTCCGGGAAGGAGGCTAGCACCGATTTGACATTTATATGCAATGTATGGGCACCGTGTTGATGAAACAGTTAGGCGCTCTAGCACTGAGGTATGCAAACGTTGAAATTTGTTGTCATGTTCATGGGGAATGCACCTACGCAAGACGTATTTTGTTCTTTTTTTTCTTGGTTTCAGGAGAACGATTTTTTTTTATCATAGTGCGCACGGCAGAGAGGACTTTTGCCCTTTTTCCCCCTGAATGAGACAACCAAAATGCATTGATTTCCCAGAGCTGCATCCACGTGCATGAGCGATTGTGCTTAATCGATATTTCGTCCAACAAATATATGCTGCAGTTGCAACGGATTGTTTTCTCTGTCTCATTATCGGAATCTGTCCCATTAATCTCTTTCTTGCCTCGTGCAGTGGATCTTTTAGGCACGTACAACAGACGTCTTTTTGTCTTCAGCAACGATTGTCACGTAGGTTCGGTGCGTATGTGAAGTGAAGCTATTACGGAGAGAGAACATCGCTGTCGTCTTGCGAGGCGACGACGCTGGCTGGTTGCCCGATGAAAAAACAAAGACGACCGAGGAAGCGTCATCTCCAGCCGGCCACGGCTCGGTTGGATCGAGTGCGGTGGTGAGCAAAATCGACATGGGAAGGAGACATGGCACGAATCCGATCACGAGGCTGCTCGCCGTCGCCGTCCGGGGAAGCTGCTCGTCGCTGCTTCCCGCGAAGCTGGACGCCGTCGTGCGGCACGCGCAAAACTCGCAGCTACCCGCCCATCTCGGTGGCTTGCCGTTGCCGCCCACGGAGCTGTCCGCTATCGCACAGAAGCCGGCCGTCGCAACCTGCCTAGCTCGCCGTGTCCGCCCGTGAAGCTCATCGTCGCCTGCCCAGCTCGCCGCCGCACCGCTATTGGATAAGGCATGGCTTGTGGGGAGGAAAAAAGAGCAGACTGCACAGAAACGGGGCAGCTTCATGTGTTAAATTCATGCTTGTATGTCAAATTCGTGTGTCAATAATTAAATCCAAATTGCATTCTATTATACGAGCAACAAAATGGCTACACATATCAAATTTACACTTGATCATCATGATTTATGTGCCCATGAATGTATTAAATACTTCGCAGACAACCTAAAAGACAGATCTCTATATAGGTTGTCTGTTTCACTATCTGTATGTGACATGGCATGATCTTGCAGACGGCAGCCGTCTAAACTGTTAAACGTGCCCTTATTTAATACAATACACACTACTAAGTAGTTCAGACACATGCATACACCACCACTATATACTCACGCCTATAAACACATATGAAGACTAGCATATATTGTTGTAGGTGTCAAGATCGAACCATTTGCATATCCAAGTGTAAGAAATAAAACATGATATGGAGTAGCTATTAGCCTCATTTCTATAATATTCTGTCCATGATCAGCGATCTTGGATCCGTGGCTTTGTCTTCTCATAGGCAATCCTGGATAGGTGAAAGATAATGACCCCAACTTGCATTCAAAGGTTCTTGGCAAATATAATTAAAATTTCAATTTTCTCAGTTTGCGCATTGATTGGCAGCATTTACTGATTTTGTTTTATTCAATTTCATGTTTACAAGAGATCATACTTCAAACTGATTAGCTGCTGCATGATTAGTTAGGTATCATCTTGGAAAATTGGGAAATCCACATCATTGCATTGATGAATTGGAGTCCTTCAAAGACCTTGTCAATATGCTTTATTCGTCACACATTGCAGGAGCTGATGCTTCGTTGATTACACATGGAAAGAGCCGATGCCTTTAAGGAACAAATTCCTTATGTGTGTGAGTACGTGATTGTTGGTATATTTAATGATTATGAATAAATCCGCAAGCGCACGGATATACCGTTGTAGTATTTCACCCAAAAAGTATTTCCAAGGATATCGTATTTTCTAAAGAAAGGCGGGTAGGTCAAAAGAGTTTACGGTGCATATGAGTATATCATAAGATGGATAAAGACACTACTCAAGATAGGGGTAAGATAATGATAGATAGAATAGTGTGACACACACAAGAATCATCTCAAGATAACTAAGCTAGGGAGAAGGACTAAGAGTTAGCTCTACTTCCTATATACTGCATAGATCATACAAGCATAACATACATACACATTGTATAGGACTTAGTTCTATGCACCCAAGCATTATGGGGAGATAGTACCCTACCGGTCTGCCGGCGCAGTTATCGTGTTTTATTTCACAGTCCTGATCCGTGCGGTTTCCTCCTCTCCGGGCTTCGTCCGCGTAGGCCCGGCGGTCCCGGATTGCATCCAAAGGATACTCGTTGCTGCTGCTTCGTTTGAATTGGCCGCCTGGATGGCTGGGTCCCGTGGCCCACAGGGCCACAGCCCGACGCCACTGCCGAGTGCCTCGCCTAGCGTCACGACAACGAGCGCCTCGCTTCCGCGAAGCTTCGCAGGTCGATCGACCATCGCCGGGGACCGACCATCCACGCGCTCGCGCGGCCCGTCGCCGTCCGTCCCCCGGCCACCGGGAAACTTTGCCCCGGTCCAAGTCGCGCCCAGCAACGACTTCCATGTCCCGTCCCAGCGGGGGTAGCTAGAGAGAGCGAATCCCAATGGGAGGCGGAGGAGACGAGACTAGCGGCGCAGTAGTCAACTCTGGCCTTGACCGTCCGCCTCCAACCGCGCGGCGCACGCATCAGGGCCGTTCATCTGTCCTCCGTCGGGCGCACGGACGGTCAGCCAGTCAGCCGGGGCTCAGCCGACGGAGACGGGCTGGACTGCTGCCTCTCCGTTCAACCCAGCGTGCCCCGGACGGCCAGACAGCCAACGGGGAAAGCCCGCTCCCACCCTTCCACTCCCGTCCCGTCTCCAGCCTCAACAAGGGTATTTCCGTCCCAAATCCACGTATAAGTAACCGCGCTCGCCGGATTCCCGCGCGCCCCGGACAGGCGGACACCAAGCCAAACCTCCCGCGAAGCCGCAGCTCAGCTCGCCGAGCGCTCGACCGCCGCCGACCATGGGCGCCGGCGACGGCAACGGCACGGGCCCCAAGGCGCACGACGAGACGACCCCGTGCGGCGAAGTTCCCGTCACTGACCATGTGTTCAACACCTCTGACGCGAAGCAGCCGTATGGCCCTGCCTCGCGGTCGCAGCAGGTGAGCAACCCGGCGAACTACGCCGTCGCGGGCAAGCTCCTGCTCGCCACGGCGGGGGCGTTCGCGGGCGTGCTCCTGGCGCTCGTCGTGCTGCACCTCTACAGCACCTCCCGCCGCCGCCGCCTCGCCGGCGGCCGCCAGCGCCGCCTGCTCCGGAGCCTGGCCATCGCCGGCGGCGGCGACGACCACGACGGCTCCGCGCCCTCCCCGCGCGGGCTCGAACCCGCGGTGCTCGCCGCGATACCCGTGGTCGCGGTCGGCGCGGGCGCGGGCGGGGACTGCGCGGTCTGCCTGGCCGAGCTCGAACCCGGGGAGAAGGCCCGCGCGCTGCCTCGGTGCGGCCACCGCTTCCACGTCGAGTGCATCGACGCCTGGTTCCGCGGCAACGCCACGTGCCCGCTCTGCCGCGCCGACGTCGTCGTCGGGCCGCCGGCCGCCGCCGCGCCGTCCGCGCCCACCGAGGACGGGGCGCCGCCGGAGGTGCGCATCGACGTGGACGGGGGCGCCGCGGCCAATGCTCCGGTGGCGCCGGCGATGGCGAGGCTGCCGAGCGCCACGGATCGTGGCAAGGCGAGGCAGGTCTTCGCTTCCGCCCGCTTCGCCGCTTCCTTCTGACAGGCTTCGATCGGCTGCTCAGCTCGCACAGGGACTTCGGAAGCTTCCTCTGTTGTTCCTACACGGAGCTGCTTCACATTACTCTACTGTACATAGATTTGTCCGTGAGATGCTGGGTTTGCCATGATTTGTTGTACGATTCCGATTTTGGCAGATGAATACATTTTTTTTGGATCTTGACTCGTCGGCGAGTCGTGGCCTCGTGGGAACAATTTGGCTCACGACAGGTCACGTGGACCCAGCCCCATATGGCACTGACTCAATTCAGAGGCACCAACTGCACGCGAGACTCGTCCTTTGGCTCATGGCACCGGTTTTAACTTGGATAATTTGACTCACCACATTTTGAACGGTTGATTAACCAGCAAGACCAAAAGAGTTGACTGACAAAACAGAGTGAAATGATGTGAATCCGGTATCCATCTATAAATAGCAAGAGTGATCATAGATCCTTATAGATTTTAAAAACAACTGGCATGCCTCTTTTGGTACTCGAAAAGAGCTAGTGATAAAATACTAGGTGACATACAATAAATTCTCGTAAATTTGTTTGATCAATAAACTATACTCCAAAACATAGTTTTGACCATTATTTTTTCTCTATGTACTATCTATAAACCTACAAAAGATATGTTTTTTTAAAAAAAAACTGCATTCACTACTGGAAAACTTGACATTTGTCCCGAGACTTAGTACTGGTTGTTTTCGACCCGATACTAATGTGAGCATTAGTACCGGGTCTAACGGCTAGTTCCCCAAGAGCCCCCTGACCCCTTTAGTACCGGCTGTCAAGGGCTCTGGTAGCCAACCTGTTTCGAACGACGAGGACGGACATGCACCCATGTGGAAGAAGTGTATATTTTGGGAGCTACGGAAGTCTTTGAGGTCCGTAATGCAATCGATGTGGTGCACCTGGCAAAAAATCTTTGCGTGAATGTGTTTGGCTTCCTGGGTACATATGGAAAGGCAAAGGATACGATTGAAGCACATCGGGACCTGAAACGTATGAAACAACAAGATGGCCTACATCTAGAAAAGAGAGATGATGGACATTACTTGCATATTGCTAGTTACACTCTCAGCAAGGAAGAGAAGGAAAGTATGTTTGAGTGCTTAAATAGTATCAAGGTCTCATCGGTTATTTCTTGAATATGCAAGAAATAATAAATATTAAAGACAAGAAAAATTCATAAATCTAAAGGCCCATGACTGCCATGTCCTGATGACACAATTGCTGCCTGTTGCACTGAGAGGTATTCTACCATAGAATGTGAGAATGGGAATCGTGAAGCTATGTGCATTCCTCAACATGATTTCTCAGAAGGCAATCCATCTAAACAATGTACTAAAGCTGCAGAATGACGTGGTGCTGGCTAGCACCGATGCTAGGGGGTATTTAACCACATCATCTTCCTCTCCCATCCCTCAACACTTAGCGATTTTTTCATCTCGATCGACGACGACGACGCGGCCGGCCCTCCAGATCCTCCGCGCCACCGCCCCGACGTCCTTCCCGATGACACGCCACCGGCCTCCTCCCTAACGGACATCGTGCATGCCTCTCCCCCGGCCCACTCCGCCGCCGCCGGCCCTCCTCTCCCCAACTCCGCCGGCGCCTCCCCCACTCCGGCATCGTCGGCCTCCCCGATGGATCAAATCTACATCACCGTTAGGACTCGGGTTCAAAATAGTTGATCCAAAATGTTGAATTTGGAGAGTTTATGCAATGTAATATTATTCGTATATGTGTATGCACGATATGTCTATGTATAATATTATCTCAAATATAATATTATAGATCAAATATAACTTTATATATATATTGCGTATTAGACTAGTATACGTAAAGAAAATAAATACGAAATACTAATATAGAATAAAGAAGCGGAAAAGAAAATGAGAAAAGAAACATAAAAGAAAAAAGAATTTAGTACCCGGTTGGGGGAGAAGGAAGCCGCCGCTTAAAAAGATTGTGGGCCGGGAGAAGGAATGCCCTAATATGTGGCAAGTGGAGTGCGGGCAATTGGCTCCTGAAAGAGGAGTGTGGTTCGCGTATCGAGAGCAGGAACACGTCCCACACCTGCGTACGCGGTGGAAAAATAAGT